>NC_089871.1:18449419-18764211 GCF_036373705.1 Amia ocellicauda
AGTGGAGACATGGGTGTACCCTTTTACACGTCTTCCTAATTCCCTGACCTTTTTTCTTGTTTTGACAAAGATCTGCTTTCAAAGCACTGTGTTCAAAGTGGGGATGTTACATTACAGCTGTGTGAGAATCATTGTACCACTCTGCTTTGTAATGCAGACACAGTTCTGCAGAACTAGGGAGAGTTGGACATGTTTTAAACCGTTAATGCATCAACACTATTCATCCAGACTACGTATTTTGGCCTGTACAGTGTTGGGAAGCAATAGGCTATAAGGAAGAGAAGGCATAGAAGTCTGATCCATACAAAAATAAATAATAATGATCCACAGTGTAGAAACCATCCTTTTCTTTGTAGTATGCTCGGCAAAGCTGAATGCAGCACTTAACCTGCTAATGATGACATTTGTGAATAGGCCCTGTGGCAGTACTATGTGGATAACAAGAGGCCTCATAACCTGTCCCATTAGATTAAGTCATTTCCACAAGGTGCCTCAGCAATACAGCACAAAATGACATTGACTTAAACCAATGATCACGTGCTACCATTTTTCTGTACATTGGTTTCTGCTTAATATCTTAGGAGTTGAAATCTTTCCCAGTGTAAAAATGCTAAATGCACAATTACACACTCGCCATCCAAGAAGGTGTCCAGATGTACAGCTAAAACATAGGAGGCAGTGTTAGGTAATCTGTGAACATTTAATTATGTGTGGGAAGTGTAAATTCCTGTGAAGTAAACAGTTGGGACAAACAGTTTCTCATTAAACCTTCTTGTCAATTTTATGTAATTTGATCACTCCACTTTTTATATGTTTGCAATATTATAGATTTCCCTCCCAAAACTGAGCAGAAGATGACTGCATTCAATCAAGTTCACACAACAGTTTGCAGAGATATTAAAATGCAAGCTCCTTACATGGATGTTAAAGGAAGGATGCAAATCCTCCCTCTCTCCCTCCCTCTGTTCTACAGCTTTCATAGTGAAAGGACACACTGAACTCCACCAGCTTCTATAGTAAATTTCATAGAGGTGTCAGTTATCAGCTTGGGCACAGAATGATTTTACTATTCTAGGGAGTAGAGAGGAAAAAAGAACAAACTTAACAGAAGTATTTACAAGTTGCCACAGACAGACCCAGGACAGTACAGATGAGAGGCAGCCATCTTGTTGTTTTCCTAGTTTCAGACCACTCTTAGCATTCCTCATTTTGTTTTCACTTTGCCTTAATTGAAGTTAATCTTGTCTGTAGTTTGCCTAAATTGAAGTTGGTGAAAGTAAATAGGTTGAACAAAGGGGATTTAGTCAAGGACTAGCAGGAATTCTGTTTTAGGAAGAGCCAGTTAGGTGTGAATTGGTGGTAGGTAGACAAAAGCTACTTAAAGCAGCTGTTTAGAAAGAGATGCACTGTTTCTTGGTCACAAAAAGTTAAGCAGTTGACTAGGGAACAGGAACCAAGAGACTGAAAAAACTAACATTTATAAGCATGTGGCTACTATAGTGTCAGGTTTGCAGAATGATTGCCTTCCTGGATGAATTCATTAAAGAAGATTTCATTTGTGAACGTTGTTGGCATGTTGAAGTCCTAGAGATCAAGGTCCGTGATCTGAGGCTCAGCTTGTTGATCTATGCTGGATTAGTGATATGGAAGAATTAGTCCATGAGAAATCAGCCCATGAGAGGGATGGTGTGCACACCAAAACCTAGGAGAGTTGAGACCTTAGAGCAGGAAAGTGTAGAGAACTGCTGGTTTACAGTAGGTTGTAACTGCAGAAAAGGGTGAGCACAACCATTAGAGACATCCCAAGAGCTAGAAATGCCCAGCAGGTTCCAACTGCTGGACACCAAGTTGGACAGTGACAGCTCAGAGGGTGATGGGCGGGCAGTTGAGCACCAGAGCACCATGGTGCCAACTCCCCCCCAGAACAGGGATGTAGTTATAATAGGAGACTAGAGGCGTAGATCACACAGTGTGTTCTAGTGATAAGGAGACACGCATGGTATCTTGCCTACCTGGTGCTCAGGTTGCAGATCTCCCTAAAGTAGTGGACGGGCTACTGGCCAAAGCTGGGGGGAATCCACTGGTCATGGTCCACATTGGAACCAATGACATAGGAAAAGGTAGGGCAGAGGTTCTGCAAGACAAATTTAAAGAGTTAGGAAAGAAACTAAAGAGCAGAACCTCCACGGTAGTTTTCTCTGAAATACTTCCGGTACCACGTGCATGGCCAGGGAGAGAAAGGCAGAGATTAGAAAGTTTAACACGTGGTTGAAATCTTGGTGTAGGGAAGAGGGTTTTAGATTTATGGAGCATTGGTCTTTCTTCTGCGATAGATGGGACCTGTACAAACCGGACGGTCTACATCTAAACAGAAGGGGGGCTAATGCATTGGGAGAGTGTATGTGCAAATCTCCATCAACTGCAAGATGCTATCCTATCAATATGGGCCAACATTTCTAAAGAATGCTTTCAGCACCTTGTTGAATCAATGCCATGTAGAATTAAGGCAGTTCTGAAGGCGAAAGGGGGTCAAACACAGTATTAGTATGGTGTTCCTAATAATCCTTTAGGTGAGTGTATATATATATCTGGAAATTGAAAGTCTACATGATCTACAGCATACAGTCATTGCATTCCTTGGAAGGTTTCACAGGAATATTTTTGTTTCAGAAATGACAATCAGACTTCACTCCAAAGTTCACAAATCTGCTTGTCAGTTCCTGGAAATGAACACCTGTTCAGAGAACTGGTACAACTGTTGATAACCTTGTAATTCTACAAGTATGTTAAACTGAGACACTCAAGCCAACTGCAAAAACTTTAACTCTTTACTTGATCAGAGCTTTTTGAAAGAATGATTCAAACACTGCGAATTCAGCATTAGAAAATTTGCATTAAACCTAAGTGCTGGGTTTCCAACTTCTCATTAATGGAGCTGTTTATATGATCATACCCAGCAGTGTGGAGTAGTGGTTAGGGCTCTGGAGTGCAGGGTTGTGGGTGCAATCCCAGGTTCAATCCCTGCTGTTGTACCCTTGAGCAAGGTATTTTACCTAGAATGCTCCAGTAAATGCAAGGTTATATAAATGGGTACAAATGAGGGAAAAAGGTATTTGATCCCCTGCTGATTTTGTACGTTTGCCCACTGACAAAGAAATGATCATAATTTTAATGCTAGGTGTATTTTAACAGTGAGAGACAGTAACAGTAACAGATCCAGAAAAACGCATTTCAAAAAAGTTATAAATTGATTTGCATGTTCATGAGGGAAATAAGTATTTGACCCCTTCGACTTAGTACTTGGTAGCAAAACCCTTGTTGGCTGACGTTTGGGAACTCGAACCTTCAGCTCCCTCCACAGATTTTCTGTGGGATTAAGGTCTGGAGACTGGCTAGGCCACTCCAGGACCTTAATGTGCTTCTTCTTGAGCCACTCCTTTGTTGCCTTGGCTGTGTGTTTTGGGTCATTGTCATGCTGGAATACCCATCCACAACCCATTTTCAATGCCCTGGCTGAGGGAAGGAGGTTCTCACCCAAGATTTGACGGTACATAGCCCCGTCCATCGTCCCTTTGATGCGGTGCATCGTCATGTTTGACGGTGGGGATGGTGTTCTTGGGGTCATTACTCCTCCTGCAAACACGGCGAGTTGAGTTGATGGTCTCATCTGACCACAACACTTTAGGTCTTATTCTGTCTCTCACTGTTAAAATACACCTACCATTAAAATTATAGACTGATCATTTCTTTGTCAGTGGGCAAACGTACAAAATCAGCAGGGGATCAAATACTTTTTTCCCTCACTGTATGTTGTAACAATTGTAAGTCATCCTGGATAAGGGTGTTTTCTAAGAAATTGGATAATAATGTGTCTGGAATCTATCCTGCTAATCCTGTATAGAATTATCAATGCTTGATATGGGATTGTTTTGATGCAGTATAATTAACACTTGTGCCACATTAACCAAGATGTTTCAGACCGGTTAAAGAGAAGAATAATAAATTAGGACAGACTTAAATTTCCTCAACATCTTGAAAGCGACACCCCTACAGTGACATTTCTGCATATTGTGGAGGTATTTCTGAAACCAAGGACTGAAGGGAAATTGAAGAAGCTATTAAAGAGAAAAAAGTTCATTAAGAAAATAATTTAATGAAGGGCTCAATAAGTCTATGCATGTTGGAAATAGTTCTCTACTTCACTATGCATACATACATATAACGTCAGCTAATCACTTAGCTGCACCTTCCCATTTTCATTTCTTGAACTTCAAGTTTATAGCTTTGACAAACACAACCTGTCTTTTTATTCAGAATGTACAAGTTGCAATGGTCTGTTTTATCTTTTCCATTGTATCATTTACCAATATGTGCAATTTGTGGTTAGAATTTGCACTTGCACTCACAGTTGTGTATGTTCTCTGTCCTGTTTTAGGTCTGGATTAAATTTATATAAATAAAACTTTGACCCACCCGCCAATTGAAAACTATAGAACTGTACTCAATAATTATTTATTTATTTATTTATTTATTTATTGGCAGACGCCCTTATCCAGGGCGACTTACAAAGTAGTACAGAGTTCAAAAATACAGTTCAGTACAAGTCAAATCATTACAAATTCAAATTTACATAATACAGTGAAATTCAAAGCATAATACATTTCACAAGTTCCACAAGTGTATACAATATGAGGTCTTACATCCTGGATTGTAAAAGCAGAGTGCAGACAAGATGTTAGGTCACAGTAAAAGGCAAAGGGAAAGGGAGCATAGGGGAAATCAAAATAATACAAGTACTAGTAATGCAAGGCAAGAAGTATGATAAAACTTTGTAAAGTGCTATCTTACAGGAGAGTAAAGGACTAAATTAGTACTGTCTGAAAAGATGTGTTTCGAGTAAGCACCGGAAGGAGGTCAAGAATTCTGCTGTTTTGACTTCAGTGGGAAGGTCGTTCCACCACTTAGGGGCCAGAGATGAGAAGGAGCGGCTCTGGAGGAAGGGGTGTGGAGAGTTAGTCTTCTGGCACCGGAAGACCGCAGCGGTCTGGAGGGGATGTATGGGGAGACAAGGGTCTGAAGGTAGCTTAGTGCAGTGTAGTCGAGACAGCGATAGGTGAGGGTCAGTGTCTTAAACTGAATGCGTGCCGGTATTGGGAGTCAGTGGAGAGAGTGGAGCAGTGGAGTAGCATGTGCGAATCGGGGCAGAGAGAATATAGGGGCAGACGAGCTGCAGAGTTCTGGATGAGCTGGAGCGGGCGGGTAGTAGTTCCAGGCAGGCAGGCCAGCCTGGAGGGAGTTGCAGTAGTCCGGGCGGGAGAGGACCAGGGACTGGACGAGCAGTTGAGTCGAGTAGTTGATGAGGAAGGGTCGGATTCAGCGTATGTTGCTCAAGGTGAATCTGCAGGTGCGTGTTAGTGTGGTGATGTGCTGATTGTAGGAGAACACAGGATCGAGGGTGACTCTTAGGTTCTTAGCGGAAGCAGAAGGAGAGAGTGTCGTAGATTCCAAGGGGATTGAGATGGAGAGATCAGCAGAAAGTGAGGAAGGGGGGGAAAAAGAGGAGATCTGATTTGGAGAGATTGAGCTTGAGGTGGTGTGAATGCATCCAGGCGGAGATAGCAGACAAACAGGAAGAGATGCGAGAGGGGATGAGAGGGTCAGACGATACATTCTTTTGCATAATAGCTTCCTAGTAATTTCACACATACATTGCAATCAACATATAGTTGTTGCATTTGATAACTACATATATTAAGTTTTGTAAGCTGAAGTATTTACTCTTTAATTGAAAGTAAAAGTTAAGGAAGGGTGTGTGTGTGCATGCTTGTGCGTGTGTGTGTTTGTATATGTGTATGGGAATCTGTGGTGGGGGCTAACAGGACAGCATTTTCAAAGGGGGCTTGTGACTAATGATGAGTTGCTTTGTGTGTTATCTGTTATAGAACACTTGTGGAGACAAACTTTTTTTTAACTGGCAACTTGGTGTGGCTTGGAGTTAGGTGCAATTCTCTCTTCCCAGTGTTTATGACTACAGCACTGGCTGACAGTTGGGAATGTCTGTGGTTTCGGGTCTGAAGTGTATAGAGACAGCAGGGATAAAGGGTACCTGAGATCTTTCAGGCTGTGCCAGATACTTTGCATTCCAGCGTGTGTTGATGTGAATTCCTGAGCTACGCAGTCATTGAGCTATTAATAGCTGCCTCCTCCTCCTCCTCCCTATAGGACTTTGGTACTACTCACTGTGCAGTAGTGTTGTGCACAATAGGCAAACTGATGCATGTAATTTAAGTTAGGTAGTTAGAGAGTGTAAACTGGCTTAGGGTAATGAATCGAAGCCCCTGTACTGCACTTTGGCCATACACAGTCAAGGAGTGTAAATCTGATATAATGTATAATATAATAAGTGTAAAGACATGTAAGGAGGGTGATGACAATGAAGACAAGCAAACCAATGCTTTAATAGTGTTCTCAAATTAGTGCTACACAAAATGCTTACTTGACCATTTGAATGGTGTTTCCTGGGACGGGTAGGCTACAGATTGACATTGAACGAGGCAGTCATCACCTGAAACTGTACAAAAGGAGTTTGCATTGAATAAGTCAGTGCAGTGTGGTGATGACACAGAGAGAGAATTAAGGAGAGAAGAATCCTGAAAACATGGTCATGTGAAGAATAATTCTCTCTCAATAAGGCAATTATTGGGTTGATGGTGGACAGTGGGAGAGGATTTAACACATTGGAAAGCTGCTTAAATTCACACTGACCATCTTCTCTTGGGCAGCTTGTTTTTTTGTTTAACTTTTCTGATCTAAAAGGTAATAACTGGTGTGCTACTCTTCCTTCCTGTCAATAAGTTAAATTCAATCACATCTATATCCCTGTTAGAATCCCATTTCCCAGGTTAATAATGTGGAGAATGTGTTTATGACTATGAGAGCTCCTGAACAGGGCAATCAGAAAACAATGAAGCAGACGCTCTTCAGCTGAATCAGTTTAAACAGCTTGAGGGCTACAGATTGCAATGGACCCATGGTCTGAATGACCTAGTTAATTGCCTTGGTGTGCCAATTTAGCACCTTCAAAAATCTTTGGAGCTGCTTATGTCAAGATAGGGGGTCTATAAAATGCAATCATGCACCACTGTTGTATACCACTACACTATAATCTTATTGCAATACACTGCCTTTGCAATAGAAAATTCTACCACCTCAAAGTAAAATATGACAGTCCGCTGAAATGAGCAGTGTGTTACAGTGGCTTATAGTAAAAAATCAGTGCAATTTTTGAGTGACTAGATTTGTTATTAGCAGATGGTTGGCAGATGCCTGTAAAACAAAAAAGTAGGATTGCCACCTAGCAGTAGCAGGACTGCAATCAAATGTTCTCTGTAGCAGTGTAGGAATACAGGAAGTTGGACAACGTGGCAGCCATGTGACTGCACTATAGTAGCAGGTGGTTTTATTGTTTTCATGTCTTTTATTGTCTGAACTTTTATGTTTTTTAATTCTGATGTGTTGCTCTCTATTGTTTGTATTAAAAAGTGCTTTGGCATGTACTGACATGAAAGGTGCTATATAAAATAAAGATGATCCATCCATTTTTGAAACTGCTTATCCTGGCGAGGGACTCAGGGAAGCCAGAGCCAATCCCGGCAGTCATAGGGCACAAGGCAGGAATACCCCCAGGACAGGATGCCAGTCCATCGGTGGGCAGCATACACACACACCCACAAAGGGTAATTTAGGTAGACCAATTATCCTAACCTGCATGTCTTTGGATGGTGGGAGGAAAATGCAGTGCCCAGAGAAAATCCACACGGACACGGGGAGAGCATGCAAACTCCACACAGACAGGCACCCTGAGCTGGGACTTGAAGCTGTGAGGCAGCAGCACTAACCACTGTGCCACCATGCCGCCAAAATAAAGATTATTATTATTATTATTATTATTATTATTATTATTATTATTATTATTATTATTATTATTCCTGACAGAGATTTTTGTCAATTTGTAATACTCTATATGTATTGCAATGCTCCCATTTTTCCTTGGTAATGTTCACCCTTGGTTTAAATATCTTCCTCCTCTGTGATTTGACAAGATAGTGTTTAGGTGTTTGTGCTTGGTGATCTGCACAGTATACATGAGAGAAACCCATCAAGGATCATGATCATAAAGAATTTAATGAATAAATAAATAAATACACAAACAAACAAATATACATTACATTACATAAAAACTCAAGATCCACATTTATTTAAGAGCATATACTATACCATTGCATAGTTTCATAGCATAACTGATAGCACTTTACATATTTGATCAAAAGTGTATGACATATTTTGTGAATTTGGGATTAAATGTTGCATATAAACAAAACCCTGGATATTTCAATACAACATTCTTAGAATTCTGGAATTTATTGTTTGTTAAATACCAAGAAGGCAGCATATGGGTTTGGTCCTTAATTGGTAATAGCTCACAATCTGTGTGGCACCTTTTGGAGCAGGATTATCATGTTTTCCAAAGTGAGTAACACATGAAGATTGTCAGCTAAGTTAAAATGTGTGTAGGCCCACATTATTGTCTTTAATAATGGGATCCAACAAAATTGCAGTAAAGAACGTGAGTGTTGCACACAATAGGATATAATTTTCGGGAAATATGCAAGACGGTTGAACCCAATAAGGATGTACATTCTAATGAACCTAAGAATTGAAATCACTTTGTGAAAGGGATGCATTTCCTGATAGCCTTTTGTAAAGCAAGAATGACCTTTAACCTGTATTTGTTTTGCTAAGTAGATTATGTTGGCAAGTGAAAATGAGGTGTACAAATTCTAAGAAACAAGAAGAGAATCGCTTTGTTTATATCCCCTTTTGATCTCAAAAGCAATTTTTGTTTTGTTTTGTTTTTTACAGAGACAAAACATTAAGCAATACTACACATTTTGATTGCAAAAAACAATGGTACAGTGTTGTTTTATTGGGGAGGGTTGTTCTTTTAAAAAGACATCCTAAAATGTTACACAATAGGACATTTAAACCAGTTTAAACTTAAACTTTTTATCCATATAAAGATTGATGTGGAAAACATATTTACAATTATGCAAAACTTGCAGACAGTTATTTATATATGTATCGCTCTGTGTGTGTATGTATGTAGGCTATGTATTTCTGATCCCAAGGGGAAGATGTAACTTTAAGTAAACGGACATGAACTGCTTGAAATTGGGTTTCATATGGCGTCCAGTTTTTATATTAGCTAAGGGGAAGAGAGCTTGGCAAGTTCTTAAAACAATTGGATGGGATACCACAGGTGTTGCGCAGGAAGTGCAGAGATCTGAGATGGACTTTCCAGGGTTATGTTGAATTGTTTGCCTGTGCCTTTGCCTGGCTGGTCAGAAATTCAGAGGTCATATTTCTGTTACTGGTTAACCAGGGCTCGGAGTCCTCAGCCTCTTGTGTTGGTTTTACATGTCCTGTTCCCTTTTTATTGCAGCCCCTTTGAAAAGCAAGTGCGCTCTGGACAAAACAGTGCATGTTCTTGTTGGGGGTGGGGGGTGCAGTACAAAATAAATAAGGAGTAAGTAAGTAAGTAAATTAAGTAAAAACACTGGAAAATGTACCACACCTACTGCCCAGCAGAGACCTATACAGGCAGGGCAGAACTTGTTGGCACATTGAGACTGACTTTCCACATCTGCTGGCCAGACCTAACTTGAGATACCCGTTTTATAGTTAGATATATGACAGGGCTGGTTTGGGTGGGGTTGTGCATCGTCTCATATCTGAGTGAATATGATCAATAATCTTTGTTTCCCCCCCACCTGAATATTAAGCCCAAGAGGAAACAAACACACTGAAAAATGGCCCTTCTTTATACAAAGTGTGGTGGGTGTCTGGAACAGATAACCCAAGCTGCCTTGTTGAAGCCGAATTTCTTGCAGTTCTTTGTTCAGAAATGACTGGATACAGATCCTTGGGATTGATATGCTCACAAACCCAATAAGCAAGATAGGCCAAACACTCACCTCTATCTTATGTTTCTAACATAATCCATTCTCTGTGCTACTGGAGTGTCACTCTTCTCTAAAGCAGGTGGGAACCAGTCATGTGCCTTTAATCAGACACCCCTGCCTGGAGATTGTTGGCACTGAGCCTTGATTCTGCCCATATGGGGTCACAACCATCTGATGCGCCCCTCCGTGCTTGCCCAAGAGTTGAACCAGGGTGACTGTTCATGGAACCAATAAGACTGCACTGTGTCCTCTTCCTTTTTGGCTGGAGTTCTAGGTGTTTCTAAATCCAAATGATTGGCTTGTGTTCTGTATAAATGGAGCACAGACATTCCCACCCCTCCTTTGCACATTATTTAGTGTTTTGCTTGTGTGTAGTTAAGCCTGTTTTTATTTTTATTTTTTTATTTTTGTATTCTTACTGGATGTTTCCAAATGGCAATCTGCAGCAGAACACATAGTACAAGCTGTACCGAGGGAAATGTATTACTGATCATAACTCTTGCCACGAAACCAAACTAGTAAATTTATATATTCCTTTGAGGCACAGAATGGATGATCTTTAGAGAGGAACATACTGTGATATATATATATATATATATATATATATATAGAGAGAGAGAGAGAGAGAGAGAGAGAGAGAGAGAGATGAATAAAACCTAAAGCCTTAACTTGTTTATCACTCATGTACATTGGCAAAATAGGAATCCATTTTGATGCTGCCCTTTTGACTTTATACAAAAAAGAAAAACACTGTGTGGATGACCTATGCAATCTTGCACTTTACAGAAGTGGCCTCCAATCCAGGTTCCACCGAACCCCCAGTTTATCAGATGTCAAAGGCATATTCAATCAGTGACTACAGAGCATTTTCATCTGGACTAATTTTCAGAAATTGCTTCAGTTATTTCATTAGGCTTTGCTGCATTGCATACCAGAAGATATCGTAGCTCTGCGGGATCAGGGCTGGAGACCCCTGCTCTACAAAACTGCTTCCAATTCCTGACACAGAATCAAACAGATAATTGCAATCCAGCTTTTAATTTCTTGTATCCATTGAGACATGTTGGGAATGAATGACTTTCTGCGTTTCCCAAATATCCCACTTATGTGCCCCTCCAAATTCCTTTCAAGACAAAAAAAAAGTGTTGTCTCTGCCTTGTCTTTTGTCTGGACTACACGAGTTCAGGCCGTAGTATTCCCCATTAGTTAAACCAACACTTAACCCCACGTGTTGCATTCCCACACCTTGGAATCCGAGGTGACAGCAACTTTAATTTCTTACCTGTACTGTTTTAACCAATCACATCCCCACCCCTCTGACACAATCACAATTAAGATCATCTGAGCTCTGCAAAATGTGTTTTTGACTACTCAGCAGTGTAGTGTTGTTTTTCTAATATTAGTTGTTTGCCAAGAAATAGTGTTAATACAAATTCTCCAGCATCCATAACTTGCCACTCAGTTTTTTTAATTTTTAGATTTTTGAATTTGTGTTATGCAGATTAACTGCTCACAACAAAGTTTCAGTCAATTCAGTTTGTTTGCAGGCAATACTTAGGCAGTTCATAATTCAAATCTTTTGAATAACCACACCACTTTTCCCCTTTTAAACGTGTTCTGTACTTTCTGTGTAAGTTCAAGTTATGTGTCCTGCCCCTTTGACATTTTAAGAACAGTATGTGATTTTTGGTCTGTGAAATACAGATGAACCGTCATTTATTTTTCAAAATGTTAATAAAAACAATAATAAAATAATGACCTTACCACAGAATTCATACAAAAAATTAAATGTGAATATAAATCAACTAACTGTTTTGATCTGTAATTTTCCTTCTGAATATCTATGTTTTTATGTATTATCAATACTTAACAGAATGTGTCTGATAGACACAGTGGCAGTTCTGTAAGAAATCTACAACCTTGCATATTACTTGAAGGGCCCCTAGCTAGCAGGTTAACATATACATGAGCATTTGGTTATGTGTCAACAATATTAGTAACAAACCAAACAAGAACAGGAAAAGTACTTATTGAAGTCATCATATAAAGTGAACTGAACATTTAATTTTTCTTTTATAAACTTGATTTCACCCCTGGACCCCTGCAGTGCCCAACCTCCCTGCCTCGTCCTTTCTCCCAAGCTCTGGCCCAAAAGGTGTCAAACCCAGTGGCCTACTCTCCTCCCTGTTACCACCTGAAGCAGGCTGCTAGATTTTACACCAATGCTGAGACCCTTTCCCAGGGCTGCCCCTGAGCTGAACCCTGTGAGATCTACAGCCTGACCTTTGGGTGGGAAATCTTTTAAAGTACAAATATCTAATTCTCTGCAGTGGGGTACATTTAAAATAATGTTAAACACTTTACTACATCAAATGTCTTCTTTGTGTGAACAGCTGTTTATTGTCTGTTCACATTTCACCAGTTGTTTCTTGTCCCTGCTGCAAAGTAAGGATTTATCTGTTTTGTAGTAGTTTTCTACCCTTCTTTACAACATTGGATTGCTATTAATAAGGATTAAGTATGGAAATGACTTGTTTATTTTGTGTCAATTGACCTTGTAGATTTGATCCTTCAATTGGGGGGTAGTTCTGCACATATACTAGAAAACTTAATTCCTTTAGACAAAGAGTTATGGTGGTCAGGAAGAACCTTTCTAGACATGTTTTTGAAGGTGACTTTCTGGGCTCCTCTCATCTGTAGCCTACCTTATCTCATTCTTATAGAATCTCTCAGCTGATGTGAAAATCTCAACCTGCGATGGATTGAATGGTTTGATGTTGTCCTTAGAAATAAATAGTCCAATCTACAAAATGTACTGTTAAGTGTCATCTCTCTACCAGATCCGTGTCACAATGGCAACATGTTTTCTTTGGCAATTCCTGCTTCTCGGTGCTTACTAAATGCAGGCCAAGGACTTGCCTGTAGTTAACCTCTACTGCAAAAGAATGGCTAACATCATGTTCCCTCTCCCTTATTTGCAAACTAGCCACGCACCACAAATATAAACATGACTAGCCTGACAACAATGTGCTGAGGCTTTGCTTGGGATCATTAGGGTTCAATGGGAACAGGGAAACAGGCAGGTGACCTTCTTTTAAAGTAAACAGACCAGAGATTTCCTGTTCAGACTGATGGATCTAACTAGGAACAGAGGTCATGGATATTGCACATAGTGCAGGGGTGAATAACATATGCCCCTAGGCCAAATATGGCCCTCCACTAGACTCCATCTGGCCCGTGAATTAACAAGTCACAATTAAACAAAATATGTATAATAATATCCTTAATTTAATTATTATTTTTCTGCATGTGGCTAAAACGTCAATGTAAGTAGAATAATTGTATATAGCACACACATTGATCTGATATAAAGTATATAAATATCATATGTTATAAGTTGTGGGAATGGGCATGGACCTTGTGTGGCCCTTTGTCTGATTACTTTTCATGGGACTGGAAGTTCAAGAGGAGAGAGAGATGCACACACACACTTTGGAACTTTTCCACTCTGCTGTCATCAAACACTGGAAATATGTTCTGTGCAGAGGACATGGTGTTTTCACTTATAATTTTTAGCATACGTCCCCAGTCCAATTTACAGGCATTATTTGGGACCTTTCCAAGACCTTCATAATGAAAGGTTCTTTGCAATTTTGTTTAGTTTGTTTCATGTGTGCATGTTGCCCTGCAATGGAATTGTACTATCGTTCCTTGATAATTATCTGTAGAGTTTGTACCATGATACCTGCCATTAGACTCTTACAAAACAAAGAAAACTGCAAACCAAGTGACCAAGGCAATCAGGGTATTTAATCAGTAGATTGTGGGCATTACAGGTTGGTTGCACTTCACTCACAACCTTTCTGATAAGTAGTGGATAAGGTTTCAGTTCACACATAAGTGCATAATTTGGGTTAATGGGCAGGTGGGGGCACTGCTGTTGTACCCCTGAGCAAGGTACTTTACTGAGATGCTCTGCTAAATGCCCCACTGTATAAATGGGTAAATGTCAAAATAATAAATAATGTGGTATCTTGTAGTCACCCTGGATAAGGGTGTCTGCTAAGAAATTTACAGCTTTGGTTATATATTGGCAGATTGCACACTGTTATGCCCAGGAAACCAAAATCATACTTTCAGATCAGTCCTGGAACAGGTCACATCTGATCTGCTTGGCAGCTTCCTCTAGGTATGGACAGGAAATGGCAATAAAGATAAATTAGTCCAAACAATTGACCAAACAAAAATGTACAAATATAAGCCCGTAAGGCTAGTAGGACAGCTTATACTAGGCTAATAAACCGCTTATAGTGAAATTTCCTCTTTAGCATTCCTTGAGTTTAAGGTTGCTACACAAAGGACCTTAACATAAAGTCAATATATAGGTAAGATCATAGTGCTACAGCAAATTGATTCTAAAATAATAAGAAAATATCCCTCATTTCCTCTGCACATAAGCATGCTATGAAAGAAGATACTACATTTCTGTCAGTTTGATCCCACTTTCAGCTCTTTATGACAGATCTGTATCTGAGGTATCCATAAGAAAGTTTACAAATGACAGGAGGCCATTCGACCCATCGTGCTCGTTTGGTGTCCAGTAATAACTAAGTGATCCAAGTATCCTATCCAGTCTGATTTTAAATGTTCCCAAATTTTCAGTTTCAACCACTTCGCTGGGGAGTTTGTTCCAGATTGTGACAACTCTCTGCGTGAAGAAGTGTCTCCTGTTTTCCATCTTGAATGCCTTGATGCCCAATTTCCATTTGTGTACCCGGGTGCGTGTATCCCTGCTGATCTGCAAAAGCTCCTCTGGTTTGATGTGGTCGATGCCCTTCATGATTTTGAAGACTTGAATCAAGTCCCCACATAGTCTCCTCTGTTCCAGGGTAAAAAGGTTCAACTTATTCATTGCAGTTCAACATATTCTTTATATTTTGTTTCGTCTCCCTCCCTTTTGTATGCGCTATTCATTTTCATGCATAACATTTTCTTTCTCTTGATATTTTTTTGCATACCTCTATTAAACCATTTTGGCTAATGTTTTTTGGTCCTCAATTTGCTAAGTTTTTTGGTAACAGTTTGCACCCTTTATGCCAATCATAACTGACACTGCTCGAGCTTTAGAGGATTTGTGTTAGTTGTAGAAAAGCATAGAACGTTTTTTTCGGGTGGGTTTTGCATTCATGTATTTTGGCAAAGGTTGTCGTGCAAAATGCAATGTGATAGCATTTTATAATTGACCTATTTATTTCTGTTAGTTTATTTTCTTTTGTGTGTTTTTCTTTTTTGTGTAATTTGTTTTTTTGTACACAGTGTCCAGAAAACTACCTTGAGAAACTCCAGTGGGGTATTAAACTTAATTGCAAGATACAGGACTGATAGTGGGACTGAGTTTAGGACAAAAACACTCCTAAAAATGTTAATAAAAAATCAATTTGGAAGTTGAATAATAAATAGAACCTCTTTCCAAACAAAACCAAATGAAAATAAATATATAAGAGTAGGCAGTGGTACCTTGGCATTAGAGTAGCTAGGTGTGTAACCTGTAAAAGGAACAAAGAAAGCTATTTAACAATGCAAAATCAAAGAGGAAACAGACTATTTTCTGGAAACAGACACTGCTGGGAAGCTTATGAAATCACTGTTTGGATTGATTTAGTCATTAACAGAGAACAGTCTTCAGTGCTTTTTGTAATTTATCTTGGACAGATGAAATAGCTACCAGCAGGGTATTTTGCAGAAACTCAGTCTAAATTCCTATACCATTGGAGGTGTAGGCAAATAATCATCTTGTCATTCCTTTCATTCTCCTTTTAGGGTCAGATTGGCTTTAACTGAGCTGTTAAACAATTACAAAAGGTGTCTCCCAGCGGAGTGATTTTCAAGCTGGTGTCTAGAAACAGTTGGGGGTCTTACTCTAAAACGTAGTGATCCCTCCCCCCTGAAAACTGAAGTATATACAATCTTGCCTTAGCAGGTTAGCAGCTTAGTTCAGATGTTCTGTTTCTTATTTTTCTTGTTGTTGTAGTAACTTTTCTTAAACTTCCCTCTTAAATTGGAGTTTCCCTATTGAAACAAGTTTGAAAAAGGGGTCTACCACACAGGAATTGTTTTTGGTGCTTTCTGCAGCTCAAAAAATTCACAGACGAAGCATAAATTATATGCCAGCTACAGTGCATTCACTGTGTTCACTGTGCTCCTAGATGTCTCAAGGATAAAACTATGGAGAATCATTTGTGCCAAAATTGATATATATATATATATATATATATATATATATATATATATATATATATATATATATATATACATGATATATACACTCACCTAAAGGATTATTAGGAACACCATACTACATACTAATACTGTGTTTGACCCCCTTTCGCCTTCAGAACTGCCTTAATTCTACGTGGCATTGATTCAACAAGGTGCTGAAAGCATTCTTTAGAAATGTTGGCCCATATTGATAGGATAGCATCTTGCAGTTGATGGAGATTTGTGGGATGCACATCCAGGGCACGAAGCTCCCGTTCCACCACATCCCAAAGATGCTCTATTGGGTTGAGATCTGGTGACTGTGGGGGCCAGTTTAGTACAGTGAACTCATTGTCATGTTCAAGAAACCAATTTGAAATGATTCGACCTTTGTGACATGGTGCATTATCCTGCTGGAAGTAGCCATCAGAGGATGGGTACATGGTGGTCATAAAGGGATGGACATGGTCAGAAACAATGCTCAGGTAGGCCGTGGCATTTAAATGATGCCCAATTGGCACTAAGGGGCCTAAAGTGTGCCAAGAAAACACCCGCCACACCATTACACCACCACCACCAGCCTGCACAGTGGTAACAAGGCATGATGGATCCATGTTCTCATTCTGTTTACGCCAAATTCTGACTATACCATCTGAATGTCTCAACAGAAATCGAGACTCATCAGACCAGGCAACATTTTTCCAGTCTTCAACTGTCCAATTTTGGTGAGCTTGTGCAAATTGTAGCCTCTTTTTCCTATTTGTAGTGGAGATGAGTGGTACCCGGTGGGGTCTTCTGCTGTTGTAGCCCATCCGCCTCAAGGTTGTACGTGTTGTGGCTTCACAAATGCTTTGCTGCATACCTCGGTTGTAATGAGTGGTTATTTCAGTCAAAGTTGCTCTTCTATCAGCTTGAATCAGTCGGCCCATTCTCCTCTGACCTCTAGCATCAACAAGGCATTTTCGCCCACAGGACTGCCGCATACTGGATGTTTTTCCCTTTTCACACCATTCTTTGTAAACCCTAGAAATGGTTGTGCGTGAAAATCCCAGTAACTGAGCAGATTGTGAAATACTCAGACCGGCCCGTCTGGCACCAAGAACCATGCCACGCTCAAAATTGCTTAAATCACCTTTCTTTCCCATTCAGACATTCAGTTTGGAGTTCAGGAGATTGTCTTGACCAGGACCACACCCCTAAATGCATTGAAGCAACTGCCATGTGATTGGTTGGTTAGATAATTGCATTAATGAGAAATTGAACAGGTGTTCCTAATAATCCTTTAGGTGAGTGTACACCGATCAGCCATAACATTATGACCACCTGCCTAATATTGTGTAGGTCCCCCTTTTGCAACCAAAACAACCCTGCCCCGTTGAGGCATGGACTCCACTAGACCTCTGAAGGTGTGCTGTGGTATCTGGCACCAAGACGTTAGCAGGAGATCCTTTAAGTCCTGTAAGTTGCGAGGTGGGGCCTCCATGGATTGGACTTGTTTGTCCAGCACATCCCACAGATGCTCGATTGGATTGAGATCTGGGGAATTTGGAGGCCAATCAACACCTTGAACTCGTTGTTATGTTCCTCAAACCATTCCTGAACCATTTTTGCTTTGTGGCAGGGCGAATTATCCTGCTGAAATAGGCCAATGCCATCAGGGAATACCGTTTCCCTGAAAGGGTATACATGGTCTGCAACAATGCTTAGGTAGGTGGTACATGTCAAAGTAACATCCACATGAATTGCAGGACCCAAGGTTTCCCAGCAGAACATTGCCCAAAGCATCACACTGCCTCCGCCGGCTTGCCTTCTTCCCATAGTGCATCCTGGTGCCATGTGTTCTCCAGGTAAGCGATACACACGGACCCAGCCATCCACGTGATGTAAAAGAAAATGTGATTCATCAGACCAGGCCACCTTCTTCCATTGCTCCGTGGTCCATTTCTAACCATTGTAGGCACTGGTCTGCGGCTACACAGTGTATATCGGTGTATATCCATTCATCTTCGAAACCATTTATCCTGTTGAGGGTCACGGGGAAGCTGGAGCATAGGGCGCGAGGCAGGAATACACCCAGGATGGGATGCCACTCCATTGCTGGACAACACACACACACACATACACACATAGCTACCTATAGTGCAATTTAGTGAAGCCAATTAACCTAACCTGCATGTCTTTGGACGGTGGGAGGAAACCGGAGTACCCAGAGAAAACCCACATGGACACGGGGAGAACATTAAAACTCCACACAGACAGGCCCCCAAGCCGAGACTTGAACCCGGGACCCCGGAGCTGTGAATCATATGCTATGGCCTTCACAGTAACCAGATTGCAACCCAATTGAACACCTATGGGAGATTTTGGACTGACTTGTTAGGAATATTTAGTTTAGGCATCTGCAGGTAAAACACAGCATAACTTTCTTATTTCTCTCCTGTTAATTTGAAATGAGTGACGGGTTCTAAAGATGGAAACCATTACATACTACTTAATTCTCCAAAGCTTCCTCAGGTATCTCTGTCCAGTCATCCTCTGGGTTGTGCTATTCATGCACTGGGGATTCCCCTGGCCTCTATTCAGCAAGAGGCTGTGAGGACAGCACCTCTGATTGGCTCTGTGCAAGAGTTATCCAATGGGTACTACACCATGCCTGCTCTGTAGCAGGCACTTCCCTTTCATTTGACATTGTGGAAGAATTTGCATCCCTCCTGCTGTGTTAGGTGCCACTTTCAGCTTGGCATCTGGAATATGTCTGGAACTGCGTGCATATCTCTGTGTTACTGAATTCAGCACCGAGTTAATGCTCATTTTAGTAGAGTTGGTAGAGTTCCACAAGCAATCTCCCGCCTGAAGTGACCTCCAGTGATATTCTTCTGCAAGCAGCGATGTCAGGTGGTATATCTGCTGGGAATCCGGATATCACTTGGACAGGTAAAGACATGAGGCCATTCACTTCAGTTGGTACAGGGAGCAGATGAGCTTTGTCCGTAATACACCAAAGAAACCCACATTGATGGCAAAACAGGCTGTGCTGAATGTACGGTACACGGCAGGCCAGCCTCTTCTGAACCAGCAAGCCGCTGATACTTTGGAAAGGTGTTTCCAGGTCCACCCCAAAATAACCATATTCTTCAAGTCATACAGTGGATGGATGGATGGATTCTGGGCAACACAGGCATTTTCGGTAGCATGATAACGGTCAGGAAAAGTGGCATAGTATACCTGAAAGTCATACATCAGTGACTGCAGTCTTCTTGTACCTTTGGACACCTGGCACCAGAACTAATTTGGGCTTTGGATATGTGCGTTTACCGCTATCGTACTTTATATTGGAAACTAATACTCTTTGAAGTATTAAGGTTTTCATTCCTGTTGTAGCTTTTCTGCCTGAAATTTGCACTGCGGGTACATGCACAGGCATCTCGGCAAGGCTGGAGACTGGACTCTGGGATTCCTGGGATTCTATAAACTCATCTCTGCATAGCATCTTATTTAAGCTCTTCTCTTCCTTACATGAAGCATTTGTTAGTTGGACAAAGTAAGTGCCTGGAGGTGTGGCTGACATAAATTCAGAGAACTTTGCCTGCATCTGCTGTCCTGAAGAAAAATGAGGCGCCATTATGGTGCATTCCATTTTAGTTGCATGGTCATACAGTTTATGTCACTCACCAGCTGCTTGAATTCAACAGTTTATTCTTCTGTCTGGATCCAGAATTCCCAGGGGCTGATTATAAACTATACCATCACCAGGTAAGATCTATTCAGTTTTAGAGTTTGTGGACTGTTGTTCCCAGCATTGCTTCCAAACTGCTTTTAGAGGGGACATAGAAATTGTGTTTTTGGTAATGGCATTCTCTTCAAGAACGTTCTCAGTTAATAGTTCATGCTTCTCTTTCAATGTAAACAAGTTTTTAATGTTCATTTTATCGTTTCTGTAGAGAGTGACGTAGTGGATACCTGTTGACTGGTTTTGAGACTAAAATGTTACATCCATTGTCTGGTGCAGTACTAAGGACTTCAGGTTGTCAATCTGAGAAGCTAACCATCCAGCACCCTGCTCGGTTAAAGCAAGCATGGAACACACGGAGGTTACACAAGGTATTGAGATGTATTCACTAGCCAGCTGTCTGTCGTCACCTGGAACACATCTAGATCCTTCCAGAATACACTTGCTTCACCTCCACCACATTCTTGGAGACAATGACCTTGTGTAAAACTGATCTGTACCACCTGGCATCACTTCCTCTCAATGCACAGGGGGAGCCCAGAGTGTCAGGTCTTAGCTTCTCGTGGGATAACCCTGCTTCATAGTGCTGTGTCATCTTCCCTGTAAGTTTCTTTAGCCCTGGAGAAAAAGTGTTTAGCTGACAAAAAATCTGGGAAGTTTATTACCTCTGTGACATATACTACCTTCACTGTTCCTGCCATTAACTGTGGGAAATTGTAACTTTGCTAATTGTACTTTCTTTTTTTCACTGCTGCAACATAGTGCAAGTGCAGTATAGTATTTTTGATGTGGGTGTTATTTACCTAAATTGTTTATTAGTTGTTGCTGTTATTTCAATGTGCACAGTGCACTATTTAGGTTTGTATTTATTACTAAATCTATTTTTTAAACATGTACAGTGTATGTTTAAAGTGCAATACATGTTCTGGAATGTGGAATATTTAAATGTTTGTGTGTCTTTTAGTTTTACCTAAACATTTTCTCTCTGCCATAAAGATGGGCACCACTAAAATGTTTTGCAGTGAGGTGGGGGGCACCACACTCATATCTCACCTATGGCTCCCAAAAACTAGGGTTGGCCCTGCTCCTGGCATTTTGCTCCTAAACCGATTTTGTCCCCTTTGTTTTGGGGATCATTATTTATCTGGAGGATGTGTACCTCAGATCTCAGACAGAAGATACTTCAGGATTTTAGGTGGTGGGGGTGGTTATCCATCCAGCGTCTTGTATAATAAAGACATTCTCCCCCCTGGAGAGACCTGGTATAAACCTGGAGCAAGGGTTATAGGGGGAGGGGGGTGCAGCTCACACCTGCACAGCTGAGGGCATTCTCAGTCTGTGCCCAACCAGGGGTCCTGGTAGTAAAAAGGGGGGCTTGATAGGTCAATGTGTGTGAAGCGGAGGTGTGAAACAGTTTTGTTGTTCCAGCTAATGACATTCTAAATACCCCCAGAACTCTGGTGTGGGAATTAAGCCCTCAGCCCTCTCCCTGGATGGTGTTGGCAAGTTTTGATTCATGGCTCGAGTGCTTGTCTAACAACCTCTGTCTTTCACATCTCTGGTAGTGGACATTATCCTGCTTCACACGCATTACCGCAGTAGTAGACCAGCTTGTTTCTAGACATGTTCCATCTTGTCTGGTGTCGTTAAGATTGGAGTCGGCTGGCAGTTTGGGGTCTAAACTTAGCTTTTCTGCAGTAGGGGAATTGGGAAGCAGGGCCCTTTCTTCTGGATCTTGTATGAGACAGATTGATAAGCACGGTACATAACTTACCATTTAAGTCGGTGGAAGTCTACAATTTTTAAATAAAAAGGAATGGGACTAAAAAATGGCCTTGGACTTTAACCCAGACCAGCCCACCACAACCAGTCGGATACCGGATACTCCACCACCCTGCCGACGCACACACGTTCACACACCAGCCCAGAAACCACCACCTAGCTGCATCACAGCCATTGTTGTACACTAAAGCTGAGGGGACCCCAGTCTATACTATGTAGAGAATGTAGATTGAATGTTTATGGGTAGCCAATTATATATATATTTTTATATGTAATATGTATCATCAGTTATTTTCATAATTTATTCTTAGGCTATAATAATGAATATTATTGAGCAAATAAACATGTTAATGAACCTAACTGTAAATAGGAAGAAGTTTAAATGTTTCTATTCCATGATTTCTACATTACCATCATTGAACAAAGCAATGAATAAGTTATTGATCCGCACCATGTGTTCTCCTAGGACAGTGGTTTTCAACCCTAGTCCTGGAGGACCCTCTACTCTGCTGGTTTCAGTTCCAACTGAGCTCTCAATTACTTAATTGAACCCTTTATTGAACTAATAATTTCCTAAATCAGAGCTTTTTAATTATTTTAAGCAGTAGGGGGTTTAAGTTGAGTATAGCTTTGTGTAAGGAACTTATTAAAGAACCAACTCTTTTATTACATAATTTTAAAAGTAAAATCTAAGCAGATTGTTACTTCAATTAAGCTTGGTTGGAACAAAAACCAGCAGGGGAGGGGGTCCTCCAGGACAAGGATTGGGAGCTCCTGTCCTAGGATATACAACAACTTAATAAAAAAATACAGAGACAAAATCAAGAGTACAATGTAGGAACTTAAAATATGTTTTATAAAGTATGAGTAAATTGGTTTATTTAAAATGCTACAATTTAGATCATGTGAAAGCATATGATATGACATAGGCTTAGGCCTTTTGATAAGGTTCTGCACCAAAGACTGATCCTAAAATTGGAAGCTGTAGGCATTCAGCGTAATGTAAGTAGATGGATTATGAACTGGTTGATGTATAGGAAACAGAGGGTGTCGATTAGAGGAGTTGTTTCTAACTGGAGTGAGGTTGTTATTGGAATTCCACAGGTGTCAGTACTAGGGCCTTTGCAAGTGCAAGGTATTACATGCAGGTAACAAAAATGTCCACTATAATTACACTATGGGAGGAATAGAACTGGAAGAAGTAACGCATGAGAAAGACCTAGGAGTATATGTGGACACAAACCCACCCCTCCGCTAGCACAGCGGAGAAAACACCGTCAACCAGTCAGAAACACCGTTCCCAAGCCCCCCTATAACGCCCCTGGTTACAACAGTTAAAAAAGGCACTTAATTATGTAAGTCAGGACAAATTGACCCAGGTGGTTAGAACTTACTCTGAGATCCCTAATTTTTCACAGAATAATTTTAGTGAGTTTCTACAATTCTAAGAGCAACCAAAGAAGGAAGACGGACTGAATTGTCTTTTTTTTGACACTGTCGTTTTGTAGGCTTAGTGTAAGTGCTATAAACACTCCACTTTGTCATTAGGACTTTGTACAATCAATCTGGAAACAATGTAAAAACCTGTCATAAGTGCCATCCTCTGATGAATCTCTTGGAATGGAGTGGAATGGAGATTACAGTCCAAGACATTCTGGAATACTCTGTTAGCAACAAAAAAGCATGTCTGTAGTTGAAACAACCTGTCTATAGTTGGGCATTAGTGGAGTATAGAATAGGTCATTCTGAACCAGTCTTGTGAATAAAACTAAGGTCAACAAAAATAGTATACCAGTACTGTTATATAACTGTCAAGCTGTACCTTTTATGTATTAGCAGAACCTTACAACACAGCTGTGACCCACATAGGTACATAGTGGTACATTGCAAATCAAACAAGTGGTGTTTTTGTTTTGTTTTGGGGTGGGGGGCATTTCTATCTTTTTCTGATGTACTTGTCTTCCTTTGATGCCAGTAACTTAGGGGAGAGTCTCATTGTCATTACCCTGCAATGTTTGGCTGAGTTCTCTAGCTAGAGCTGGGTGTTCAGCTATGGCTAGTGTCTGCTATTGGCTAATGCATAGAGGGTGTTTTTGCACTCTTAGCACTCCCCTTTCACTAACTCGATCTGGTAGGCCTTGACTTAAGGACTCGAAAGAGAAAATTACTGTATACAGTTATACAGTTATATATACCTTAATGGGCACAGTCATTTCACTTTCCTACACAAAAAGGTGCTGTAATAATGCACTCATCCTGTTCTTTAATGATTACAAACAGGAAAGATCATAAAGATTGAGCTGATATGTGCATTTTATTCCACCTGAGTTCAGTTGCTTGAACTGGTTATTTATTTTCTTGATTTAGACATGTTTAGACATGTTTCCATCTCAAAAACCTTTCACAAAAGGTCACAACTTTTTAAATACCTTAACCATTTCAACTTTTAAGGCATGGAAATCTAAAGCTCAGAATATGTTATTTAAATTTGTATTTGCAAATTTTGGGTGTCTCAACTGCAGTTGATCTTCATTAAATGTCAAGCCAAAGAGAAAGTAGTGGTTAGGGCTCTGGACTCTGAAGCAGAGGGTTTTGGGTTCAGTCCCAGATGGGGGACACTGCTGTTGTACCATTGAGTAAGGTACTTTACCTAGATTGCTCCAGTAAAAACTCAGCCATATCAATGGGTAATTGTATGTAAAAATAATGTGATATATTTTAACAATTGTAAGTCACCTTGGATAAGAACAACTGCTAAGAAATATATTTATAATTATAAATACCTTAATACCTTAACAAAGTACCTGCTATATGTATTATTATAATACACCTATATTCAGGACGACTCACAATTGTTACAAAAGATCACATTACTTTTGCTTTTTTTGTACAACTGGCCACAGCTCCACAAGCAGAAGAGCATGTAGTTGTCCAATTATCATCAAATTCAGAGTTAACAATGCAAACAGGGGAGCTATTGCATAATATTGTGAACTCATGTAGCTTTCACACATAACAATTACGGATTTTCAAATAAGGAGGCTTAAAAATTGCCTTTCTTTTTTCAATAGAATACAAATTAATGAACAATAGCCTCTTCACCCCTGGAAAACTGAGCAAGCCACTCCAATCCCCAAACACCCCCCAGCCCCACCTCTCTTTGCTCTTTTCTATTCCAACGTACAGGGCATTTGGTGTGTTGTGTGTGAGAGAGAGAGAGAGAGAGAGAGAGAGAGAGAGAGATTAAGATTGAGAGAGAGAGAGAGAGAGAGAGAGAGAGAGAGAGCAATAGGCATGGTACAGGGACCTGAGGGTGAAAAATCTATGCTTATAGGGTGCTTTACTTGCCTTGCGTGTCTTAATTTGAATAGTTCACATGGTAAAGGTGGGGCCTAGCAACATCACAATATGTAACAAATGGTAACCTCTGTGGAAACGTTCAAGAGCAATATTTAATTACTGATACCTTTTACTCAAGAATTCTACAAACAGCAGAATTTTAACTAATTTTAATACTTTTAATACTTTAATGTAGAGGTTCATATTTGTGAAGGGTGGTCTTTTCTTGTACTGACATCCCATGCAGGTGTAGGGAGGTGGGGGAGGTGTGTGGGTGTGATGGAGGGGGAGGAGGAGGGCTGCTGGTGTTCTGCAGTGAGGTGTCAATGAGCAGCACCATGCTTATTACCAAACACTCCTCTAAGAACCAGGCTGTGACTCATGTGGCCTTGAGAGCTATACTGTGACACAAGCTGCAAAAGGGGAACAAAGGGAAGGCAGAGAGGGGTGGGTGGTGGGTGGTAGGAGAGGGAAGGGCATGTGTTATGTGCACTACACAACTAGCAATTTCTTCTTGCAAATATTGGTGTGCTTTGAAGTGCTTACCCTGTCAAACATGTGTACTCAAAACCTAGGCTGCGGAGAGAAAGAGAGAGAGGAAGAGAGGGGGACATGTCCCTTTTCACCTGTTTGCCACTTTGACCACCAATGCTGGACAACCATACAGTACCCATGCACCAACTATACAGTACCCACCCACCTCCTCCTTTGACACACAGGTCACCAAGAGCATTGGGGGGTGCAATGGCATCATGTGTTCCAGATGGCCTGATGTTATGTTATTTATTTTGCCAAGTGGACTTTTTCAATATTAGCGTAATAATATCCTCATATAGTCCATTACATTTTATATATATATATATATATATATATATATATATATATATATACAGTGGGGGAAAAAAGTATTTGATCCCCTGCTAATTTTGTACGTTTGCCCACTGACAAAGAAATGATCAGTCTATAATTTTAATGGTAGGTGTATTTTAACAGTGAGAGACAGAATAACAACAAAAAAATCCAGAAAAACGCATTTCAATAAAGTTATCAATTGATTTGCATGTTAATGAGGGAAATAAGTATTTGACCCCTTCGACTTAGTACTTGGTGGCAAAACCTTTGTTGGCAATCACAGAGGTCAGACGTTTCTTGTAGTTGGCCACCAGGTTTGCACACATCTCAGGAGGGATCTTGTCCCACTCCTCTTTGCAGATCCTCTCCAAGTCATTAAGGTTTCGAGGCTGACGTTTGGGAACTCGAACCTTCAGCTCCCTCCACAGATTGTCTATGGGATTAAGGTCTGGAGACTGGCTAGGCCACTCCAGGTCCTTAATGTGCTTCTTCTTGAGCCACTCCTTTGTTGCCTTGGCTGTGTGTTTTGGGTCATTGTCATGCTGGAATACCCATCCATGACCCATTTTCAATGCCCTGGCTGAGGGAAGGAGGTTCTCACCCAAGATTTGACGGTACATGGCCCCGTCCATCGTCCGTTTGATGCAGTGCAGTTTGATGTGTCCTGTCCCCTTAGCAGAAAAACACCCCCAAAGCATAATGTTTCCACCTCCATGTTTGACGGTGGGGATGGTGTTCTTGGGGTCATTCCTCCTCCTCCAAACACGGCGAGTTGAGTTGATGCCAAAGAGCTCGATTTTGGTCTCATCTGACCACAACACTTTCACCCAGTTCTCCTCTGAATCATTTAGATGTTGGCAAACTTCAGACGGGCCTGTACATGTGCTTTCTTGAGCAGGGGGACCTTGCGGGTGCTGCAGGTTTTCAGTCCGTCACGTAGTAGTGTGTTACCAATTGTTTTCTTGGTGACTATGGTCCCAGCTGCCTTGAGATCATTAACAAGATCCTCCTGTGTAGTTCTGGGCTGATTCCTCACCATTCTCATGATCATTGAAACTCCACGAGGTGAGATCTTGCATGGAGCCCCAGACCGAGGGAGACTGACAGTTATTTTGTGTTTCTTCCATTTGCGAATAATCGCAACAACTGTTGTCACCTTCTCACCAAGCTGCTTGTCGATGGTCTTGTAGCCCATTCCAGCCTTGTGTAGGTCTACAATCTTGTCCCTGACATCCTTGGACAGCTCTTTGGTCTTGGCCATGGTGGAGAGTTTGGAATCTGATTGATTGATTGCTTCTGTGGACAGGTGTCTTTTATACAGGTAACGAGCTGAGATTAGGAGCACTCCCTTTAAGAGAGTGCCCCTAATCTCAGCTCGTTACCTGTATAAAAGACACCTGGGAGCCAGAAATCTTGCTGATTGATAGGGGATCAAATACGTATTACCATCATTAACATGCAAATCAATTTAAACTTTTTTGAAATGCGTTTTTCTGGATTTTTTTGCTGTTATTCTGTCTCTTACTGTTAAAATACACCTAACATTAAAATTATAGACTGATCAGTGACAGTGGGCAAACATACAAAATCAGCAGGGGATCAAATACTTTTTTCCCTCACTGTATATATATATATATATATATATATATATATAGCTGTGGACAAAATTAAGAGACAACTGCAAATTTATCTTAAATCAGCATCTCTACATGTATGGCAGCCATTCCATTCCAGTGTCTGTTGAATTCCAACAGAGGCACACCTATTCTACTGAATGAGCTGCTGATTAGGTGATCACCTGAACCAAATCTTATTTAACAAGGAAAAGTATAAAAACCACTGCTGTGGTCATCACTATCCTCTTGCAATAGCACCAACTGGATGGCAAAAACAGTGCTAGTAGTACCTCAAAAGTAATTGGAATTAAAAAATAACTATTGACCATGCCAAATAGTTTAAAGGAAAGTTTTGAAGGGTTCAATTCTGGCTTTACTGGCAGAGGGATATAGTGAGTGTCGGGTTGCTTCCATCCTTTAAATTTCAAAGACGGTGGTTCATAAGAACAAGGTCAAGCAGCAGACATTGAGGACAACAAAGCTACAGAGGGGCAGAGGGCGAAAATGACTCTCCACTGACCGGGATGACCGCCAACTCATTCGAATGTCACTCAACAACCGTAGGATGACATCAAGTGACCTACAAAAAGAATGGCAAGCGTCAGCTGGGGTGATGTGCATGGCGAGGACGGTTCAAAACAGGCTCCAAGGGCCAGGGCTGAAGTCATGCAAAGCTAGAGAAAAGCCCTTCATCAATGAGAAGCAATGAAGAGCCAGGCTGAGGCTTGCAAAAGACCATAAGGATTGGACCATAGAGGACTGGAGTAAGGTCATCTTCTCTAATGAGTCAAATTTTCAGCTTTGCCCAACACCTGGTCATCTAATGGTTAGATGGAGACCTGGAGAGGCCTACAAGCCACAGTGTCTCACACAAACTCTGAAATTTGGTGGAGGATCAGTGATGATCTGGGAGGGCTTCGGCAAGGCTGGAATCGGGCAGATTTGTCTTTGTGAAGGACACATGAATCAAGCCACGAGCCACAAGCCTTCTGCTCTGATAATGTTCCCCAACTCTGAGGATTGTTTTTTTCCAGCAGGACAATGCTCCATGCCACACAGCCAGGTCAATCAAGGTGTGGATGGAGGACCAGCAGATCAAGACCCTGTCATGGCCAGCCAATCTCCAGACCTGAACCCCATTGAAAACCTCTGTAATGTGATCAAGAGGATTGGATAATTGATTTGATTTGTCACTTCTTTATTCACACTTAATACAAACATTTAACATGTAATGTCTGTGTCCGTGGGGTTTACTACAGCTGTGATTTTAATCTTAACATTGTTCATGTATAATTGTAAATTTTTTAACAATATGCAATGCTAATCTAAAAGTGTTATTTTTGAAATATGTAGTGCAATTTAAAAAATGTTCTGTGATAAAATATTATTGTAATTTTTTTTGCTGAAATTCTGTTTTCGTGAACCAGTCTAGTTTTCTGAGACACATTTAGATTGTACATTTCTAGAGATATTCAACCAAAACATGATCATCAGAGAATGTTTTTAAATTGGGTTAATTATAATAATATTTATTGCAATATTTATTGTTCATCTTCAGTAAATAAAAGGTAAAATTTTGCTCCCAGTTCTGTTTTTTAGTCCTATTTTAGTTCTGTACCATTCATCTGCAGACTAATCACTGGGGCTTTTCAATCCACATAACCAACAAACTGCAAAAATCACAAACAAAAGAAACCATCTTTTAATCAAATAGGGCGACTCAATGATTGATTGATCTGTTATCTTTTTAAGGCCTCTGTGATAATTGCTGAGGGTAGAAATCTCGGGTGATAGGGGTCACATTAGCAGTACATGTGCATGCTATTGTGAACATGAACATGCCCAGACATTAGTGTCACAGGATAGTTTTAAGGGATTATGGTCAAGAATAAATATAAATGATCATATGTTTCATAACAAGCTTTCAATTAGTGTAAAACGCAACTGCAATGTAAAGACAGCAGTTGGTATTTCTCGTAATAAAAGCCCCCTGTCCCTTTGGAAATTAATTATCAGGTTTGGGGGGGATTTTGGATCAGTTCTGTACTATTTGGATCTGACTGCCAGCTTCCACAGTGGCAGAGTACCCAGAAGACGACATAAAGGGTTGAAAAAACAACAACAAAGTTCCTTTCTTGTTCATCTATCTACTTGTCTATTGCAGTACATTGCTCCTTCATTCCTGTTGTTTTGCCTACTGAGAATATAGACATGCTTGCAAATATGAACCAGTGCTGCAGATCAAGAATATCAGTTCTGACTTCTAGTTGAATTATTAATAACAAATATTTTAAAAAAAGATGTGCTCCACAAATGTAACATTATGCCATGGTGGCATGGGAAATGAAAACTGATGGTATTTAAACTGTTGATGTTATGCTTCAAATATTTTGGGTCTGCCTTTGCAGTGAAGAAGAGTCATGGTGGTAGGCTTGGGTTGACTGGTTGCCGATTGGTAAATTGGTTGAGAAATGTGGAACAACAATTCCAGAGATTCCAGATTTTTCAAGTCTTAACACTGCAGCTAAACCTTAGAGGCTTCCTTGCACTGCCCAACACCTGCTTTTCCACCTCTCTGTCTATACCTAAGATAAATTTGATTGTGAGCCTGAGTGATTGTATCAGTCTGACCAGTGAAATGGACCAATTGATGAATAAACTGGTTAATAACTTATTAAAAGAGACAGGATGAGTTTAAGTGCACCACAAGGGAACAGGCTGTAACTGAATGGACTGGGCAAGTTGGGATCTCGTCTTTTCCTCACATACTAATTTGCATATTCAGTTACAAATTACACACATACTTTTAGACTGGCAGTTGTAGTCGGTTTTTGAAAGTACATATTCAATTCAGTAAATAAATATGCCAAAATAAATAAATAAATAAATAAATAATCTAAATACATAGGCCTCAATGCAGCAATTGGCAGTTCTGTACAATAAAATATGACACAATACTTTTATTACCCTGTAAGGAAAATCACAGTAGAGGACCATGCAGACAACAATTCACATGCATCCCCACATAAAGCACTATTTATATATGGTATATATAGTAAATATACAGTTATTAATATTGAAGAATGAATATCATACACATACAAAATCCTTATATAATCATCCTCAAATTATTATTTTTTAAATAACAAGTAATTTTAAAAAGGAAATTTAGTCCTAACATGTAACCCTAGGAAATCATCCCAACCTTAAGAAAGTACATAAACTAATATATTATCAACATTTTCACATTTGCTACAAAGACATGTTATGGTGATAAAACACTGTGTTTTTCTCAAGTTTGACAGTGCTGTTTTTTTTTGCAGCTGCTGAATGTAAAAACTACCACTAGAGTTGAGACTTTTACATGTGTAGAAAATTAGAGGTCAGATTAAGTAATCCTTCATCCCTTTGCAGTAAAGCAACAAATTGTGTGCAACACAAAGACACTCAAAGATTATTCTCTCCCCCAGTTCCACAACATTAAATTGTACGAGTATGTGTATTAGTATTGACATACATTTGCTCAGAAGAGCCTATTTCCATCATAATTATAGTTGAAAAGCATGGTACTAACATATTATGAGTTTGTCTTTAGTTTGTGTCCATGTGAGGGTATTTAATGCAACTTTTTTGGACATGTTAATCACATTGCTTGAAAATGCGTTCCATTGTCTTCCATTGACAACAATGACAGAGAGTATGAAATGTACCTAGCCCATCTGGACAAAAAACATTAAGGCTTGACTATGTAACACCGCTGTTGTAATTCAGCCATACCAATTAAAATGTATCACCTTAGAGCATGACATTTGGTACAACTGAAACTGCACAGTACCTGAGAGGGAAAATCTCACACTGGAGTTGGTAGCAGTAGGAGTAGTGTAGTAGGCCAAGAGGAGGCTCGAGGTTTACCACGGGGGTTCATCCTAGTCAGGGGGGTATAGACATCTGAAGTTTCACAAGTGACTCATGTTTCTGGGCATTGGGTATCAAACCACATTGACATTACAATACCTGCTGATCAAAAACCACCCTGTTTACTGTAACTAAATGCCAATAACATTAGCCTGAACTCAAACCTTAATTACATCTTCCTTGCAACTCCCAAACCTGATTAATCCTGATTTATCTCTGATCTTTTTTTTTTTAATCTTATCTGTAGTCCAATTACAGATTTGAATATAGACTACAAAGGAGTGAGAGTTCTGTGTAGGTATCTGCACGTGACTAACAGACAGTGGTAAAATAAATAAATTTGTGGTGTAAGTGTTTCCATCAGCTTTACAAAAGGGTAGTCTCACTAGTGACTGGATTAACTCTGAATTGGACACACCTAGAAAGAACATAAGAAAGTTTACAAATAAGAGGAGGCCAGTCAATCCATCTTGCTCGTTTGGTGTCCATTAATAACTAAGTGATCCAAGGATCATGTCCAGTCTATTTTTGAATGTTCCCAAATTGTTGGCTTCAGCCACATCGCTGGGGAGTTTGTTCCAGATTATGACAACTCTCTGTATGAAGAAGTGTCTCCTGTTTTCTGTCTTGAATGCCTTGAAGCCCAATTTTTATTTGTGTCCCCAGACTGTGTGTCCCTGCAGATCTGGAAAAAATCCAGATCATTTGATGTGGTCAATGCCTTTCATGATTTTGAATCAAGTCCCCATGTAGACTTCTCTGTTCCAGGGTGAAAAGGTTCAGTTCCCTCAGTCTCTCAGTAGGACATTCCCTTCAGACCTGGAATAAGTCTGGTTGCTCTCCTCTGAACTGCCTCTAGAGCAGCGATATCCTTCTTGAAGTGTGGAGCCCAGAACTGAACACAGTATTCCAGATGAGGTCTAACTAGTGCATTGTACAGTCTTAACATTACTTCCCTTATTTTAAATTTTACACTTTTGACAATATACCCTAGCATTTTGTTTGCTTTTTGTATTGCTTCCCCACATTATCTGGATGGAGAAAGTGATGAGTCCACATAAACTCCTAGGTCTTTCTCAAGTGTTACTTCTTCTAGTTCTATTCCTCCCATAGTGTAATTATAGTGCACATTTGTGTTACCTGCATGTAATACCTTGCACTTGTCCACATTGAATTTCATCTGCCAGGTGTTGGCCCACAACTGAATATTATCCAAATCACTTTGAATAGCCTGTGCTGCCAAGATTGTATCTGCTGAGCCACCTATTTTAGTATCATCTGCAAATCTGACAAGTTTGCTAACTATCCCAGAGTCCAGATCATTAATATAGATTAGAAAAAGCAAAGGCCCTAGTACTGATCCCTGTAATTTCCCTAAAATGCAGAGAGAGTTCAAATCCAAAAAGAAAAGCTTTGGCAAGTGAACTGAAAGAGTTTCAGGACTGCAAATATGAACCGTTCTTAGCACCACTCTGAACGCAACTAATGATCCCAAAAAGTTTCTCATTGTATCCTCTACAAACACAGGTTGATTTATTTTTATATTGATCTTTTCAAGTTATGGTAGTTTTCTTGAAATACCGGCCTACCTGGCACTGTAATATTTGAATGCTAAGCTGCAGTTTTGCTCTTTTCCCTTTAAAACACAGTTCCTTTTGTCTGAATTATCATTGTAAAACGTGTTCAGTGCTGACAACCCCCCTTGTTTTAATTCTTCTCTCATCCGCAAACACCCACACATTTCTGTCCTTCAATGAGCAACAGTATACTTTACTAGTTAGCTGGCGTCATCAAGAGACAGTCTGAAGTATATGGGTTTCTGAGGATTACGTACTACTTAAACATGCAGAAGGATGTTGTTCAAGAAAGCAATCCTTTGACCGACATGGTCCAATCCGTGGGCAATGTATACAGTTATAAGACTCCTAATGATGTTGAGCATTTTTTTTTGTTCGTTATTCAATGCATATACTGATCACAAATATTTACATAAATAGGAGCTAATATACTCTATAGCAGTGGTTGTCTACCCTGGTCCTACAGGTTCTCCGTTACTTTATTAAATCATTACCTGAATGGTCCCCACTAATTTAACCTAACAGACAACATAAATTAAAAAGTTAAGCTTATTCTAATTTACCTTGTTTCCAATTATGTTAATTTGAGCTCAGCTGGGACACAAACTGGGGTTGAGAACTAGTGCTCAGAAGCAATAGTAATTTAGCATTTACATTGGTCTACTTTACATGCTGAAAATTATTAATTTATTACTCCTTCACCGGCATCTTAGGAAACATGGCCTGTCCATGGTCTTCCAATATTACAAAGTCAGGTTATGGACAGAATACATTTGCAGAAAAAAGGAAAAAACGTTGAAAATGTATTCCAAATGGGCAAAAATAAAATGATCTCACGGTGATTTGTATATAGTTAATTTAAATTGTGGACAGGTTCAGGAGGTTGATATGCGATACACTTTCATATGATTCCTTTGAATGGAAAGTGACCCCAAATGAGGTTTCCAAAATGACTTTGTAAGCAGCTTCTTATGTTGCCCCTTTTTGCTAGTTGTTTGCCTCGTAGTTCAGCACATTTTACCACAAAACTAAAGGCTGTAGGTATTCTGAGCAGGAAACAAAAAACAAACTTCTCACTATGGCAGCCACACAAAGCCGGTCACAAAGGTAGACAATGCATCATTTGCCAAATGAGAGAGAATTGAGGAGGGAGGGGGGGTGGACAGAGAGATTAAGCTGTGCTACATTTGCAGCTATACTTCCCAATCTCCCGCCACAAAGAAGGCCTCCCCCCACCCCTCCCTTCCCCTCAGGGCTTTGTGTATGTGGCTGTGAGGGGAGTGTGCACACCTGTGTGTGTGTGTGTGCTCAAGTGAGTATTTTTATTCTAGTTTGCATGTTTCACCTGATCTTATCACCTGTTCCAGGGTGGCATGCTGTCTCTTGTTGATCAGTGACAGGTTAAGTGAGGGCCTTTTGTTTGGGCTGTGACTGATCAGCTGGAGAGCACGCTTTCTCTCATTCTTTCCTTTCTTTCCTTCCCGCCAGTGTGCAGCGGCGCGTCTTCCCTCCTTCCACCTCCTCTCTCCCTCTCTTTCTTCCCTCCTCTGCTTCCTAAGCAAAAGGATCTACTAGACTGTGAAATGCCCAGCGTCTCATTTAGAAACATTTGGAGGAACTGAGAGGCAAAACAGACAATAGAAGCCTACCAAAGCATATTGTGCCTTGGCTACAGCTTAGTATTGACTACTGAATGCATTGTTTATAAGTAATAGTGTGTAAAATATTAACATACATGGATTGATGTGGATTTGGGTCAAACATTCAAAGTGTGTAATAGTTTCAAACCAAACCTCAAACCTCAGCCATGGAAGGGTTGTGTCTGGGAACTAAACAAATGCACTTTTTTGTGGAATCAACCTGGGGAACCATAATACTGTTGCGCACAATACTCTTAATAAATGCTTTTCTTGTATGCTTTTTCCTTTGTCAAAAGGGGAAGTGAAAGAATTTAAGTTGAAGACAGAAAACCCATTAAATTGATCCAAGAACAAACAAAAAATCATTGAAAGAGTGAAAATGTTACATTTGCAAATGACACAAGAACAGACCAAAGATATAAACATTCAACAGAGCAAAAATACATATATATATGTCACAAGCTAAAATGTGTCTCAAGCTAAAACGTCACAAGCTAAAATGTCTCAAAACCATATGAGCACAGGATGAAACCCATATTAAACAATATTCATTATAGCAAGAAAAACAAGACAGGTGACTAACAGCCTCTTTTACTTGAAAATCTGATTGTGATCTTGTACTTTAAGATCTTTCTTTTTTACTTTGTGTTCCTAAGGTTCCTAAGGGTGCTTAGAGATTGTCTGGTGATTGTGTGGTGATGGCCTCAGGGATGTTATTACTAAGTTAAGTTAAGTTAAGTTTGCCGCTTTCACAGTTTGCAACTTCTTACAACGGCTAAAAATCCTTTGCCAAGGGCCCCCTCTGTACAATGCGATTTGGGCAGTGTTGTGTGGATACCCAAATCTGCACTGATTTGCACAAAAACCGGCCTCTATTCCCCTATTGGAATGTGTACTGGAACAGGGGATTGACTGTTAACACAGAATTTGCATCTCTGTGAGTAAGACTCATGAACTAAGTTGAAACTGACTATCTCCGTGTCTGTTTCACCAGACTCTTTACTTTCACTCGACTCCAGATTCTGTTTACAGTGTAGAAAAGCAGTTCATTTTTCCTCTCTCTCTAAATCTCTTTAAACTAAATGATTTATTTAAATTATGGGGGTTATAGGATTATGAAACTCAAACAGACGTCACTCTTAATTAGGAAATAAGCCAGCAGTGGAAAAGATTTGTTTTCTGTTATTTATGGCCTGTGGTGAATGGATACAATGAAATGTGATTGGGGATAATTACGTCATAGAGATGCGAGATGAATACCAGTGTAAAGACATATTTCCAATTGAAGAAATAACAGTATTTGATCACTTTTGCCCAATCCCACCCCACCGCCTTGTGTATGTGAATTGACCATGTATACTGTGGTATTTTGTATAGACTTTTTCCACCATTCCCTACTATGAATGTAATCCATGCACATGCACCTTTAGGATACAATTGAATAATTAAGAAACAATGAGTGGCAATACAGGATTTTATAGAGGATCAAGTATTTTCTTCAGATTTCACACAGGGAAATATCTAGATGGGAAACCTTTGTTGTTAACACTTATAACTAAGCTTGTAGCTTTTTGAGGTCTATTTTGTATGCATGTTTTACAGTAATAAAACACCAGCCATATATATTCCCTTTAGGCTACTCTTATCTATAATTCGCAAGCCCTTTCCTCCCCATTCCTCCTTCTGATGTTGTTCCCAAGGCGTATTACTTTATTATAAAAATAAGATGCTTTATTGTGATGTAAGTTGCTATAGAAAATGCATTTACAATGGAAACTCTCAAACAGAGGCTCCTAAATATAGATAGAGTGGCATTGTTTGTACTAAAATGATCTTGCTGCAAAATGTTCCCTGTGATCCTGAAATGTTATGCGAGAGAATGGCAGTCTTGCCATATAAAGGTAGAACCTGCAAAAGGCGGAATCATAAATGTGTTCATTTGTGTCTACCAAAAGGTGGTTTTGCTGTAGTTGTCTTTCCCATCCGACTAGGCTGCTCGTTTTAATCTAGCAGGCTGCTGTTCAGCAAAGAAATAAAGCAGCAAAAAAAGGAAATGAAGAAAAAGACCTTAATCAACTTTTGGCACTGAAATGGAAGCTTCAGCACAGTGTGTATAGTATCCTATCCTATACCGTTTGGCTGCAATATTTGAGCATGGAGATGTATTGGCACTGCAGTGTGTGACGTTGTCTTTCTTGATTTATTCAAAGCAGATTCTAATGCTTAGCATAGCTTGTAGTGCCTTCAGTGCAAAAAACAATCTTCCTCTTCTCTCTGTCAGTTAATGACCTAAAACACCAAGAGCAGAGAACATGCATGCATGGGGTGGAGGAGGTGGGGGGCTAGCTAGGCTCAGGTATTAGCCACAGAGAGTGGGGTAGAGAGCTAGGGGGATGTACTCACAATGCATTATCGTCATCAACGCTCTGATCTAAGAGGTATCTGTGCAAAAGCCTGGTAGCGTCATCAGTGTGTCAGCAAGTGTGAAGAGGTGGGCTAGTGTGTCAGTACAGTGAGGGGGGGTGGTGGGGGTGAGACGATGTTATGTCTTTTTGTTTTTTTTTCATATGTACCTTGATACTTTCACCAATGTTTCTCACTAGTTTGGTGACTACATTTTGACATTGTGTGTGCACTACTGCTACTACCACAACTACTATCATTATTGTTATTATGAATCTGGCGCCTGTATTCAAGGTGAACACCATTCAACAAGAACCTGTAAAAAAAAAACGTGCACATTGCTGCAGAGTTTTAAGCACAAATAAATAAATACAGAATTTAGTCTAAAATGCCAATTGTTATAGAGGGAATAAAATACAGAATAATGCTGCAGACTGAATAAACAAGACATAGGAATTTTAGTATGTTTGTGTAGTTTGTAAGCAGAACTGAAAAGAAACTTTGTGATGTGTTTTTGTGCTTTTCTCTCGGGCATCTGCAAATTAAAAATTCTACAGAAGAAAAAAGTGGACAACAGGTTTAACACCATTCTGTGGTTGTGTCTGTACAACGTTTTAGAGTGCAGTTAACCAGAGGGCACTAAACCCAGGCTTAATGTAAATTTCCCTGTCCATCTGCCCATAGCTTTAAAGTTCCACTAAACAATGATAATTGAACCCCCTCCTTTATTCTGATACAATGCAGCCCTGTACTTTGGATGGAGTGTCGGAAGCAATTTTTCTCTTTCATCAGGGTTGACCCTTTAGCTTATTCAGAATGGCGCCCTACTAACCCTTCCTTGCAATGTCTCACCTGAACGATGAGCTCTGACTTTAGCTGGCTGGCCCTGTGCTAAAGCCTCTTTAGAATGGGGGCGGAAACATAACCTGAATTCTAATGGCTTTTGGAGATGCGACTGGCAAATCGTTATGGAAGAGGCTGTGTGTTTCCCTGGCAATGGCCCGGGCTTCTGTCGGCGGGTGTGCAGTAATAATTTCAGCAGCTTCGCTTTCATGTCTTTAGGTATTGTCAGACTGGGACTCGGGATCTGTGTCAATGTGTGCATGTGTGTGTAGGGGTATTAGAGTTGAGCTGTTAAAAGATCACAGCTCTGGCAAATGTCTTCTGTAAAGGTGTAACGATAAAATCGAATATCGGTATTTGTATCGATTTCCCTCCTTAGTATGATGATTGATAATAAAAGTGGATCATCGATAATGGAAAAGTTACTTTTTTGGGAATTTATAAAGTATACGTTAAGCAAAGTTCTTATTTTCAATCAATCAATCAATCAATTTTTATTTGTATAGCACCCTTCGCAGGGTAGCCACAGAGCGCTTTACAGACTGGTAAACATACAACAAACGTATAGCAAAATAAAAAACATAAATACAATAAAATCAAATATAGACCTGTAAACATTTTACATGATCTAGAATAAAGTGAGTGAACATTTAAGTAAATAAACCATTTTGTCAATTAATTACATGATGCTACCAATCTCCCTGAGAGGTACATTTGACTGTCGTTTCTGAGCAGGATCAAATGCATAGTAAACATGCATGTAAACGTGCCTATTGTAAATTGTAAATTGTAAATGGTGTTTTAATTTGTATGTAAAACAAAAAACTCTAAATATCGATTTTATTGAACGATTTCATATTGCAGCCTCAATTATCGATTTAAGTTTTTGTGTTAACCTGACACCCCTAGTCTCCTGTCACATCCCTCTGCCGTACTTGGCATGCTCCTTCCAGCAATTTTCAAGTTTACACAGTATGCATGGAGACATTTTTCCTCTGTGCTTCACAGGTTAAATATTGACATTTTTTTCTGCACCAACTGTTTAAAAATTGTGACTGTCATCCTTTTCATTGTTTGTTTGTCCTGACATGGACAATTTATTAGAATTCCAGTCAGCACATAGTCGTGCAGTAGCACAGACTAGGCCAGTGTCTGAGACCTAGCCTATAGTTTAGTCCAGAAATCTCTGGTTTCACTTGGGTCTCTGTAATCCAAAAAGAGCGAGCAGAAATCTTACAGACCCCTCCCCTGTTAATAGCAAAGCATTTGGGTTGCTCAATTTAATGAGAAATGTTTCAAGTATAGTATTATTTTATGCTTCACTGGCATAGGGATCAGTACAAATCTCCTTATTAAACATTGCATTAAGAAATGACATTGAAGGAACATAGTGTGTGTCTCAGGGAAGTCTGTCAGTTTTTCTGTACCAGTGTAGACGGGCAGGTGGGTTCCCTTTACCTGTTGCGCAGGAAATGAGCAGCCAGTGTTTACCTGTAAACTTACGGTGCTGTGGAAGGTGAAACAGGTTGAATGTGTTGTTGGAGAGCGATAGGATGAACATTTAAGAAATGGATTTGGACTTCTGAGAACAAGTAAGAGCTTGCAATGTTTATTTTTTTATTTTATCAATCAAAGCAAGATCGTCACCTTTTTTGCCTGCCAGTTTGTCTAAGTGCCAGTATTGTTTCGTGCTGAGGAAAAATAACAGGGGAGGAAAAGAATCACAATCCACTTGGTCTGCAACTGTGTCTCCATGTAATACAATCTAAAACTGGGCTGTGGTATAGGCAATGTACACTTGTTTATAGTAGTGCTCCAAGTACAGAAGAAAATACATGTAGGGGCATCAGGATACAAAAAAGCTAACTCAAAAGTTATTTAGGTTTGAGTGCGTGTGTGCACTAAATCTTAGAAATGCAACTAACAGGAGTGCAAATGTGCGATAGTGTAGAATTCGCAGTGTCCTGTTGCTAAGAGGATTGACGGGGATTGCCAGCTAGCAGTTTTATCTCAGCCTTCATCTTTGTGTTGAAGCACAAGCTACACTGGCTTTGTAGGTGACTGCTAGAACCTTCCTTGACAGTGGGAAGGTGGAGAAGAGTGGGAAATGTAAAGTCTTGGTGTCTCAGTCTCCTCAGCATCAGTGTGAGGAGCTCTTTGTGGGAGGCAGGGCGATGCGTAGCTCGTCTTTGTTTCACACTCTGCTCATAGCCGCGTAAGTGCGTAAGGAGGAACCAGTTGTACGTTACGGAACAGGGGGAGGAGGGGAGCGTTGAGGGGGCTGCTGGCGTAATCACTGCAGAGTGTGGAGGGGATTACCTAGTGAGTGGGTGGTGAGTGTGTCAGAGAGAGAGAGAACTGGAGAGAGCGAGAGGGGGGCAGTGGGTTAATGTATTATTGTAATGGAGCTATCAACTATAGAACAGTTTTTTTGTCAGTTTTTTTTTTTGTTTGTTTTTGTGTGGTGTGACCTCTTTGGTCTCTGAAGGCAAGCCACAAGTGTGACATTTAAGTTTTTACCAGGGGAATTGTTTGCTGATTTATATCCTCTATTATCAAGATTATAACCTTTCCTAATTTTTTTTACTGGGGGGGACTGATACAGTTCAGTAAAATACAGTACACTCACTAACCAAAAGGTCATTGGTTTCTTCCAAATAAAAGGTCACTGCATGAAAAGCAGTTTACAGTAAGCAAGCCATGATCAAAAGTCTTTGCAGTTAGATTGCAATCAGATAAATATACAGTCACCTTTCAATCTTGTCTACACTTTTATGGGTACTTTTTTTTTTAACATTGCAATGTAGGGGGTGGGGGTGCAATGATATTTGAATCCCATTACATACTTAAATCATGTCTTGAATGGTTAATCAGCACTTTTAGATTATGTTTATAAACCAGATTCCCCAGAAGTACTTAACTAAATAACAATGGAAATACCAGGTTCAATGATATTAACTGCAGCATAGGCTCACCCAGGTTTTTATGCAGTGTTACAGAGAAAACACACAAACACTTTCCATTTCTACAGAAGCTGATTTGGAATACTTAATTTTCACCTGACTCAGTGTGAACATCAAAAAAGGCTTAGTTTCTGAGATGTTGACACAAATTAATTTTCACTGAGCCCAATCGAGTAAGTAATCTCTTGTAAGTACTTTTAAGTAGTAAATCTACCTTTCTCATGTCCAGTTTTTCTTAATCTAGGCTAGACTTTCATCCAGACATTTCCTGATGCAACTTAGAGGGGGTTGTAATTACAAGACTTGTTCCCTAGCCCCACTACTCTTTGTGTAAAGTGCCTTGATGTATCCAATACTTCTTAAAGAAGAGAGACCAGAGGCTTCTTGCAGGACCTTCTCAAATCTCAAGGCTGGTCTCTTCATATCACATGAGATATATCACTGTCCTTTGTGCAGTGGGGTTCAATCTTTCTGAGACAGAATTTGCTTCACTGTGTCACACTTTTACCTTCATGGCCAATGGCCCTGCAATCTCACTGTGAAGTACTCTTCTAGACCAAGCCTATTTTTGTCTCTCTTGTTTTTTGACCCAATCAATCTATTTAAACAATTTTCTAAATGTACTGAAATTCTTTTAGCTTTATTTGAATTCTGCCCTTAGTCAGTATTTTAGAAAGTCATAATTTCTCACTGTGTAAAGAAAGCAGAATATTTGTTAGAAGCATTATTGTCTTTATAGTGATTCAATCAGCTATAGAGCACAATCCTGGAAATAATATATTTATTTGTATTGGTGTACAACAGCAGTTTCCAAACCGGTCCTGGAGTACCCCCTACCCTGCTGGTTGGTGTTCCAACTGAGCTCTTAATTTTTTGGTGTGTGTGTATTGGGGGTGGGGGTGGGGTTGTTAAACAGTGAACCTGACAACCTATATTGACCTCCCAGTCCTTTCATGATCTCCTTATTTAATCTACTTACTTTGCATTTTGTTTTCTTGTAGTGCAAAGTAAATGCAGTGGAAAACCTCAATTTATTTTCCTTCCCCTTAGAAATGCAAGCTTGTGTGTGTGAGAGAGAGAGAAAGAGCGAAGGAGGGTAACGTGCGTACTGAAAACCACATGGTTCCTCTCGGTACAGCCTACTTCCTTCTCATGTTCCTCCTCAGCCCTTATTTGGTCACAGGTTCCCAGCAGTGCCCAGCAGTCTCCTCATTGTGTGCTGACACTGACAGTACAGAGCACACACTCTCTGTTATACAAGCACTGCAGGGCCAGTGTGTTTTAACACAGTAGCAGTTGCTCACATAATAGATTAGGTTAATATATAATAATATATAATAATATAATATATTAATATATTATATATAATATAATAGATTAAGTAGGCATTTACAGTGATGCTTATGTGTTTTTGATTTTTCTTAAAGGGCACCCAGTCATTTCAACTCAACTTTCTTTTCCCCCCTTTTCATATTCTCTTATTTAAATCTTTGTTCATTTTTTCTTTTTCTATTTCTGTCTTTTTGTTCATTATTTTCCTTTAATTTCATTTTTTGATTATATTTCCTTGATTTTAGTTTTTTTCCTTTTACAGCCTTTTTTCTTCTTTCCTCCTTTTTCTTTCTCATGCTTCCCTCCATGTTTATCCTCTCTCAAGGCTATTCACTCATTCTCTCCACAGGTGCCCTGGATTGTGCATCAAGCAAGAATTCTTGTGTACTTTGCGCATCACAGTCCCACTCAGTTGAGTCACCCTGTGTGAAATGGTCAAAAAACACACTGCAGTTTAACCAGTGTGCCTGCACAGAGATCAGCTAATATTCCTTCCCCCCTTTCCCTGTTCTCCCTAACTGTACCATTTGGGAAGGACTACACCTTGACTCAATCCTACAGCTAGAGCCAATTACATACCAGGTCTTTTTGCATATTTGCATCAGTGTGAGTAAGTGCGTGGCATATGTACCCTCCCCCTTCCCCCTTCAGTATACTGTGTTTCCCAATTCCAGTTATTTAATCCTCCCTTTTCTTTCCATGAAAGCTTCCTAGAAAGTTCTCTTAACCCCTTGGCCCTGAATGTGCAATTCCACGTCACACAGGCAGCTGCTGATCCCACCTCTATCTCTCTCTCTCTCTCTCTCTCTCTCTCTCTCTGCATTAGTGCTATCAGTGTCTTGATTTTTCTCCCTCTCTCACAACTCTGGCTCACCCTCATTACCTTCCGTGTCCCTTTCTTTCTCTCACCTACCTCCCTCTCACATTCAAGGTTGCCATTACAATCTCTCTGCTTTTCTGTCTCTTACTGATCCTTCTTTTGTTCTCCTACACCTCACTCTCTCACATTCAGGCATCTCTCTACCTCTCCCTCTCTCCATCTCTCACCCATCGACCTCTCTTTCCTTCCCTTACTACACCTCCTTCTCTCTCCCATTCAAGCTTGCTGTCACTGTCCATCTCCCTCTCTCTCATCCCTCCATCGTGGGTAGGATCTGACAGTGTGTGGATCTCCGTGTTCTGGCTTTGAAGAGCTTGGAGTGGCCGTGCTGTTTTTGTTTTCTCACTCCTTGATGGGAGGAGAGACAGTCTTAAACCCACATGCTGCTCACCAGCTACACAGTGACATTTAATGTTTTTTTGTTGTTTCATTTTACGCAGAAATGTCGGTTTGAGCTCTGTAATGATGTTCTGACGATCGCAAAAGAGCTCCAGTAATTAGTTTCATTGATATTGTAATGTGGCCCGCATAATGTTGTCCCTTGTTTGATCCTTTGCAAAGTATTGATACTTTCGGATGTCCCAAATTCATAGACCTACAACTGTTGTTCCTTTGCATTTTGGACTCATTTATGTTGATACAATCTGCAAACAGATCCACTCTACAGCAGGTGCAGGATACTTCATGTGTATGTGACTTTGAGGCAATTCTCAAATTGACCTGACCTGAAATAGAACATATACATTAATATTTATGTATGTGTTTATTAATGGGTGCTGAATGAAAATGAATGTATATGAAGTGACTAAGCTGCAGTTTCGTCAACATGCAAAACACATTTGTTATTATTATGATCAAAAAAATCAGGGAAAAATAATGGTTGAAATATTTAAATTTCCTGCCACTGGGTGAAGCTGTACAGTAGTGATTGCAACAACACTCCCGCCCTGGCGGCACACATGGGGGAAATGCACTTTGAGTTTATAGAAGAGAGATTTGCTTAATTAATAACTCGGCATGGTTGCTTCCAATGCACTCTTGTGGTCTTTGCGTTTCCTCTGATTAATTAACCGTATAATACACTGTGGAGGAGACGTTCATTAATTAATTTGGATGTCAATCCCCAGGCTTTTTTCTTTTCTTCCATCAATAGCAATGACCAAACCAGTGAACTTCAACCCATGTCCCGAAGAGCCACTCAAGCCAGCCATTTTTAAAAAGATGGATAACATGTACTTTATTGATTGATTAAGCCCCCTGTCCATGTAAGATAACTCTTATCCTTAAGGGCTGGATTCCATTCAGGTGTTTGTTCTATGTTATCTATACATTACTGAATTTACAGAGGATCTCCTAAATAATAAAATGCTGTAAGTGCAATGGATCTGCAAGCAAAATTATATAATACTTGCATAATGTGGTGTTCCACAGGGATCAGTATTAGGGCCTGTGCTTTTTCAAATTTATATTAATGATCTGGACTCTGGGATATTTAGCAAACTTGTCAAATTTGCATATGATACTAAAATAGGTGGCTCAGCAGATACAATCTCGGCAGCACAGGTTATTCAAAGGGACTTAGATAATATTCAGTTGTGGGCCGACACCTGGCAGATGAAATTCAATGTGGACAAGTGCAAGGTATTACATACAAGTACAAAAAATGTCCACTATAATTACACTATGGGAGGAATAGAACTGGAAGAAGTAATGCATGAGAAAGACCTAGGAGTTTCTGTGGACTCATCACTCTCCCCATCCAAACAATATGGGAAGCAATAAAAAAGCCAAACACAGTGCTAGTGTATATTGTCAAAAGTGTAGAACTTAATACAAGGTCAGTAATGTTAAGACTGTACAATGCACTAGTTAGACCTCATCTGGAATACTGTGTACAGTTCTGGGCTCTACACTTCAAGAAAGATATCGCTGATCTAGAGGCAGTTCAGAGGAGAGCAACCAGACTTATTCCAGGTCTGAAGGGAATGTCCTACTGAGAGACTGAGGGAACTGAACCTCTTCACCCTGGAACAGAGGAGGCTACATGGGGACTTGATTCAAGTCTTCAAAATCATGAAAGGCATTGACCACGTCAAACCAGAGGAGCCTTTCCAAATCTACAGAGACACATGGACCTGGGGACACAAATGGAAATTGCGCTTAAAGGCATTCACAAGACAGAAAACAGGAGACACTTCTTCACACAGAGAGTTGTTTCAATCTGGAACAACAGCAATGTGGTTGAAGCCGACAATATGGGAGCATTCAAAAATAGACTAGATGTGATCCTTGGATCACCAAACGAGCACAATGGGTCGAATGACCTCCTTTCATTTGTAAACTTTCTTATGTTTCTTATGACACATTTTCAAATCACTTTAAACCCCAGCCGCAGGGCATCAGATCTGACTTGTACTAGAGTACAGGTAGAGTATTGGAGCATTTAGTCACAATGTGCAGTCTTGGTAATCTATGACATTTAAAGAGTATTTTTGGAATGGGGGGGTTCTTAATTTTTGGTTCAGAATTTGCACTTTCATCCTAGAAGCTTCTCACTAGTGCTAAAAAATGAGTGTACAGTTCTTGGATTGTATCTCTGTATGTCTAATTAGTAACATAACCATTCATGTTCATGTGCTTTTTAAATAGTGTGCTAACATTCTGCATTTTCCTTGATTTCTGAGATTCTGCTGTAGGTTGATGTGGCATATGGAGTTTTCTTCCCCAGCACGTGTTAGAGATATACTGAGAAAGAGCCAATGGTAAAGGAAACCAATGCCAAAGGTGCCTGTTATCATTATATCTTTCAGTGGAGAGTAAAAATAATGTAGGAGAGCAAGCCTGCGATGCATTTAAGCTGTCAGGGTGCCTTATGAGTGATATATCAAATAAAGCCAGTAATGCCATCTTCCTCTGTATAGAATGGAGGATGATGCTCCAACCACAGTCCTCTTGGGAAGAACCCAAATTATGTATCAAAAAATATATAAAGAAAAACAATTGAGCTCAGAGCTGTATAATCCAGACAGTTCTGGTTTCAATCTGGGTTTTCATACCAACTCTGACTATGATTTTCTATGGGTAATGGCAGCTTGTCATGCATCAGTAACCAGATCCCTGTAACTAGGGCAAACTAGGCTCTCACTTAGGGTCTGATGTGTTTGGTGATGGGTGCCCATGAAAGCAGTTCACTTGGGGCATAACATACCCATGCACCAGCCCTCCCTGTAACTTATCAGGCACCTGTGAGCTTCACATTGCTAGTGTTAAAAACCTGTAATTTTAACTGAAGTTAGTAGAGCTGATGAGTGGATACTCAAACTGATTTAATTAACTAACATGTTCTCAATCCATTTGTTTATTTTATTTTATTTTTTTTTAATGACATAACCCAAAAGCATATACAGTGAGGGAAAAAAGTATTTGATCCCCTGCTGATTTTGTACGTTTGCCCACTGACAAAGAAATGATCAGTCTATAATTTTAATGGTAGGTGTATTGATTTGCATGTTAATGAGTGAAATAAGTATTTGACCCCTTCGAATTAGTACTTGGTGGCAAAACCCTTGTTGGCAATCACAGAGGTCAGACGTTTCTTGTAGTTGGCCATCACAGATTTTCTATGGGATTAAGGTCTGGAGACTGGCTAGGCCACTCCAGGACCTTAATGTGCTTCTTCTTGAGCCACTCCATTGTTGCCTTGGCTGTGTGTTTTGGGTCATTGTCATGCTGGAATGCCCATCCACGACCCATTTTCAATGCCCTGGCTGAGGGAAGGAGGTTCTCACCCAAGATTTGACGGTACATGGGCCCGTCCATCATCCCTTTGATGCGGTGCAGTTCTCCTGTCCCCTTAGCAGAAAAACACCCCCAAAGCATAATGTTTCCACCTCCATGTTTGACGGTGGTGATGGTGTTCTTGGGGTCATAGGCAGCATTCCTCCTCCTCCAAACACGGCGAGATGAGTTGATGCCAAAGAGCTCGATTTCACCCAGTTCTCCTCTGAATCATTCAGATGATCATTGGCAAACTTCAGACGGGCCTGTACATGTGCTTTTTTGAGCAGGGGGGCCTTGCGGGTGCTGCAGGATTTCAGTCCTTCACGGCGTAGTGTGTTGCCAATTGTTTTCTTGGTGACTATGGTCCCAGCTGCCTTGAGATCATTAACAAGATCCTCCCGTGTAGTTCTGGGCTGATTCCTCACCGTTCTCATGATCATTGAAACTCCACGAGGTGAGATCTTGCATGGAGCCCCAGACCGAGGGAGACTGACAGTTATTTTGTGTTTCTTCCATTTGCGAATAATCGCACCAACTGTTGTCACCTTCTCACCAAGCTGCTTGGCGATGGTCTTGTAGCCCATTGCAGCCTTGTGTAGGTCTACAATCTTGTCCCTGACATCCTTGGACAGCTCTTTGGTCTTGGCCATGGTGGAGAGTTTGGAATCTGATTGATTGATTGCTTCTGTGGACAGTTATACAGGTAACGAGCTGAGATTAGGAGCACTCCCTTAAAGAGAGTGCCCCTAATCTCAGCTCGTTACCTGTATAAAAGACACCTGGGAGCCAGAAATCTTGCAGATTGATAGGGGATCAAATACTTATTTCCCTCATCAACATGCAAATCAATTTATAACTTTTTTGAAATGCATTTTTCTGGATTTGTTTGTTGTTATTCTGTCTCTCACTGTTAAAATACACCTACCATTAAAATTATAGACTGATCATTTCTTTGTCAGTGGGCAAACGTACAAAATCAGCAAGGTATCAAATACTTTTTTCCCCCACTGTAGTGTTGTTATAATGTTATTTGTCCTTTTCAAACATCTGTACGTTAAAAACATAGAAATAGGATCCTGAGTAATAATAAAACCCCAATGAGTACCAGTTATTACTCAAAGCATAAAGCTGCATTGGATATAAATTTAAGTACAGGCAGCATTCATTTTAAAAGAGCTTCTGAAGTCCCCTTCTGGGAATTTAAACTGACAGTGCCAAAGGGGGTTTGGGTTGGTTGTGTGGTGGGTTTGGGTCTGGCCCTGAGGGAATAGATGATGGGTCGTCCCCTCAAATGGGGGGGTTTGTGCCACATTGAACTAGTGAAGGAGCTGTTACCTTCCCATGACCCTGCCCAAGAGAGAGGAGCAGTGAGGATTCCCCTGGGAGTTTTTCCTCTGAGAACCACAGCAGGGGATATGACTCAACCCCACCTCATCAAGCGAAGCTGTAAAATGTGGTGTTTTTGTGTGTGTATGTATGTGTGAGTGTGAGACAGCTGCTTTATATTATAGGACTCTATGTTTAAATAAACTGCCTTGACAAGCAGAGGGCACTTATGTAAGCATATGTTAAAAAAAACAGTAAGCGATGCCAACTATCAAATAGAAGACATTCAACATTAGGCCATGCACTGTGCACAAGACAAAGGTGTGTGTATGTATATGGACTTGCTCCATTTTGTGCTTGGTAGTAGACACCAGTAGACACTGCAGCCCCCCATAACTGGAGTCAGACACCTCTGGTATATATGAGTAAATATGTGTATAAAAACAAGTGACACTCCTCATATCAACAATAATTTACTTTTTTTTTTCTCTTTCTCTCCTTTACAGGAACAGTCTGTGGCACAGATAGAAAAGGTAAGGATGCTCCATGAAAATGTGCTTCACAGCCTTTTGCCCTAAGACAGTAGCAGAACATGCAGTCATATGAATCTGTCTAGCTGTGTATTCAGTGAGAGGGCCTATCTGCATGTGGAAACCCTTAGACTGTAGCCAGGGAGCACGTGGCTATTTACAAGCCTGTAGCACCCTCAGAGCAAGCACAGGAAATCTATTAGCAGTCTTCGGATGAGTAGCTGCCACTGTCAGCACAATCCATTTCTCAGCCTGTTACTTCAAGGGCACAAGCAGTACAGTTCCTCATTTTGGAGTAAATGTTTATATAGGTGACTGTAATGAGGTAATGCTGATTCATTAACAGCAGCAGAGCATGATAAGATCTGATGTTGCTGTGTGGAGATACTGACTGTGCAAAGTAGGGGGAAATAAATGTACTCGGGTTCAAGCATTGTTATGAAATGTTTAATAAATCATTAGATCATAGATCATAGATCATAATTCCTTCGATTTTTATCACATTTTCACCCATTTTGTCTTATAAGTTTAATTAGTACTCTATCACACCTGTCAAACAAAAAAAGACTAGGTAGGTAAATTCAGATGCACTGAATTGGGGGTGCTTTGGTGGTGGTAAATTGGGAGATTTGTACAGGGTAAAAGGGATCTTGAAGAAGAAAGGCTAGCACTCCATTTTGCAATGCCATGCCATACCCTGTGGATGGCGCTTGATTGGAGTCAATTTCCTCCTACAACAGGACAATGACCCAAAGCACAGCTCCAAACAATACAATAACTATTTAGGGAAGAAGCAGTCTGTCTATAATGTAGTGGCCAGCACAGTCACCGGATCTCAACCCTATTGAGCTGTTGTGGGAGCAGCTTGACCGTATGGTATGTAAGAAGTGCCCATCAAGCCATTTCAACTTCTGGGAGGTGCTTCAGGAAGCATGGGGTGAAATTTCTTCAGAATACCTCAACAAATTGACAACTAGGATGCCAAAGGTCTACAAGGCTATAATTGCTGCAAATGGAGGATTCTTTGATTAAAGCAAAGTTTGAAGGACACAATTATTATTTCAATTAAAAATAATTATTTCTAACCTTGTCAATGACTGTATTTCCTATTCATTTTGCTATATTTCCTATTCAAACTCATTTCATGTATGCTTTCATGGAAAACAAGGACATTTCAAAGTGACCCCAAACGTTTGAATGGTAGTGTGTATACATATGTATATATATATATATATATATATATATATACACTCACCTAAAGGATTATTAGGAACACCATACTAATACTGTGTTTGACCCCCTTTCGCCTTCAGAACTGCCTTAATTCTACGTGGCATTGATTCAACAAGGTGCTGAAAGCATTCTTTAGAAATGTTGGCCCATATTGATAGGATAGCATCTTGCAGTTGATGGAGATTTGTGGGATGCACATCCAGGGCACGAAGCTCCCGTTCCACCACATCCCAAAGATGCTCTATTGGGTTGAGATCTGGTGACTGTGGGGGCCAGTTTAGTACAGTGAACTCATTGTCATGTTCAAGAAACCAATTTGAAATGATTTGACCTTTGTGACATGATGCATTATCCTGCTGGAAGTAGCCATCAGAGGATGGGTACATGGTGGTCATAAAGGGATGGACATGGTCAGAAACAATGCTCAGGTAGGCCGTGGCATTTAAACGATGCCCAATTGGCACTAAGGGGCCTAAAGTGTGCCAAGAAAACATCCCCCACACCATTACACCACCACCACCAGCCTGCACAGTGGTAAGGCATGATGGATCCATGTTCTCATTCTGTTTATGCCAAATTCTGACTTTACCATCTGAATGTCTCAACAGAAATCGAGACTCATCAGACCAGGCAACATTTTTCCAGTCTTCAACTGTCCAATTTTGGTGAGCTTGTGCAAATTGTAGCCTCTTTTTCCTATTTGTAGTGGAGATGAGTGGTACCCAGTGGGGTCTTCTGCTGTTGTAGCCCATCCGCCTCAAGGTTGTACGAGTTGTGGCTTCACAAATGCTTTGCTGCATACCTCGGTTGTAACGAGTGGTTATTTCAGTCAAAGTTGCTCTTCTATCAGCTTGAATCAGTCGGCCCATTCTCCTCTGACCTCTAGCATCAACAAGGCATTTTCGCCCACAGGACTGCCGCATACTGGATGTTTTTCCCTTTTCACACCATTCTTTGTAAACCCTAGAAATGGTTGTGCGTGAAAATCCCAGTAACTGAGCAGATTGTGAAATACTCAGACCGGCCCGTCTGGCACCAAGAACCATGCCACGCTCAAAATTGCTTAAATCACCTTTCTTTCCCATTCAGACATTCAGTTTGGAGTTCAGGAGATTGTCTTGACCAGGACCACACCCCTAAATGCATTGAAGCAACTGCCATGTGATTGGTTGGTTAGATAATTGCATTAATGAGAAATTGAACAGGTGTTCCTAATAATCCTTTAGGTGAGTGTATATATATATATATACACTATATCACACATGTGCTTTGGTTACACTCTTGTTTGGAAACTGGGGATAATCAATTCCACCCTTGTGTTAAGTCATGCTCTTGAAAGACCATGGGGTGGCACTTCCTGTTAAACTAAAATGGTCTCATTACAAGTGAGGGGAAAGTAGGGAGAGGTCTTTCGGGCGTCTCGAGTGAATAACAAGCACTGGAAGCCTTTTTGGCCAAGCCGAAGCATGTCTCCCTTGGTTTGCATTCAACACTTGTGTATTGAACTCTCAAGGAAGTCTGCCACTGGAGATAGTGAGGAGAGAGAGTCAGATCTTGATAAAGCAGGAGAGGAGGCAGTTTGCCTTTGTTTGACAAGGACATTTGCATAGCACTGTCAGTGGCCTACATGGAGATAAGAGCCTGCAAGACTATGTATTATATGCCTCCTGAATGCAAATCACAGGCTCACTTTGTAGAGCCGAGCACACCCTGAGACTCTGTGCTTTGCATGCTCACACCCTGCAGGGCTTTCAGTCGGGCTGAAGTAAAAAGGCCGCTAATGTTGTGTAACACCCTACTACTCCCCAACCCCTGACCTGCAGCTTTGACCTGCAGCACATGTCTGTCTGTGCTGGTCTGCTCCAGTTTGTGCTGCTGCAGTATGTGGGTAATTAACAATCAGAATGAGTAATCACAAAGGAACCAGTAAAAATATATGTATTTTTTAAATTTTACAGTATATATGCTGTAGTTATATATATATCTTGGAAGACCCCCTTATCCAGAAACATTTTAAACCATTATAAAAGTGCAGTCTGTACAAAATACAATAAGCATACATCCTAGCACAATGAGTTAATAAGTGCAGACATAATACAGTTAAGGTCCTAGGTATGTGATAAAGGGAGGGGAAGGCAATGGAGAAGTCAGAGCAACACAATAGAAGTGCTAACAATACATAAGTGCACAGGAGCATAAGGAAGCATAGTTTAATAAAGTGCAAAATAGCAAGAGTGCTGAGCAGCCCAGGATATTATTAGGCTACTATATTACAGGTACAGTCTGAACAGGTGTGTCTTGAATAATTGCCAGAAGGTGGTCAGTGCGGTCTTTACCTTAGTGAGAAGGTCGTTTCACCACTTAGGGGCAAGGGTGGAAAAGGAGTGGGCTCTGTAGATTGGATTTATACTTCTGCGTCTGTGTCTCTGCGTAAATGCGCGGGCGTCGTACACAGACGTTCGCATAGCTGTCTACCAACATACTTGCACGTAAGGTTGATGCGTCCATAGGGGGCAGTGTCGCATTAACAGCGCAATCTACAGACAACGAAACCCGTTTTTTATGGTGCACCAATGATTGTATAAATGTAAATCAACACATATTGTTAATTACATTTTATTTTATTATTATTACAGAAACTACAAGCACACACACACAAATGCAAATTGCATCCTGTATGTGCAGATCTATATTGTCTTGCTATAGTTGGCTAGAGACTTAACACTAGAACATACATACATGCGTATGTGAATTTATCCTGCATATCCGTTCTTATATGTTACTAAATATTTGAATTAAATACATATATGGCACTTCAGCTGTTTAACTCCTCAAAATGAATGAGTTATAAATTCGTTCTTCTCCAACCGCCAGACCCACAGTTTATGTAACAGTCTATAGCCTACTGAATATAATAAATATAGCCGACAATATGGGCTTTGTAATCACATTAGTAATTGTGAAAGATTTATAATCATATTGATTGGTGAAACATGCAATTTTCTACACATATATTCATTATTATAATTATTTATTGTATTAAATTTGCACATTTGCACAAATCGGCTCAGCAAGTTTCTAACTTGCAGTATGGTTGAGACAATGGTAGGTAAGAGCCAATGTCTTTAAGTGAATATGAGCCAAGATTGTAAGCCAGTGAGGGAAGTGGAGTAGCAGGTTTGAATCGAATTAAGAGAACATCAGACGAGCAGATGAGTTCTGGATAAGCTGGAGCAGGCAGGTAGCAGATGCAGGCAGGCAGGCCAATATATAGATTTTCCAAGTATCTGCTCAGGCCTGTCAATATAGTATACTTTAGTATAGTATAATATAATATGATAGTTCAATATTGCTAAAGTGCCACCTCTGTGTTTCGTCCACACTGAATAACCACCTTCATTTACATGTTACATCAGAAGGGATGTGTATAACGGGTCATTATGACATCTAAAAAAGAGGAGCGGGGGGGAACTTAAAGACTAATGCAATTCCCTTACCCTGTTCCAATACACAAACCCTTTTTTATATACAGCTCTGAAAAAAATTAAGAAACCACTTAACGTTGATTTATGAACTTGGAGTGGTCTCTTATTTTTTTCCAGAGCTGTATCTGTTGGTTCCTCTTCCCATAATTGTGCTGAGGTGATTATCTCAGTGGGGTACAGAGCTGGCTGCAGGTGGGACAGGGGGCGGGGAAGGTGACCTCAATCCCAGCTCCCTACATTCAGAGAGGATGAGCTCCTTAGTTTGGCCCCAGGCTGCTGCCCACTCTTTCCAAGATATCTCCCTGTTAAGCCTGTCTCGCCTGTTCTGTCAAAAACAGGTTTCCAGTCCTCAAGCCTCAAAAAAACAACACCCCATAAAACATCTAAAATCATAGATGAAATAAACTATAGTACTCCACAGAATAATTTACTGTAACAAAGTGAGTGGGGGGTGGGCTTTGACTGAAACTGCTCTGCATGTTGTTAAGGTGTATCAGCAGCAATGGAATTTTTTCCAGTTTCTATATTTAGTTTGTTTTCCTCTGTGTGAAAAATCTGGGGTTTCCTAGAATATCGTGCAAAAAATAACTTGCGATCCAGCTGGTAAGCAATTGTTAATCTGTCTTGAAGGAAGTTCTGGGAGTTTCTAGTTAACCGCTAAAGTGTTTTGGTCTAGCAACTGTACAATTTGTAAGTGTTTTTTCTTTACTCTTGGGAGGGATTTGAATTGATATGGATCTGTAATTGAACTGTGCACCCATTCAAAACACAAGGTCTAGTCATTCTGCTCTGTGGCCTTTCAATGCATATCAGATGCCAAAGTCAATGGGGACAATTCAAGTCTGAGAAAAATCAATCATGCTTAAAGATTCCCCCTGATCACCTACTGGCTGTGCAAGCAAGATTTTTGCTGAGCTACAGCCTTGACTTTTCTCATTAATGGACAATGAATTTTCCTGATGTGAACTTAACCACTGGCCTGATGTGTCTGTCAGTGCTTGGGTCAAAACCAACCATAGGGAGACAGCATGCAAGCAAGCAGGCCTTTTTGTGGAGATCCAGTCAGTGAGGATGTAGTTTTGTAGGATGTTGCATTGATAAGTGCATCCTATGAGGCGTAGCTTTAATCATTGGTTTAGCTGCTTGCAAGAGGCCACAGCACTGGGAAATTAGCAGCTGTGACAATGGCCGGTTTCAAACACCCACCCCTAGACTGGAGCCTTATAAAGACAAAGGATCTTCCCCTCTTCTCCAGTGTCAATACTTGCATCACACTTTCCCAGCATTTCCCTCTAAGAGTCTGCTTAGCTGCTACTGTGTCCAGCACACTCCGAGCTTCCTGTGCACCCCCCCAGCCTCTGCCCAGACTCCGTGACTCTCCGGTCTGGTCTCTGTTTCCCGAAAAGCCACAGTGCTCACACTGAGGACAGGAAGAGAGCTGACTGGAGGAGGGGGGGGTGAGGACTGTGGCTGGTAATTGAGTGGAAGGAGTGTCTCACATGACTGTTGCACACACTATGCCAAAGCATGTGGAGGAAGAAGGCTGACCTTGTGCCAAGGAGGTCTAGATGTCCTAATCACACATGCTGTGCTTTGTCCTAGCAGTTTCAGATCCACATTAAAACTTAGCAGCCTTGTCACAGAGATAAGAATGACTGTCACTGGGTGTGTGCATGCTCATAAGGCAAGATCATTATGAAAGCTCGTGCCCGTGGACAGGGGGGGTTCAGGTAGTTCGAACGACCCCCCCCCCCCCACTGCCAAAGGTCCAGAATTTAAGTACGTTTTTTTGTATTCATTAATATCATCCTTTACAGGAGTATGAACTCATAGCAAAATCTGTGAGGCCAACGACATCCAGCTGGATAGTGAGTATGGGGCGAAAAGAGCAGGAGAGACAGAAGAGAAAGCAGGCAGCAGCGTCATTATTGCAGAATATTGAACATATTTTCATAAAGACTGCCAAACAGGGTAAGGGTGTAGCATGGGTCATGGAAGAACACAGTAAATTCTGACCATTATCCGTCCAGTGGAACTAGCTAGCTACAGTGACCGATTCGGAAGGTTTTTACCCTGAATATGTGTGATGTGTGTTCCTCTGTGTCGGCTCTCCATTCACGTGTGTGTGTGTGTGTGTGTGTGTGTGTGTTTTGACTGAAAAAGGTGGTACATAATCTTGGTAAGCAATTTGACAACATTGTAGTTAATATTTTCAGTGCATCAAAAAGCCTGCTGGTTAAGATACCAGCAAACAAGCTAATCCAACACAAATTAGTGCATAAAAAGTCACCAAAATGAAGTATTTGAACCTCATAATTAAATACAAAATGAGGAGAAAAACTGCAAAAAGTTCCACTTTTTGAAAAAAAGAACCCCCCCTTCCACTAGGCTGGCTACCGGCCTGGAGCTCATGAATTGTTACTGAAGTTCAAGCTTCCAGTGCTTCTCTTTGGATCCATATAAGGGCACCTGTACGATGGTGTAAATATAATTTTGAGAATTGATTGTATTGCATTATTCTTAGCCATATAATTCACCTTGGATATAGGGCCCTGCCAATATAATTATAAATATTATAAAAATTTGCTATCTTCACTGGGATAAGCATTTCCACCTGTCCCTGTCCCTTATAGCTATCACTAAGCAAGATGATAATAATGTTATTATTATAATAATAATAATAATAATAATAATAATAATTATTATTATTATTATTATTATTATTATTATTATTATTATTATTATTATTATTATTATTATTTTAGCTTTGTTTAAAAAAGCTTATGTCTGCATTGGTCAGGCCTTCTATATGTGATTGTAGGAGGTTAACCACTTGATTGCATGACAATACAAGTGGGATGTCTGATACTGGTTTTAGGAGCCTTGCCTGCTGCAAGTGTAGAGTACTTGAAAACTACAGGGTGTAAAATATACATGCCAGGATCTGAACTGGAAAGCTCTCATTTATTATACCAGTCTACAAAAAATAAAATCTGGTTTTGCTTCATTTTTTTTCTTTCCCCCTTGTACTTTTTGACAGGTGGCTGAAATTTTTTTTTTGCTGTAAATGCTCAATTAGCATAGCAAATAACAGCCTCTGGAGGAAAGGGGACATGATGATTTGGCATGGAAAACATAATGACATTGCACAACAAACACATGAACCCTCTCGTATGTGTACACATATAGAAAATTATTATTATTACTATTTTTACTTCTGCAATATTAATAAATGTTTCTTTGAGGGGACCATAATTATATTTTTGGCATTACTATTATTTATCTTTAATAATTTTATATACTTATATTATAGACCTATATTCAGAAATGAACTTTAAAAGTTTACGTAAATGCTAATGAAGAACTTTTGTTTTTATACCTTGTTTACAGAATACAGGGGTATTCTCAAATCAGTTGCATTTAATTTACGGTTTTGCATAAGTCAAGAACTACTTTAAATTGTTGTAATTAACTTTGTTGGATAGTGATCTAAGATAACTGCAGTTTTCCTCCTTATGAAGCAATTTAAAACATTTTGAAAGTATCTATAACTCAGGTAAAAGTAATAGAAAATATCTAAACTGCTACTTTATCGTTTTATGAGATCAGTTTTTTTTTGTCTGGGAGAGAAAAACAGGCCTTGAAATTGCAAAATCCAGAAAGTAAAAAGCTGGAATTTCCAGCACTAACTCTACACCTGTGTATGTGTGTGAGACAAAGGGGAGAGACAGTTATGTGTTATGACTGAGAGTAAGGCCTGGCTAGGCACAGCTTGCTCCATTTCTGAGTAGGAGCTATTTGAGAGTGCCGTTTAATATAAAGGCAGCTTCAGTTCACGTGACCTGGTTTGCTTTGCTTTTCTGTTTTTTCTTTTTTCCTCTGGAGTTTCTAAACTGCTCTGGTTTTAATACATTTTTCCACAGTGTGTGTGTGGGAGTGGGCCCAGTGCCCATTTTCACATGACTGTAATGGAGTGAGCTGTTCTCAACAGAACTTGCTGTGCAGGGACTTAACCCCAGCAAATGATACTGGGCAGAATCCCTTATTTACTTGTTTGAATTGAATTGTTATGATCTCAATGTTGGTGCAGTATCCAAAAATTAAGTTGGAATGAAAACCTTTTAAAATCAATCAATCAAACCCGGTTTCAAAATTCAGCATTTCTCCAGTACATTTTGCAAAGAAGAAGAATCAAATCCTGGCAGTATATTTGAATTTATAAATATGCAATATTAATCTGTTATGAGTCATATGGAGTGCGAAGCCTGTGGTATTCAATGCACCGAGCTTTAATCGTTAAGAATTGACCTTGGGTCTACCACAGACACATTTTACTAACCACACTGACAGCATTAAAAGTATAGGTGTGGTAGATTTTGAAACAGTTAAGTAGCCTGAAGGTGTTAAAGGGATAATTAAAAAGTTACATATTGATACACAGCCCTGAATTCACTTGTCAAAAAACTACAGATGTGTATCTCCCTGTATTCCACACAAGGCTCCCAAAAGTCTACACTTTCCCCTTTAGTGCTGTATAAGTACAGCCAATACAATTAAGATTGATTCCAGCATTTATATCTCAGTGTATCAAAACATTGTGAGGGATGTTACATACAAACCATTTATTGGGTTATTTAGCTTTTTACACTAAAGCCATTATTGCCTGTTACTCACACATCTTAGTAAGATGCATAATGACAAAGTGGGATCATATTATTTGCTCAGTACCTGACTTTTGAACCACACAAATCTGAGATCATACTAGAACGTTGTGTAGTGAGTTTTTACCATTGACTGGGTGGCTGGACTTTGGCTTGCTGCTGGTAAAACATTATGAAATTAGTTCTATGCCATCAAAGAGTTCAATTAGGCAGTTAAGAGCTCAGAAGTGAACAAAAACCCCAGGACCAGGACTAAATCCCCCTATTCTGTGGTCATGAGCAATTTGAAAGTTCCTTCCTAAAAGCTGCCCTTTTCTACTATTATTATCAGTTAAATTTCATGTCGTCACTTCCGCTCTCCTATTTTGTCTTTTGTGGCCTTTTTCGAGTGTTTAGGCGAGACAGAGTGGCTGGGTGTATTTTGGTGCAGTTTATTTTTTATTTGTATCATTATTTCAGTCCCAACCTTTTGGGTATTCTCACAAGCAATGGAAAGCTAGATACAAATTTAGACACCATTCATCAGTGTATGGAAGTAGTCCGGTCTGAAATTGCCCAGCCTGTTTTTTTTGTTTGTCTGTTTTAGGATTTTTTTTTTTTTTCCATTTTAGACAATTTGCCCTTGCTCAGCTTGGCTAACTGAGGCCTTATACAGTTTTGGCAGGGCATAGTCCTTTTCCCGCCTGTGTGTTCAGACTGTGGCGGCTTCTAACTACCCCCTTCCCACCCAGACAAGCTTAGTCAGCTGACTGTGAGCAGGATTTTTTTCAAGCCTTTGGAAAACTGTCAGCAAGTTTGTGTTGTGAAGTCATAGTTGCTTTGCATGCGTGTGTGTTTTCCTAGCTTACTCAGTACAAGCAGGCTAGGAATGCAAATCAAACCACCAGCCATTCCCCATCCAGACTATTAATAGACCTCCCTCCTTCTTCTCCCTGAACACTTTCCGCAGCAGAAACTTGTGAAGTTTTTTTTTTTTTCACATGCTATGACACCGTCACAAAATGAAAAACAAGTGGTCTCTTCCTCGCCCCAGTTCTTAAAAGCTTCAAATTTGACAGATGTGTAAATGCTTATGGACAACTTGAAGAGTTTCACTTCGAAAGGATGTGGAACGATGCAGAAGTACATTAGGGACTCTGACATCATACAGTGAGGGAAAAAAGTATTTGATCCCCTGCTGATTTTGTACGTTTGCCCACTGACAAATAAATGATCAGTCTATAATTTTAATGGTAGGTGTATTTTAACAGTGAGAGACAGAATAGCAACAAAAAAATCCAGAAAATGTGCTTCTTCTTGAGCCACTCCTTTGTTGCCTTGGCTGTGTGTTTTGGGTCATTGTTATGCTGGAATACCCATCCACGACCCATTTTCAATGCCCTGGCTGAGGGAAGGAGGTTCTCACCCAAGATTTGACGGTACATGGCCCCGTCCATCGTCCCTTTGATGCGGTGCAGTTATCCTGTCCCCTTAGCAGAAAAACACCCCCAAAGCATAATGTTTCCAAACATGGAGGTGATGGTGGGGATGGTGTTCTTGGGGTCATTCCTCCTCCTCCAAACAGGGCGAGTTGAGTTGATGCCAAAGAGCTCGATTTTGGTCTCATCTGACCACAACACTTTCACCCAGTTCTCCTCTGAATCATTCAGATGTTCATTGGCAAACTTCAGACGGGCCTGTACATGTGCTTTCTTGAGCAGGGGGACCTTGCGGGCGCTGCAGGATTTCAGTCCTTCAAGAGAGTGCTCCTAATCTCAGCTCGTTACCTGTATAAAAGACACCTGGGAGCCAGAAATCTTGCTGATTGATAGGGGATCAAATACTTATTTCACTCATTAACATGCAAATCAATTTATAACTTTTTTGAAATGCGTTTATCTGGATTTTTTTGTTGTTATTATGTCTCTCACTGTTAAAATACACCTACCATTAAAATTAAAGACTGATCATTTCTTTGTCAGTGGGCAAACGTACAAAATCAGCAGGGGATCAAATAATTTTTTCCCTCACTGTATGTCCACCTTGTTTGGCTTCTTATGGGAATTAAGGAGTTTTAAAGCAGCCGGTGAAAGTCTCTGCTCAGAGTGCAGGTGGAGCCCTGTGTGTGCGTGCGTGTGTTTGTGTGTATGTGCATGTGTTTGTATGTGTGTGTGCATTTGTGTGAGTGATTGTGCGCGTACGGTAGCTGTACAGTAGTAGTGATTTGTTTCCACATTGGGAGGGCACAAAAGAAAAAAATAATGCAGATTCCACATGTATTAGCTTATATAATAATAATTGCTTGCAATCTGATCTTCTGTAGCAGGCGGTATAAAGTAGCACATTGTTGGTGGTGACGGTAGACAGAGAAACATGAATCATAGAGTGTGCAGGTGCAGTGTGGAAAGGTGAGCCATTGCATCGCATTGCACTGCAGGAGTGGGGAAAGGTCTAAGTGTACACCTTTGCTTTGAAGTCAGATTGCTCTGGCTGAGGAAAGCTCCTTTTAAGAGCCGCAGCACAGTCAGGCTTTGTTACGGCTTCATCAGAGTCGATTGACCCGTGCGATCCGATTCTGATGCAAGTGAGGTGAAACTGTAAGAATTCTGTGTGTCATGGGCATGACAGGGAAAGTTTTTGTACAGATTACAGATCTGATGTGGAAGGGGCTGTCCCTACTAGAGCAAGAGGGGATCTCCCAACTCTACAACAGAGTATGCAGGATTAGCAGGGAAGGCCATGGGGGGCTTTTGCAGAGATGTCAAGCCCTGGTCCTGTAGATCCCCCAATCGCAGTTACTTCTAGATGTCACCCTTGCAGTGGTGTGCACAGACATTGTGGGTGGCATGGGCTCAAGCCAAAAAAAGGGCACCCTGTGTTCACCCTTTGTTTAGTGTGGTCCGGTGGTGGGAAGCTGCCGAAGTGTGTTCGGGTTTGGGGGGGGTTGGGGGAACCGCCAAAGTGCTTTTCAGGGGTGTGGGACCCGCTGAAGTGCGGTCCGTGGTGGGGGGGAAATCTGCACCTTGAGGGCTGAAGGGTTTGATTAGCTGTTTGATCTCAACATTACTGAGTTTACCAACCCACTGCTTTGTTTAATTGATAAGAATTAAACACTTCTAAGTCTTCATAAAATGACGCTTCATAAGGGTGACTGATGCACTATTTCCTTAAAAAATCCAATTGATAATTCAGTGTTTAGGGTCTATCCTTGACAGGATAAAGCAGAAGTGATTAGAGTCTAAAAACTTCTACCTGTGGATCTCACACCAATGCTTAGAAGAATGTATACCAGAATGTTTTCCTTCATGCTTGAAAATGTCATTTGTATTATTATTTTTAAGACTCATAACAGTTTAGAAATTAAATTCCAGGACTGTTCTTGAACCCAATTTTCTATTTTCTTCTCTTCTGTACTACCATTCTAACTCACTGCACTTCTGTTGTGTAATGAAAATATAAACGAGCTGGTGCTGTTACTGACAGGAAAAGGACTGCAACTTGTGACTGACATTATTGCACAGAACGGTCAGGTGGAAAGTGGCTCTCTCTTCTTCCCCACTCTCTCTGGCTCCTGGAAAAAAGCAGATCTCAGCCATTACACAGCAGCATCTCTCTCTCTCTCTGTGTCATTGTGCTCTGGTCACAACAGCAGTTTTGAGACTATGATCTCAGCCACAGGAATCACATGACAGCATCTGACTAACAGAAAAAAACACAAGCGCCTATATTCCTCCCTTAGTCCCACCTCCCTCTAACTACCCCCCAACTCCTTTCTCAGCCTGTCCTTCCCAACACTACAGGCCACTCACAGCTTCCCGGAAGGATCAGGAAAGCAGCAAACTCACTCAGAATGTCAGCCAAGTTACAGAGCAGTATTTTAAAGGCACCCCCCCATTGTACATGCACACACTGATGTAATCCTGTATTTCCAAGCAGTGAAATCAGCACTGAACCCAGTGCCAGCTGTTTGGTCAAGGGGCTGTTTGTCACTGATGGGGCTAACGTCAGAGCTAGGGTGAGAGAAAGGGAGAGTGAAAGGGGTTTTGGCTTTCACAGGCCCATTGTTTAGCTGGGCCCCAGCGCCTCTCCCTTTACAGTTGAGAGTAGTTAATTGATGGCCTTTTATGGTGAGAAAATAAAACGACTGAAAATGAGAGGAGGCTCAGTCATTTCAGCAATAAAGTGAGAAGGGGTTTCCCATCACATAGGGCTTTGGCATTTTTGGTGATCAATATATAGTAGCTGGATTTTTTTTCACTTTATTAACTGAAAATGAGTTATTTCTGGTTCATAGCAAAGAAAACGAAAATCAAAACCTAAAAATAAAAGAGGGATCAAATCAGGATCTAGGGTAAAGGGTCAACATTTTGGACTTTAATAGCCATCACAACAGGCTCAATAATGTTCCCTTTTTGTTTTGACTCAAGGTGCATTGGCATAGAAACAAAACTATGTGATCTGTACTTAGCTCTTTGAAATAACAAGCAACTATTGCACTCCTTCTTAAGTCCCAGCTCAAATCAAACATTTGACCATCAGCTAATCACAAATAACCATTCCAGTGGTTGTTTGTTGTTTAACAGAGCATTATTCCCTCTACCTAATGCAAACCCACCATTGAGAATTGTGTAATTTATTGTTGCTTTTGGGAATTTGGGATGAAATTTTTGAATTGGTCTGGCTCATTATTGTACATCGCAGTAAATCTTGTATTCCCGCCTAGGTCTCGGCGACTTTAGTTACCTTCTATTATTTCAATTGAATAATAATAATATTATTAGATGCCTAACTGGATGAATTAAGTATTTGTCTGCAGGTCTTCAAAAAAAGAAAATGTAAGTTGTGCAGAACAACAGTTTAACAGTTTTAGCTATCAGCTGCAATATCTATACTCCAATTAGATTGAAAACCAGACAATGCACCCATCAACACCAGGATCTGTGTCTCAGCCCAATGGTATGTGTAAAAGGACAGCCGTGTGGAGTAGTGGTTAGGGCTCTGGACTCTGCAGTGATGGGTCATGGGTTCAGTCCCAGGTGGGGGACACTGCTCTTGTATCCTTGAGCAAGGTACTGTACCAGTATTGCTAGAGACTCTGTATAAATTGTTAATTGTATGAAAAAGAATATGCTATTTGGATAAGAAATGTACTAATAATAATACTCTATAGTTAAATATGGACCTCTCAAATATCAAATATCATACAGCAATAATTACAGCTTGTGTATTAAATCACAACTAAACTCACTGTTTGCAGGCTGGAGCTTCTGAGACTGGGATAGTTTTCCCAGTGTACCAATTACCCTTGCACCAGCCTTAAGAACAGACATTGTTTCCTATAATTGAGAACCTAGAAGTAGTGCCCCTCATTAGAGCTCTGAGTGATTTTGAACTCCTGAATCTCACTTCCCTATTCTTTCGGTCTGTCGAAAGGAGTAGACAGTGCATTACAGAAACAGGAAAGGGCTGGGGAGAAAAACATGACCCATGAGAGATGCAGGAAGTGTGAGGACTGTGCATCTAAGGCCTGACTAGAAACACTGTCTGAATTCCCCCTTCTCAAGCCAAAAAATCCCAAAATAGCTTTGAATCAAAAAACAAATCCAGACTTGTCTATAAAATTAAGAAGCACCTATTCCACCCCCTTTAGGAACCAGATGAAAGGAAAAGCAACAATCAGAAACCTTGAGGCACTAAAAACATAACAAAGACTCAGAGAGGACAAGACACATTAACAAAAATTACAACCTGTAGTCATATTCTGAATACCCCATGAAGGTTAATGTATGGAAGAAAACCAGTAAAATATTGTGAATGTGGCAATCTCTTGCCTAAATACTAAATACTATTACTATGACTATTACAAATGAGGTGGGAGAATAAGTCTGGAGCTGAAGGAATGGCTGTTCACTATTTTCCTTTGAATGTCACTATTCGTGTAGAATAGCATCATCATCACATTATCCTTATTTGCCCTGTATGTATTCCAATATGCATTTGGCACTTTTCTTTTGAAAGTCAGAGAAGTGGTTTGGAATAGGAGATCCTTGTAATTTGGGGGTAAGCTTATGGTCTGATTAACATATTTTGCATTTGCTCAATCTGTCCCTTCTGCTACATGTTGCCCTTTGCTAAACCCAGTTAGCACAAAGAGATCTCTGGGAAGGATTTGCAATACTTTGGCATCACACATTGGATTCTTTGAACAGGTTATTGTATTGTTCTTGTATGGAAATCTACCTAGTAATTCAGACCTCCGTGCTGCACTTTCAAAAACTCAGACACAAATATGAAATCTCTCTCTCCTGTTTTTATCAGCTTGAGGCAGACAGAGGGGCCTGGATAGACAGGCAGCAGAATGTAAACAGGTTTCTGCAGTCAGATCTGTGCGGTCAGACTTTGTAGACTGTCTGGGGGGAGAAGAGGCATTCCTGTCCAATTACAGCAAAAAGCAAAAATGCAGCAAGAAACTATCGTCTGATCTTTAGTGCACAACCTCTCTGTCTGAAACCATGGCAGATTATCGCCAAATATTTCCACCTTTTTTGAAGATCACTCCTGGGACGGAAAAAATAAATAAACTTTGATCAAAGGTATGGCAAGAATTGACACATGGATGCCAATAGCTGAGATGCTCGCCTTTGTTCCACTTTGTTTCAGATATCTCGAGGTTAAGAAGAGCATGTGTGAATGACAGGTGAAGTGAAGGGAAGCCTGCATTCTTTCTCTATTGTCATACAGTATGCAGTAGATGGGACTATCACTTAGAACATACATTTAATATTATTAGAATATAAACAATAATAATAATAAGGATTCATTTTGGTTGATTTTCTGCAGGATGAACATGGTTCCATTGAAGAAACCTTTAACATAGTTTAAGAATTTTATAGGACCTTTGGGAATCAGAAGGGGGAGCTTTAAAACCTTAGCTTGGGGTTTGACAACTCAGCTTGGGCATCTTGATCTCCAATATATAGTGCTGTGGCACAGTGAAACTCTTAATCGTACAGGATGCTTTCCTGGGGGCTCATAAATGACTCCAGCAAAAGACAGATCACTCTATTAAGGCTGTTTACAAATCCATTTAAAGGCAATTTCCAAGACTGTTCAGGCTCCTGTAGTGTTTGCTTCCTGTCATTGACCACTTCTGATCCTACCCCCCCACCCCCCTTAGCTGCACCAGTGTCAGAAAATAATTCTTAGTTTGTTGTTGTTATTGTTGTTGGGGAATTTGAATCTTAATTTATGTTTTGTTTTATTCCCATACCTATCTGGAATGTGCACTGTAAATCAACTTGACTTAACACCCTACTATATTTAAAAGGTAGGGGTGTAGGCAGTTGACATGCATGCACACATGCACATCCTCTGAAATGTGTGCTGCTAAGACACTTGCTTCTTTCCCAAGTCTGTAGCACAACCAGCAGATGTAAAACATCATGGGAAGGGCTGATACATCTTTCACTGTTAACACTGTGGAGCTCACAGGTGCTCATAAAGGTGCAAGGGTTACTGTTTACTCCACAAACTGTGGAATCTCTGGCCCACTCAAGCTCAAGCAACCCCCAGCAGGCCTCGCTCACCCCTGTGGGGGATTTCTGATCAGAGATGCCTATACCACTGTCCAGACTGGAACCAACACAGTCTGAACTATAGGGTTCAATCTGCATTCTAAACAGAAGCTTTTACTCAATGAGCCACTGAGGAGCCCTTCTAGGGTTGGGGTATAATTATGTGCCATCATTAAAATTAATTGTCTGGAAGGTGTTAGATATATAGATAGACAGAACTGCTTGTAAAGAATATGTAAATGGCTGTTGTTGGTTTGGTAGCATGGCTGAGTGAGGCACAGCCCTGAGCTCCTTTGGAAACAGGACAGCCTGAAAGAGAGAGAGAGACAGAGAGAGAGTGTATGCAGAAGAGAGAGAAAGCCCTGTCTTTCTATAAATGTAATAGAGCCCTAATTACAGGAAACCTAGCTGCTTCAAAAGAGACACTCTCCTTTCACAAGGAGTCTCGTTCAGTCTGCACTACCACTCCCCCAACTCTGTAACCAGTAGGCCCCATAGGAACCTATGTGGATTTTCCAGGTTGGAATCGGGGTTGGATCTGGGGTTGGGGTTGGGGTTGGGGTTGGGGTTGGGGTTGGGAGGGGAGGGGGGCCTCAACCACAGAATTTACTTCGAAGAAAGATGCCCCTGGAGAGCGGTGCTGCTTTTTCTGTGGCGCCGTGCGACATCCCTTCTCTCATTCAAATCATAATTTTGTTATGTATCTCTGTGTGTTTAAAAGTCTGCATAAGTATGCTTCAAAGAAATAACACTTTACAGTTACCCGTGCGTAAGCTTATACCCTTCTTTCACTCAACTATATTAAGTTGTGGTGCAATGGAAAGGAAAACCGTTAATGTCTATCTTATACTTAGCAGAACAGAGGTTCTAAAATTGAGGAAAGAATATATAATTTAAGAAAACAGTATGGTAAGGTTTAACAAGAGAGACAGGTCAAGATCAGAATGGTCTTACTGTTCAATGTTGTTTTTAGAGTCACATTTTACACTGGAATTACAAAGGGTTACATTTTGCTTTGTCCTAGGTGTTAGAATACCCATTAGATATAGATTTACATTTAAATTGAGATCGTTCTCTTGAATTAACTTCAGGACCAGCTCAATAGACACATGCAGCAGGTTAGGTAGAGTTTATTTTGGCAGAGAGTCACTTGACTAAGGGAACAAAGACCTGACCTTGAGAATGAGCCCCCCCACACACACACTAGATAGAATGAGCCAAGGAGCTGCTGCAAAGGTGGTGTTTGGGCTGGAAGGATGCAAAGCAGGGAATGCTGGGAACATGCGTTTGTTTGCCGGAAACGTATACTTTGGAAGTGAGGAGTGAGATAAAGGTTGTCCTCCTCCCGAACTTTAAAACTCCATTAAGCTGTGTAGAGCTGCAGAGTGGGCATAATGTAAATTTGGGTTTGAATGGGATTGGGTTTTTGACTATTCTGAGGACAAATAATTGCGTAGGTATTTTATTGGGTAAAGAAGCTTTGCGGAAAATGGACAGCTCCTTTATTTACTTTATTTATTTTTTAAGAGAAGCTAATTTTAATAAGACAGGGCTCAATATTACCTGGAACTGCAGAGTTCAATACCACATACTGGAATAGTTCACCATCAGAGGATAAATATGGGCTATTTACATTTAAAGGCATTGACTATGGAAAATGTTTGACAATCTATTATTTTAATGGTGTTTGTCCTGAGGATGTGTTTATTATTTCTGGGTACAGCTCTACCTAGAATAGGAGTCTTATCTTATCAGGACAGAGCTGTGGAATGCACTTTTTCCCCTGTGGCGCAGGTGGCCGATTTCGAACAAGTCTCTGCTGTCAAGGAAAGACAAATAGGCCCTAGTGGAAAAAAGATGCCAAACACAACTGGCACTCATAGCAACAGGTAGCAACACTGACCCTCTGGCCTGTTCAGATACTCACTCTCCCTGCTAGAGGTCATTATCAAGGAAAAGCATGTAAGAAGATACTTGCTCCTGTAGCTTTTTGTAGAAATCTGAATGGGTGTTTTTGTAAGGGCATGAAAAGTGCAGTAGACTGGAAAAAGAAAAGGGACAATATACTGATATGATAATTATAATTATAATTTTAAAAAATCCTGAACCCTTAAAACCCTTGTATTGCCTTCTGTCTTTGTCAGTTGTCTTAGACCAGAGTAAATTAAATCCAATCCTTCAGTCCAGCAGGTTTTATTGGTGTCTTTAAATCATCCCTTGCATTTGACCCTGGGAAAAGGGTGAGGGCATAGCCAACCAAGAAAAATAGATGGTAAGAGAAAGCAATTCAAGAAAAGTCTCTTTAAAAAAAAACGGTAAAAATATATAAGAGCAAAAAGACACCATTACCAGAATACAGATACCAGTGACACAGGGGCCACCTGAACTGCACCCTGTACCAGAGTGCTAATCTGGTAGATAAAAAGTAATCTATTAACACTTGACTGAGTTAAACAGATATAGAGGAAAGCATGAAGTCCATAGAAAATAAACTAAGCCAGAAAAGACAAAGTTTGAAACAATTAATAGTTGTACTGTTTTTCAGTCAAAATCATCAATATGTAAAAATTCACAATGATCCACAAAGTAAATAGTGAAATGTTGTTTTTAGCAAATGCTGATAAAGACAATAGGCTACCACTGATTTATGTGTAAAACCATTAGAAGTTATATTATTTAAAGAATGTAGATTGAGAAATAAAGAAATGAAAGAGAAAGAAAGATGGAGAAATAAAGATAAGAAAATGCAAGTCCACAATTAGCTGCTTTCAGGGCAGTGTTTGTTTAGTAATTACTACCACACAGTTCCATTCTGTCATGAAATTAAAAGTTTTGTTAAGTTCAGGTGAAATGTAAACCAGAAGGCCTCTGTGCCTCAATCGCTGGATTTGAAGAACAGTCTTAAACTAGTGGTCTCAAAGACATCTGTTCTGCCTTTTGTTCCAACCAAGCTAACTTAACCTACCGAGTCTGGTGAGATGATTAACTGGTTGAATTAATAAATCTCGAACAGGATGCAACTGATACTGAAGTTTGCATACCTTAATATCTAAGTTAATCTCTGTGTGAGAGCTTTTAACTTTGAATAATGTATGTATAATTAGTTAAACAACTAGGTTAATTAAGTAATTGAGAGCTCCAATTACTGGAAGAAAAGGCAGAAGATCCTCAGGTTCCTTCCTGCAACTGAAGGAAGGAAAACAGTTGACAGGAGAATAGAGGAAAACACATAAGCTTAATAATACTGTCACTTCTCTCTCTCTCTCTCTCTCTCTCTCTCTCTCTCTCTCTCTTAACATGCATATTTGTAAATAATTAAAAACATTGCATGAGAAACAAAACTGTTAAATACGTTACACAGCTTCTGCAAAACAATAGTCTGCAGAGCAGCATTTTCATGGGGAGGGGGTGCATTAGATCTTTAATATCTCAGATATACCCTTGTATGTGCAGTGGTACCATCCATTCCCCTGATTCTTTGAGACTGGGTGTGTTGTTAAAATTAAAGAAATTAAGGAGGGAAAAGAGTGCTAGCCTATGCTAAATTGATATTTATATGTACGTAGCAGTATGTTAGTGGCCATACATCTTCATTTAAGATTATTCTCCTCAGTCAAATAATGAATACTGATCACCTAATCACACAATAGAATTTCTCAACTGCAGTGAACAGATCTGACCGTTGAATCTGTTCCTGAAATGGAGTTGTGGGTTTCCAGTTGTTTTCAGTCCATCTATGGTAAAGATGCAAGCTTAAAACCCATACAGAATTGGTCTACTCAAAATGCTTAATTATACTTATATATACTTAGTATACACAGCCTTGTGTTAATTGAACAATAATATGATTTTTTGTTTAACACTACATTCGCACATTGATTTCTTTCGACTCCTTTAACTCCAAGGCCTGTCTCTGTGTGTGAGGGGGAGAGACGCGACCAGATGCATCTTGGCTGCTGTTTTCTGTTTTGAAGATATGTTATCATGACTTGTTAACATGGCAGCCCCCAGCTTCTGAAAATGACCCAAATCTGCACGAGCGGAAAGTTATTGCCCGAGCCAAATGGCACTCCGACGCAAAAACCAGCATGAAAGCAATTGCAGAGGACACTGTTACAAATCAGCAACCAAATTACAGGAAACCATTCATGTCCCCTTAAACCCACTGACATAAATGGTACAGAGATCCCTCCCCCCAAACTCAGGACATGTTTTTGGAGGAATGCATTGGTGAACACCTTGTAAATGCACACTTATGCCAACTTACACATTGTATTGTAAACCTATTGTAAAAGCAAGCTTGTTCAATTTCAGTATTTATTTTTCTGAAGAACAGACATTGCAGTATATTGGAACAGGGAGTTTATCTGTTCACTATGAATGTTTGCTGTGAATTAGCTGATTTTAATGGTGTCAATCCTAAACCGACCATATGCATCAGTGGCCAACTCTGTTCCTGGGGAACCACAATCGTGCTGGGTCTTTCTAAATCATTAGTCTCAGAATACCTGGAACACTTGGTCATTTTGACTAATTATGCCCAATTATTGAAATCAATTAAGTAGTTAATAGTTTGTATCAAACTTACTTAAGCAACCCTGAGTTGGTGCAACAATGAGTTGTAATTTGCAGGAGTCTCAAAACATAGTGTTAGGGCGTCATTGTAAGCTTTCAAGAGGTGCCAGACCAAATGCAAATTGTCTAGCAAGGTTATTTTACTTCACTAACAAGCTCAAATGGATAGCTTTAAGAGACATGCATTGTTTTAAAAGAGGATGGTGTTAAACCAGTGCATTAAAAACAAAACAAATATCAAAGTAAGCTTGTGCAGAAGGAGAGAATTTTGTGCACAGCTATTTTCCTTCATCTCACATGTTCAGTACTGTAAGTGATTTGTGCTCAATCTGGGTTTTATTATAACAGTGGGTGTTCAGGCCAGTAAAAGTCAAAGGGAGGCACTGCACGTGTGCACATGCATATGTGTGTCTTTGCATACACACTCCCAAACAGAGGTGCCGTGTGTTTACTCAGGGAGGGCCTCGTACCAGGAATCATGTTGTGCCCTGGTTTTTCCCTAGGAGAACGTTGGTTCCAGCTGCAGACAAAGCCTAGCCATTGAGAGAACCTTTCAGAGCGCCCATATTTCTAGGAAAAAAGGTGAAAGGTTAGCAGTGGTATAATGGGGGAAAAGGTGGGGAGGGGGAGGAGGGCTGGTGTCTGTTTGCATTAGGAAAGTTTGACAGCCCTCTCCCCTCTCCTGCGCTTTCTCACACAACTGGCCCATTAGGAAAAAAACTACTCTGAGCTTTCAGCAAGATGTGAGCAAGAGGCCTTGTCTCAAGGGGATCATCCAGCTTTTGCCATATGAAACAAATTGTCATTGTGCTGCGATTTGTGCCCTTCAGTGTCTGTGTAGACCTCCTGTGTGCAGAAAAAGCAGACATTCAGGACAAGCAACTGCTCCTCATTTGATGTCTTTTGGCATGTCTGATTCCTGCAGCTGGAACGATAGTCCATTTCCAACTGCCTATCACTTAATTAACGTAAAGTGAAGGCTCCAAAAGAATTCCCTCGTTTTGTTTTGAATCAAGCCCAGTGATCCTCTATCATTTACTATAATAGCCGTGTCTACTGCAGGCAGCTTAGGGAAAAAGGAATCCTCAGGCTTTAATAATTTTTCCACATGTGTAATTTATTGATGTATTTGAAAGGATCTGAGTTTAATTCACAATGGGTTTTAAGCATTTACAGACTTCTGACTCAGACTGGGTACTGCACCTCATGATGTTTTTACAGGATCAGTCCCCTCTCCCCTTTGCTGGGTTTACTGGAATAAACCTTTTCCCTGCTGTAACCCAAAACTCACAAAGACGTCTTCCTACAGCCCAGGGCAATGTACTATAACACTTCCTGACCAGCTGTGAAAAACGTCAGCTAAGATTCTTAAAAAGGTGTCCTTCTGTAATTGCCAAATCATTCTCAGGAGGGGTTCATAGTAACTGGACCAGACAGAAAACAAATAATCAAACCCAGTTTCTCAAGGTGGTTGGGGGGGTTCTGTCAGTGTGGGTATAGGGATGGAGTTGGATCATATATATTTTTTTGCATAGTGTAAACACAGAGCAACGGCTTCCACATTTTCAATGGTATCGCAAGTAGCTTAATGTTTTTTTTTGCATTCATCCCATTTCCAAGTAAACTGAGCTAGATTCTTGAGAAGTGAATTTTATGTGAAAAGGCTCTCAAACACGGCAGTTCAGTGGTCACTTCAACTGAAGCAGTTTTTCCCTTCCGTTTTTCTCTGTAATGCCTCATCCTCAATGTGCAGGTTCAGCACTCACAAGCTCCCCCTTCTTCATAACAGATTCTAGCAATAGCTTCCTCTCCTGCAGAGTCTTGACAAGGAGATAATACCTCTGCAACAAAATACACATCATAAACTCAAGCATGCACCAAAGCATTTAGTATCTGGTCACTTTCAGGGCCTGATAGAGATGGTGACGGGGAGGGATGATATTTATACCATCAGTGTGGCAGAACAACGGCAGAGTTGAACAATTCTATTTGTGGGAGGATTTTGATTTAAAATAATGAGAAAAGTCTCCTTAGGCTTGTGATTTGCTTTCCTGGACTTCATTTATTTCATTTTAACAACATACCCGGTCTCTAAATTCTTAGTGCATACACTGGGAAATTAACCAGATGGCCCTGCAGCCCTGCATTTTCAACGAAAAGTGACTTGATTTAAGAGGAATATGCCTGTTTCTGCGTGGTATATAAAACAGTAACTAATTTGTACACCCCATAAGGAAGGTTAAATATTTGGCCCATCTTTTTTCATTCAATTGCTACTTATTATTCCCAGTCAAGTTGCCTTCTCAAAGGATCCTATTGGTTGATAGTGGTTGAAAAGGCTCAAAATTCAAATGTATAAAAAAAAAAAGAATACACCAGCTGTGATAAATACTTAAACATTAAAAATAAATAATGGATTTATGTTTTTAAATAAATTATTTATAGTCAACATTGGTCAATTTCATTATTATTTTTTGAGCATGAATAGCATCATCCTGTTTGGACAAAACAAAAATGGCTCATTTGGCACCTAACACAAAGCATACAGTGAGGGAAAAAAGTATTTGATCCCCTGCTGATTTTGTACGTTTGCCCACTGACAAAGAAATGATCAGTCTATAATTTTAATGGTAGGTGTATTTTAACAGTGAGAGACAGAATAACAACAAATAAATCCCGAAAAAAGCATTTCAAAAAAGTTATAAATTGATTTGCATGTTAATGAGGGAAATAAGTATTTGATCCCCTATCAATCAGCAAGATTTCTGGCTCCCAGGTGTCTTTTATACAGGTAACGAGCTGAGATTAGAAGCACTCTCTTAAAGGGACTCTCCTAATCTCAGCTCGTTACCTGTATAAAAGACACCTGTCCACAGAAGCAATCAATCAATCAGATTCCAAACTCTCCACCATGGCCAAGACCAAAGAGCTGTCCAAGGATGTCAGGGACAAGATTGTAGACCTACACAAGGCTGGAATGGGCTACAAGACCATCGCCAAGCAGCTTGGTGAGAAGGTGACAACAGTTGGTGCGATTATTCGCAAATGGAAGAAACACAAAATAACTGTCAGTCTCCCTCGGTCTGGGGCTCCATGCAAGATCTCACCTCGTGGAGTTTCAGTGATCATGAGAACGGTGAGGAATCAGCCCAGAACTACACGGGAGGATCTTGTTAATGATCTCAAGGCAGCTGGGACCATAGTCACCAAGAAAACAATTGGTAACACACTATGCCGTGAAGGACTGAAATCCTGCAGTGCCCGCATGGTCCCCCTGCTCAAGAAAGCACATGTACAGGCCCGTCTGAAGTTTGCCAATGAACATCTGAATGATTCAGAGGAGAACTGGGTGAAAGTGTTGTGGTCAGATGAGACCAAATTCGAGCTCTTTGGCATCAACTCAACTCGCCGTGTTTGGAGGAGGAGGAATGACCCCAAGAACACCATCCCCACCGTCAAACATGGAGGTGGAAACATTATGCTTTGGGGGTGTTTTTCTGCTAAGGGGACAGGACAACAGCACCGCATCAAAGGGACAATGGACGGGGCCATGTACCGTCAAATCTTGGGTGAGAACCTCCTTCCCTCAGCCAGGGCATTGAAAATGGGTCGTGGATGGGTATTCCAGCATGACAATGACCCAAAACACACAGCCAAAGCAACAAAGGAGTGGCTGAAGAAGAAGCACATTAAGGTACTGGAGTGGCCTAGCCAGTCTCCAGACCTTAATCCCATAGAAAATCTGTGGAGGGAGCTGAAGGTTCGAGTTGCCAAACGTCAGCCTCGAAACCTTAATGACTTGGAGAGGATCTGCAAAGAGGAGTGGGACAAAATCCCTCCTGAGATGTGTGCAAACCTGGTGGCCAACTACAAGAAACGTCTGACTTCTGTGATTGCCAACAAGGGTTTTGCCACCAAGTACTAAGTCGAAGGGGTAAAATACTTATTTCCCTCATTAACATGCAAATCAATTGATAACTTTTTTGAAATGCGTTTTTCTGGATTTTTTTGTTGTTATTCTGTCTCTCACTGTTAAAATACACCTACCATTAAAATTATAGACTGCTCATTTCTTTGTCAGTGGGCAAACGTACAAAATCAGCAGGGGATCAAATACTTTTTTCCCTCACTGTAGACACAGAGACCATAGTTGAAACAAGTATTTTATCCGGAAATTTGCTTGATTGTTGAACAATGAATTCACATCAGACAATAATAAGCCTCAAAAAACATTAAACACCATACCTCAATCTGGTACACAAAGTCTTGAATACCATCTACAAATTACAAGTGATTGTTCCAACACCTTGCAACTCTTGAATGCCTTTTAGCTGAATTTCCTTTTGTGTCCCTGGGTCCATGTGTCCCTGCAGATCTGGAAAAGCTCCTCTGGTTTGATGTGGTCAATGCCTTTCATGATTTTGAAGACTTGAATCAAGTCCCCTCGTAGTCTCCTCTGTTCCAGGGTGAATAGGTTCAGTTCCCTCAGTCTCTCAGTAGGACATTCCCTTCAGACCTGGAATAAGTCTGGTTGCTCTCCTCTGAACTGCCTCTAGAGCAGCAATATCTTTCTTGAAGTGTGGAGCCCAGAACTGTACACAGTATTCCAGATGAGGTGCATTGTACAGTCTTAACATTACTTCCCTTGTTTTAAATTCTACCCTTTTTAAAATATACCCTACATCAACAAGCTCATAATCCATTTACTTATATTACCTTGAATACTGATTTTAGGATCAGTCTTTGGTGTGGAACCTTATCAAAAGCTTTCTGAAAGTATATCATATCATATGATTTCACACAAAATAATTTTGGAAATATCCCATCTGGCCCAGGTGATTTGTGTGTTTTTAATTCTGCTAGTCCCTTTAAGTACCTCCTCTTAATTTAATCTGATATCTCTTGGAGTTTAACTGGACTGATTATTAACTGATTGTTAGGTTTTTTTTTTGTAAAATCCTCTGTAAAATACTAATTTAGAACATTTTCCACATCTTGTTAATTTTCTTTAAAGATACTTCCATTTTTAGCTTTTAGCTGTTGTTCCTATTGACCTCTTGCTGTTATAGTATTGAAAAAAGCTCTTTGCATTAGTTTTAGCTCCAAGAGCTATGTTTCTTTAAATTTGTATTTTTCCTTTCCTGATCAGTCTCTTAACATCTCTTTGCAGTTCTATATATTCTTTGTATTTTGTTTAATCTCTATTCCATTTGTATGCGCTATTCAACATTTTCTTTCTCTTGAATATTGCATATTTCTATTAAACCATTTTGGCCAATGCTTTTTGGTCCTCAATTTGCTAAGTTTTGGTAAAAAGTTCTCCTGAGCCTCAAGTAATGTATTGTTGAAATATAACCATCAATTTTCGACTGGATCTGTATCCAGTGTGCTCCAGTCTAACTCTTCTATGTACTGTCTCATTCGTTCAATGTTTGCTTTTCTAAAATTGTAGACCATTGTTTTGGACTTTGTCCTTGTTTTTTAAAAGTATGCCTCAAAGCTAACCATATTGTGATCACAGTTTGCCATTGGTTTTATAACTAATATCCTTCTGATGCACTTTCTCTGGTTGGTGCCGTGACAAATTGATTTATAAAGTAGTCTTTTACCATCTCTACCATTTCTATTTCTGTTTCTGTAGTCCCAACTGGGATTTCCCAGTCTATGTTTGGGAAATTGAAATCCCCCATTATAACAGCCACATCCTTGCTACATGAAGTCCTGATTACATTGTACAATGCATATAAGAATTGGGTGGTCTGTAACACACTCCTATCACTAATCCTTTGGATCTTTTATTCAAAAGTTTAACCCACAGGGATTCTGTTTCATTAGCAGTATCTAATTTGAGTTATTCTGCCTCAATGTAATTTCTGATATATAATGCTACCCCACCACCTCTTTGATTTTGCCTGTCTGTCCTAAACTGTGTGTATCATTTTCTGTAAGCCATGTTTCTGTCAGTCCTACAACATCATAGTCACATGCCAGCACTGTGGCTTCAAGGTCTAACATCTGGTTCCTTATACTCCTGGCATTGATGTACAAACATTTCAGGATTTGCCTACTTGCAGTTTCCCTTTGGTTTCTTTCATTAGAAGAGCATCTCCCATTGTCAGAGCTCCCTGCTCCCCTGGTCCCTAGTTTAAAGGATCATCAAGTACTTTGTATATATGATCTCCCAATGCATAGCCCCCCTTCTGGTTTGATGTAGACTGTCCTGTACAGGTCCCTTCTATCCCAGAAGAAAAAACAATGCCCAATAAATATAAAGCCCTCTTCCCTGCACCAGGATTTCAAACACATGCTGAGTTTTCTAATATCTGCCTGTCTTCCTGGCCTGACACGTGGTACCGGAAGTATTTGGGGGGAAACTACCATGGAGGTTCTGCTCTTTAGTTTCTTACCTAACTCTTTAACTGCATCTTGTAGAACCTGGCCGATAGCTCATCTACTAGTTTAGGGAGATCTGAAACCTGAGCACCAGGCAGGCAAGATACCATATGGGACTCCTTATTACAAAACACACTGTGTGATCTGTGCCTCTAAGAATTGAGTCTCCTACTATAACTACCTCCCTGTTCTGGGGGGAGTGGGCACCATGGTGCTCTGGTGCTCAACTGCCCTTCCATCACCCTCTGAGCTGTCACTGTCCAACTCGGTGTCCAGCAGTTGGAACCTGTCGGGAATTTCTAGCTCTTGGGTACTCTCTTCTAAGGGGTGTGCATGCTCTTTTCTGCAGTTACAACTTACATACAACATACGACTGCAGCTTGTGATGAATTTGCATTTGAATTTTTACATTTATTTTCTACTCTTGTGTAGTTATGCTTTTCAAGCCTGGTTTTGGAGTTCACCAGCTGCTTTTTGTTGTTGCTGAGCTAACGAATCCTTGAATCCTTTCCTGAACAAGAATATAACAGCTGACAATAAATTAAGAAGGTCTATAAAGCAATTATAGTTTAAGTTTCCAAGTAGTTGGAACAAAAACCTGCAGACAAAGGAGCAGAGAACCACTTTTCCATAGTGTCCACACAAGGCACTTCATCCACACACTTAACAGATTTAGGTCATCACGAGGTACACACCAACTGCAAGAATATACACCTATGTGTTTTATTGGAGGAATAAATAATTAGTTATTCGGGTATTTCAAAGTTATTTATTACACCACTGCATGGTATTTACCCCAAAGGGCAGAAAATAAATCAATATCCCACTTTTAACAATTATAGGTATAGCACCATCCTGCTTTTTCCTTCATTCTGACAGATTCCCCCTTATATAGTTAAAACAAAAGTCAGCTATCTGTGTTCTTGGAAATGCCTCACCATTAAGAGAAAGGCAAGTACTGTTTGTCCAAATATGAGGACAGTATACAGGACCTGTCAAATCTAGAGATTTTATTGCCTGCTTGAAGTTACGGAGAAATGCAGAGGTTGGATTTCATGTCTATTGTTTGTTTGTTTTAGGGGAGTGGGGATGGTTGGTAGTGTGTTTTTATTTTTATTTTATTTAGAAAACTTTGAATGCATCAGCAGAAATCCAAGTCCTGATACATGAGGAATACTGGCTGTGCTCTTGCTATTTCAGGACCAAAGGAAATATTAACAGAGGGCACCCACTGCCTGTTTTTCCTTAGTGAATCCCCTGACTTTCACAGTGGATATTTCCCCTCAGATGCTGTAGTTATTAGTATAGGACATTTTGTTTTGTATTCAAAATCAAATGGCATGATGTGTATTACTGAGGGTCTGAGATAGATCAATGCATATGAAGATAATATATGATAAGAAGGTGATGCCAGATTCAAACTGTAAACACCTCCCTAAATAGTTTTAACATGGTTTTTTATGTTCAGTTTATTTCAGATTGTATGAATGCTTCCCTTTGCTGTTTAACCTGCACTTTCAATATACCAAGAACAGGCCACAAATACTATCTTGAAGTGTCTAGTTATGTAGGTTCATCAGCTGTACATCAGTAAAACACAACTACAGTCCTCAGAGGCCAAGTTTAAAGAGCTTTTACAGAAACCCTTCTTCTCAATCTGTGCTGCCAAGAAGTAGATTTCACACAGAAGAGAAGAGCTTTAGACAGACCACCTTCTACACATATGAAAATTGCCATCTCAAAAGTAACTGTACTGGACTTTATTAATTTTATGAAATGGTTCATTTAAGCCTTACAAGGGCCTCAACTTGTGAAAACCTGTACCCATTGTGAAAGTTGAGCGCTGTTGCCCATTCAGCACTTGTCGAATCTGAGCTGTGTCATATCTGACTGTGACCGGGATTTCCCTCAGGTTTGTGTGTTGCAGTTGGCTGCTGGGGTTTGGATTGCTCCCTCAGCCTGTGTTTTATTGGCTTGTCACACAACAACGACTTCTGTGGATTACCAGGCACCTGTAATCTGTGCAGTGTCATCGGTGTGAGCTGCTTCATTCCTTCTCCACACAGTGTGAAAAGAAGCAGATGGCTGAGTGGCACACTTCTTGGAGTGTGTGCATGTGTGCAAGTGTGCGAGTGTATGTACGTGGATGTGTATGTTTGCTGCCTACATCCTTCTTCCGTTAGGTACAGGAGCATTAGCAGGGATTAGTTGATGGACTATAGCAGATTGCAAATTTAAATACAAAAACTTAATACTAATAACAAGAATGTGAAGGATGTGAAGGATGGAAAATGTACAGCTGGTTCGCTTTAACATTTGAAGCAAAACTCACATTTATTTTTCATATCCCCCTCTTTATAGCTCTTCAGATTGCCAATCATAGTCTTGTTGTTCCTGGTGGTAAATTGTGCCAAAAGTTTGGAAAGAGATCCTAAGTCTTAACCTGGCTTTATTGCACCAGACTCTGTAGTTACCGTATTGGTCGGATTGGTACCTTGTTGGTCTCTGCTGTTCTGTACTTGTTTTCGGGGCACCTCTATATTCTGTAGGTAGGGGTTCATCTTGATCCTCATCCACCTTGTCTGGAGCACGGGGAATGGAAATTGAAAACCTCGCTGCATATACACTCACCTAAAGGATTATTAGGAACACCTGTTCAATTTCTCATTAATGCAATTATCTAACCAACCAATCACATGGCAGTTGCTTCAATGCATTTAGGGGTGTGGTCCTGGTCAAGACAATCTCCTGAACTCCAAACTGAATGTCTGAATGGGAAAGAAAGGTGATTTAAGCAATTTTGAGCGTGGCATGGTTGTTGGTGCCAGACGGGCCGGTCTGAGTATTTTACAATCTGCTCAGTTACTGGGATTTTCACGCACAACCATTTCTAGGGTTTACAAAGAATGGTGTGAAAAGGGAAAAACATCCAGTATGCGGCAGTCCTGTGGGCGAAAATGCTTTGTTGATGCTAGAGGTCAGAGGAGAATGGGCCGACTGATTCAAGCTGATAGAAGAGCAACTTTGACTGAAATAACCACTCGTTACAACCGAGGTATGCAGCAAAGCATTTGTGAAGCCACAACACGTACAACCTTGAGGCGGATGGGCTACAACAGCAGAAGACCCCACCGGGTACCACTCATCTCCACTACAAATAGGAAAAAGAGGCTACAATTTGCACAAGCTCACCAAAATTGGACAGTTGAAGACTGGAAAAATGTTGCCTGGTCTGATGAGTCTCGATTTCTGTTGAGACATTCAGATGGTAGAGTCAGAATTTGGTGTAAACAGAATGAGAACATGGATCCATCATGCCTTGTTACCACTGTGCAGGCTGGTAATTGGTGGTGTAATGGTGTGGGGGATGTTTTCTTGGCACACTTTAGGCCCCTTAGTGCCAATTGGGAATCGTTTAAATGCCACGGCCTACCTGAGCATTGTTTCTGACCATGTCCATCCCTTTATGACCACCATGTACCCATCCTCTGATGCCTACTTCCAGCAGGATAATGCACCATGTCACAAAGGTCGAATCATTTCAAATTGGTTTCTTGAACATGACAATGAGTTCACTGTACTAAACTGGCCCCCACAGTCACCAGATCTCAACCCAATAGAGCATCTTTAGGATGTGGTGGAATGGGAGCTTCGTGCCCTGGATGTGCATCCCACAAATCTCCATCAACTGCAAGATGCTATCCTATCAATATGGGCCAACATTTCTAAAGAATGCTTTCAGCACCTTGTTGAATCAATGCCACGTAGAATTAAGGCAGTTCTGAAGGCGAAAGGGGGTCAAACACAGTATTAGTATGGTGTTCCTAATAATCCTTTAGGTGAGTGTATATATATATATGCTTCCCAGTACCACACAGCATTCAGTCTGTAAAAGGGCATGTGGTGTACACATTTGGCATGGACTCTTGTTACCTCTGACAATCCCAGCAAAGTGACTGAATCCCAGGACTGTCTGGGTTTTATAACAGGACCTGGGCAGAGCATTGGACCAATTATACTTCGAGGGCACAGATGCTATAATCTCCTGCAGTGCTGGGCTGCAGTGTTCCTGCAGAGATTTAAATACTCTGGAGTTTTTGTGTTGCTGCTGAAACAAGCATGCGTGCACACACAAACACATGCATGCACACACATGGTCGTGTACACACACACATACACAGTGGCGATTCTAGAGTATGAGTAAAATAATTCCTGGCGGTGTTGGTATTTTTTCCCGTCAGAGCAGGGGGGCTCCTGTGAGAGCGGGCCCCAGGCCCCCAGCCCGGGGCAATTGCCTGGGATGCCTACCCCCTTGCGACGCCCCTGCACATACATGTACACACGCCCAACTACATGCATGTGTACACACACACATCTGCATACATGAAAACCTGTATTTCCTGGGGACCATTGGCTACTGACATCCTGTTTGGAGGTTTGCGTTAGAAATTGATAATTTGATGCTCTATGCTTCCTTCATTCTGCCCATCTTTGTCTTGGAGGACTGTAGTGTTTTCAGGTTTTGATTCCAACTTCGCTACCAAATTCAATGCAGTACATTCTTTATATAAGCTCGTCCAAATCCTTGGAATGTGAGTGATATAAAGTGAGCTGCAGAACCTGCTGAATCTGTGTTTGTTCTATGCATTGTGATGCTCCAATGAAAGTATGGGCATACTTGATAATTGGCTTTTAAACTCTTCCAGTAGATCAAATAAAAAACTTGATTTTTAGACCAAAGATGCTGATTTTTTTTTTCCAGAAAGATTTTATATTATCTTTACTCCTTTGCTTTTTACTCAGAAATTACCCATGCACAACACTCGCCTTTAAAAGTTCAGTATTTTGCCAAAGCCAGCTCTGACAAATGAGCAGCAATGTTGGTCTGCAGACTTGGGGTCAAATGCAAGTATTCTATTCTATTCAATGTAATGTAAGTCTTAACCCATCATGGAAGAGCTTATAGTAGGTGCCTTTAGATTGTACATTGTCAAACAATAAGATGTGTTGAAAAGTTAACAGATTCAAATGGATAACGTCAGAGAAATGCTATATTTCAAAAGTCAAGGTGTTCTATTAGTCAAATCTGTGTGTCCATCTAAAACATGGACACAGAAAAAGAAGCAAGAATGCTAAATTTCATGTGCTGCCATAATGCCATTAATGTTGAATGACCGAAAAATATCATCCTGATCAACATAAGCAGTCATTTATCCAGTAATGTAGAGATCATTAGCAATGTATTCATGAATTCCCTCCCTGCAGTGTTTCAAGATTCCTCCAAACTGCACTGCACAAATTACACTACAGTTAGCCGATCAAAACCGTGTGGTGCAAGTCTTTATCAATTAATGTTTAAGCTAGGAACCATGCAGGTTCAGATTTCAACTGTTCAGATGGGTTTTTATGGGAGCAGCATGGAATGAATACTACAAAGAATAGCTGCAGGAGCTTTTTGCTGATTCATCATCTGTGTGGGAAGAAACCACAGGAAACTGACTCACCTGACCAGAGAGAGAGAGAGATTGAGAGAGTGTCTTAGAAAACTACAGCACGTGCTTACAGCCATCCACTGTCTCAGTGACACAGGTATCATTTACGTTTTCCTTAAGGTGGGCCCACATTTTAGCAATCACTGTACTACTGCAGTCACTTATAGACATCTACTCAAAATACCAGCTGAGTGACACGCCACTTGATCTTTAGATTTGTGGTGCACAACACTTAATCTGTACAGACACACAGACAGAATGTGGACGCACCCGGGCTGAAATGCTGCGTGCACCTTCTTCAAGATCCTTGATGTGTGGCTATGAGTCTAGGGAGGAATGCTAAGTATTTGTCACTGATTCCTACACACAGATCGCAGGTTAGCTCAGTTGTGTAGATGCAGGGAAGTGGAGGGGGGATAACGCAGGTGGTGTTCAGATCTCAAACAGAGGAAAGCCATCAACATTTTTTTATTATTATTTGCAGTGAGATTTGCTTCTTGAAATAGATTAATAATATCTGTAATTAATGTCCCTTTGCAATGGAAAATAAACTACTGTCCAAACAGAGGTAGGCCTGGCACAAGCACACGTTTCAGTACTAATTGATTAGACATTCCAGATTGGAAGTGTCTGTTCTAACTTCTTGTACTGCTATTTGGCTGCTCTACCTAAATTAAGTCCTCACTGCATGTACTTAGGTCCAACCAGAGTAAAAGAAAAGCAAAACGCCCTTACCAATATATTAAGAGGCACAGAGTGTCCTTCTGTGGTTAGCATCCTTCAGGGAACAAAATGTTTCTAGGGTGTGTTAATTAAATTGAGTCGCAAGGGCAAGTCTTTTCTCTTCTTTTCTTCCTCGATGTTTGTAACTCATCACCATCGCCAAAGGCTCAGGTGTGTGATCTAAAGATGGCGTCAATATTCTCTTAGTCTGCCATTACAGTTTCCTTTCCAGGAGCCCCATGCACTGTTTAACAGTGCCACAAATGCAGATTGTTAGTCAGCTACATAACTGACTTGGTTAAAGAGAAAGCTGTGGAAAGGTTTTTGCATTCAAAGAGGAGCTTATCACACCAAACATTGGACAAATGTCACATGTGGAACTAGCTATTTTCGCTTCGTCCTAATCTTCTGCAGGTACTGCTCGGCTCATGATCTATCAGCCCATGTGTACAGTGCAGACAAGGCTTGGATCTATGGTGCAGATCACGTCAGGCTTGTGTTGTGACAGTGTTAATTTTGGCACATATTTTAGAATTCTTTTGACTAAAATGCTTATCAGTTTTAGTCACATTTTAGTCATTTCATATTTCATTAGTTGCACCAGTTTTAGTTAATATTAGTTTACAAAAACTGTCATTTTAGTCTAGTTTTAGTCAGTGTAATCTTAGTCACATATTAGTCCATGTATTTTTTTTTAATTTCATTATCAACATTATGCATTATGTCTGATGCCATATGTTTACATCAATTAGTGAATGGATGCAAAACATAAACATATTGATTTATTTAATTTGCAAGCGTTTTCAGTATAGAGAGCGCAAGGTTTGATGTTTTCAGTGTAGAGAGCGCAAGTGTTTTTCAATGAAAATGTCCCTAACGGCGCCTCATATGCTAAAAGTTAATTGGGAGATTGCTTATGAAAGACCAGCAGCCATGCCATTTTATTTATTTATCCACTAAACTCAGGAATGCGATAAGATTGTGTTCACGAGCATGGCCGATTACTCACATCTTGCCGAATTAGTGATCAAGGTGAGGAAATAACCACGTCCTTCAGGGCAGATTCCTTATATGGAGAAAGGGAAGTGTTGGGGTTGAAAGATGGGGGGGTTGAATGCCTGTGTCTTTGATAAGAGATCAGACAGAACCTTATACAGTTATGAGTCACAAGCATTCAACAAACTCTCAGTCACACCCAGACCATGACACAAACTTGCGCCTCGTAAACTAGTCAGTATCGGAAACCTGATTAGCACTCTGTGGGAACAACAAATCAATTCCATACTATGTACTCTGAACTAATAAACATCTGGTGGATTTTGAAAAGCTTACCGATGACTAAAGCAGTGATTAGTTGGTGTCTGACTTTCCTTTTATTTTTCATTTTAATGAAGCAGCTCCTGTATGTATTGGAAGGTCCCTGGAGGGAGTGGGGTGGGGGTGTCGGACACGATGTTAAGCACTTTTGTTGTCTAGATGACACGGTTCTGATGTCATTGTTTGTGTTGTTTTGATTTCTTACCTCCCTTTTCACCTCCTTTTTGTTTGTTTACCACGATCACCTGTAACGACAGTGCTGTGAGGGGCTGCCAGAGACGTTATCGATACCACAGCCTAAACCCATGGGGCACTTTTATCTCTTACACCATCTTTCATCGCTGCACTGTGTACACTGCCTCCTGTTTTTTCATTTGAACCCCTCATCCCCCAAAAAATACAACAAGAAAACGTGCATTTTCAAGTTCAGGTAATATAAGTGTGCCCTTTGCTGATCAATCGTTTCCCAGAAGTGTCTTAGGAAAAGGTGGAGGAAGACTGAGAACAAGGAGAGATTTACTCAAAGAACTTTACACACAATATGGCAGGGGTCTCTATCCCTAGTCCTGGAGATTGCCTGTCCATTCATTGATTTAACGATCAATGTAAATAAAAAGAATAATAAAAAAAACTGAAACAACTAATTGAATACATTTAGCAGGTGTGTATGTTGGTAAACATTATTTGAAACAAACACCTGAATGCCATCTTCTTCCTTCAACCATAAGTTCCTTTAATGGAAAAAGTGACCCTACTTAATTGATTGATTTTATTTTATTTTTATTAGGATATTTTTTATACACGACTGGTAAGTGCGGATCTTGTAATAAGTAAAGTTATGATCTAATTGGTTAACGTATAAGTACAGTAAGCCAAGTTAAGCGCTTACAGCATGAAGCACAATTCATGCTTGGCTACAATATGCTTATGCTTTTAATTACACTTTAAACATCCAATCTTTTGTGTATCAGCGGGTGAAGTTTGAAAACGAAATATTAATGCAAAAGCCATTTGAAATTGTAATATTGCCAGCGAATGTGCATACTGGAATATAAAAATACAAATAAAATAATTGTATTTGCATTTTTACCTAAATAACGCGTGCATGAATAAAAAATGAAAATGCAATTGTGGGATTACATTTGCATTTGAATAAAGTCCACTGTATGCTTCCATACTGTTCTTGTATCTCTATTCTTATTACAAAAATTTTCAAGAGAGACTTCAAACTTGTGACCATGAAGTTTACAATACCTGTTTGTGATCTGATTTCAAATTAAGTCAATCAATACATGTTTATGTTTTGCATCCATCCACTAATTGATGTAAACATCTGGCATCAGACATAATGTAATGTGACTAAAATTACATTGACTAAAACTAGACTAAAATGGCAGGAGTTTTCGTCGACTAATATTAACTAAAACTAATGAAATATGAAATTACTAAAATGTGACTAAAACTGATAAGCATTTTAGTCAAAAGAGTAACACTAAAATTAAATCTAAAATATCTGCCAAAATTAACACTGTACTGACCCATACTGACCCACTTTGAGTTGTAGCATTTATCCTGTGGTTACCTTGATAGTGTCTTTACAGTCAGGCATGTAGTCTTTATTTATCAATAATCCACTACTGAATTCAATCATATTTCAACAGTGGACTTGGAATGAAACCACCTACCATTCCACCACAGAAAAACTATCAGACCCAATTGTGTGCAACATTGTGTGCAAGAGGTTGCAAATGTATGTACACTCACACTCCCCCTACACAGCACACAAACTCTGGTACAAATCAATTACCAGCACTGCTCCCAGATGAAACAGTACTTTTGGTAACATGGTGTAATTTAAGTTTTTAATCATTAGGGTGAAAGTGATTGCCATCCAATATAAAACAGATGTCTACACTTATTGATGTTACCTTGGCTACACACAGAGATAAGTGCTAATCAAGCCATGATAAATGTTTTTTTGTTGTTGTGATGTTAAAAAGTGTTTCAGTGAAGCTCTGTTAGAATATTGTTTTTGTTTTCTAACCACCTAAGGGTACAAGTCAGTCAGTGTCTGAATACAGTGAATGCAGGACCATGTTATGAAAGAGTAACACAATGCTTTTTGTATTTTTTCATGTATTATTATTTTGGCATTGATTTCTATTATAACTTCATGTCTCTGCAGTATTTATTTTTTAAAGCAAGTAACATGCCAACTGACAACAGACCTCTAGTTTCACAAGGTTATATACTTGAGGTGTGCATAAGTTTTCCAGGTTTACCACAGGTTTTTCCCCCTGACTTTAGACAGATGTCATGGCTGATTACTGGAAGATGTGCTCTTGAAACATGCGAAGAACAGGCCTTTTAAATCAAACTGTAGGCCTTGTTTTGTTTGTGACTTTGCTATCTTTCTCTCTCTCTTTCTCACAGTGTTTTCTCTATTGCTGGGGCCTTGAACCGATGGCAGAGAATGTCAACGACTAATAACATAGCACAGGCCAGAAAGCTGGTGGAGCAGCTGCGTATCGAGGCTGGGATTGAGCGTATCAAGGTGATAGCTGGTGATAGGTGTAGCTAGCTACAGAACTCTGACACAGAACCTGCCATATTGAACAAAAAATCTGGGGGGGGGTTTGACAATTATTTCTACTTTAATACCTGACTCCCCCCATTTTAAGGACGTTCATTGCATCAGTTCATCAAACATAATTTATTAGTGAAAATAAATAATCATATAATAAATAAATAGCCATAGAGAACCAACTGAGGTAGTCAAAAGTAACTGACCTATGGAGGAGGAACAGAGAGGGAAAGAGGGGATCGGGGAGAGACTACAGATGTGAACAATGTAACTGTGATGTGATATGTGCTTGCTGATACTGTGACCTGCTATTTCCCCATAGGTGTCCAAGGCAGCGGCAGACCTGATGAACTACTGCGAGCAACACGCCCGTAATGACCCCCTGCTGGTTGGAGTCCCTGCTTCCGAGAATCCTTTTAAGGACAAAAAGCCTTGCATAATCCTATAGCCCTCCCCTTCCGGCCCCAGCCGCCGCCCCCTCCTTTAAAAAGGGCCCCCTAGGAGTGTCCAGTTAACACCAACCTTTAACCTGTGACACCAATCTCAGAGAAAACCAACACTAGCGCGAGTGAAGGGGCAAAAAACAAAGGGGGGAATCTAAACAACATTAAAAGGGGGAAATCAGTCGGTCAAGGTGAACGTGGGGTTTTGTTTTTGTTATTTGTTAACCTATTGATTGCATAAAGGTTTTCAATAAGGGAGGGACACATTTCTATTTCTGGGGTGGAAATCCAAGTTTCCTAAAGTGGGCGGCATAGTATAGAAAGAGGTGTTTGGTGTTTGGGATCGATCAGGGCAGAATCTGATTAAATCTGCCAATGCAGACTGGCTGGTTAGCTCAGTCAGGGCTTTTGGTTGCTCTGTATTAGTTTCTCTTTGCCGTTTGTTAGTTTTGCAAGTGGCTATTTTTTTATTTTATTTTTATTTGTGGAAGTGTTTTGCCAAACTGCTGAAGATGCACCATCTCTTTTACAAAAAAAGAACTCTTTTACAGTGTATGCCATTGAAATTGCAAGGAAAAACTACGGATGTAAGCACGTTAAAACTGGCATACTAGTTACCCAGTCTATGCCCAGTGCACATGCAGAGAAATGGGGAACTAGACTAGCCAAAATAATTAAACGGGACACCAGCGTTTATGTCAAATGATAATATTTAAATGTAAATAATTCAAAAGCGGAATGACATGAATATATAATGCCTTATGTCAGACCAGAATTGGGATATTTAAAATGTAGGCCTTTTATAAAGGGTTTCAACCAAATATATAGCATTTCATTATTTGTTCCCGTGAATTTATTTTGTTAAAATGTGTAAGCCTGTAGACCATGTAGTGGAACATTATATTCTCTCATCTCTCATAAGCATTTTCAGTCACTATATATCATCCAGTTGCCATGCCAGTATGGAAAGCAGTGTCAATGGTCTTAGGTTAGCATAGGATCTGACATATCACATAATACTGAGAGATTACAGCATTAGAAATCAAAAGAAACTTCTATCATTAGCTATTTATAATATATTTATATTATCTTTTGGAGGACTTTCTTTAAATCTGTTACAGATTAAACAATGTTTAACCTTCTGCATTTGCCATCAATGTAAATGACCGTAGGTCATAAGAAGACATAAGCCCCATTCACACTGAAACAAATGCATTTTGTTGCCGGCAAGGTCTGTGTGATTGGGTTTATGCCGGCATTTTGACACCAGCAATTTTCCACCTTGGGACCTAGTCTAAATGCCAGCATTTTTCCAGCAACAGGTCTGTGTGAATGGAGCAGGAAAACGAATGCCGGCATATGACGCATCACGTCCTTACATTCCCAATGCAGTGTGTTAGCTAACTGGAGCAACCAATAAGAATAGGAGCGCGTTTTTGTGTTTTGACAACAATGGAACATGGTTAATCCACCTTTGACGAAGAACTTGTGGTCATAACCGTAATCAAAATCGGACCGGGTCGTTTTGAAAATAACAATGTTAACAATAGCAATGTTATTGATGAACCAACAGGTTGGTGATGTATATAATGCTAACTATTGTCACACATATGTCAGAAGTTATATACCAATAAATCATGCAAAATATAACATCTCTATACATAGACAAACTTCTTAAACTGCATTATAGGATACACTAACGGTTGTTTGTTTCAAGTTATTTTATTTTAAGGCAGTAATGTCTAATGAAAAATAAAATAAGTTGTTTTGAGCCATCAATCAATTGCAGATCTGCACACCCAGACTATTGGTATAGATATAGATATACACACAATGTAATGTCATACTTTTTTTGTCATTTATTGTAGTTGATTTAACTTTGTTGCAGTATATGTCAAGACCCCACACAGTGCCTCTCATTACACAACCATTAACCGATAGCCGAGTCTCATATTGGGTTCACTGGTTCAAATTATCTGTGACCACTGGGTCCAGTGACCACACCGCAAAAACACGTAACCTTACAACCTGATGACCTAGTCATAGAGTAAAAATGCACCCTAGATTGATGTATCGTTAGTGTTTCCATACTATTTGTTCTTGGTAGTGAGTACGAACCAAACCAGCGCCCTGCTTAGAACTAATAACCCAGTAAACACAATGGAAGTTGGCAAAATGGGGAAATTATCGAACATTTACAAACACGTCCAGAATATCGGCCCGTGTCTCCTCTCCTAAATCCACAGACTTCTGTAGCATCTCGTTCCCAAGGCTACAGTGCTAATGCCAGCTTTCTCTGTTTTCTGTTTGAAAGCGTACTTGCCTGCATTTTGCCAGCTTTCAAAGCCAGTGTGAATGGGGGTGCAATAGGAAAAAAGCAGTAAAATGTTGCCTGCATTTTTCTGACATTTCAGTGTGAATTGGGCTATAGATACATATATACTTTACAGTACATCATTTGGATGCCTTTGTTGAGAATCTGAAAAACCATGCATGAGGATGGAATGGGATTGGGATTGGGAGTGAATGTTCCCTTTAGGATGAGGGATGAGAATGGTGGGGAAAGACAGAGTTTTAGTACCTGGTCTCCCATCAGGTAGAAGCAGCTATTTTTTCTACAGTGCCAACAACCTAGACACCTCTACTAAGCCATACCATCAACAGAAAAAAAAATGATCTGCACTTTTCTAACTGTAGAACTCCCATTGCTTTCATACATCAGTTGGGTAGAGAATCAACTCTCAGAATGCCGGCCTTTATGGAGTCAGGGGACGCTATTGTTACCTGCAATCTCTGTAGCGAGGGTCTTGAGAAAAAACATGGTTGTGCTCTTTCAGGATGGCGCACAGCGGAAAAGGGAATGGGCTTTGTCTGTTCAGAATCCAACCTGAAACTGGTTTAATCTCAACAACGATGACAAGGATCTGACTTGCACACGTTCCATTCTCAGTAATAGCAGTAATGAGGACGTTCAACCTCGTAAAACTTCCAAGTCAAAAGTACTAAGGTGCTCCGTGGTTCTGTCTGAGCAGTGTACAGTATTAGCCAGCAAGAGTGCAGTGTGACAGGATACCACCTCCACTGATACCATCTCTGTAAGTGAGTGCAAGACTGTCTTCTCTGGCATTTCTGTAACCCAACTCAGTTCTTTCCACTAACTTCGGTTCCTGTTATTGGAATCACATTTGCAAAGGGGTTGATTCTCCATGACCTACTTGTCTAAGAAACGCTGTTCCAGTCCCCATCCCTTGCAAGGATCTCGTTTGCCATACTTATAAAACTTTAATTTTCCCCAAATCTCCCAGGTCCCCTCGTGACTGAAACCAAACATATTGAAATGGGAAGTATCTGTCTCCTTCCTTCCTGTGGAAGCCCATGAAATATTAATCTTCCCACCTGCCTCTGTCCTCAGCCACCTATATTGTCATGGTTCTTCAGTGCTGCTCACTGAGCCAAACCAGGACCCTATTATATCCTGGTGGTATAAGTTTGATTTGTTCAAGGGGCAACTATACTGATGGGGTCAGATGTAAAATTACAATCCGCCTCATGTTCACAATCCCATCATGTAGTGCAGCACCAGTGGCCACTTCCTTAGAGAGCAGAAATCAAACAGTTACAGTACCCCCCCACATTAGAACACATACTAACCACAGCAAAAGGGTTCTTAACTGGATGTGGGGGGTGGGGAACTTGAGGACTTGTATGATTGCCTGCTGTTCATCTGAGCATTTTGGAAGCAATAAAAACCGCCAAAATATCTCAGTAGAGAAGTGTTGTAGTATTCTTGTGGTATGCAGTGAAAGAACAACCTTATGCAGTGCAGTGCAACAAAGCAGCAGTGCCAGTTGCAGACCCCCCACCAAAAAAACAGTGCAAAGCTACTTATTTAAAAACAATTTCAAAATGTCCTGGCTGTGTTTTGGTCCGTACAGCAGTGTTCGATACACCACAAAAAACTGTGTATTGTGTTTCCCAGACCTTGGTTAACGATGGCATACTTATACCATCAGTGCACCAAGGCAATAAAAACACCATGCTTATTGTAAATATGCATTAAAAAGCGGTCTGGGTAGTTCTAGACTAGCACAGCCAATATGAAAAACAATATGTGAAACAGACTCAGCTGTTATCTGAGCCCTGATTTATTTCCTGATTATTTTCCTGCAGAATTAAACCCTTGATTACAGAAGGATAGCAGGATAAAACTCAGCCAGTGCTTCTCAATATTTTATCAGACTGTTTCAGCAGGGAGTGAGAAATCAAATCTGCTGAAATCAGAAGGAACAAGGGGAACACATCCTGGTAAAAGATTAACAATAGGGAGAGAGCCTGGTCTTAAAATACAGTGTTCTGGATGACTGGTTAATGGCTTTGCTCTTGCAAAATCTATTTAAATTAGAACCATTGGGAAGAATGGGGGGAGGATTCTGTCCCCAGAGTTGTGGAATCTGAACACTGAGGCTTGGGAAATACCTATGAAGGGAGATAGATGAGATTCACAAGCTATGTATCCTATTGGTGCTTTTGATGTGTTGGATCCAGGTTCTGATAGGAGGTTGGCTCCTAAGTGGGTGATATTAAAGGAGCAAGGCCTGGGAACTAAACCCAGTCCCAGCTATGTCAGTCAAAATTGTCTATTAGCCTTCTAGACAAAACAGCTACTATTATACTTTACAGAACACGTCTCCATCAGTCTGTGCCCTTGAGTTCAACATTTTGCCCTTTCTATACTACATGTACTTCAGGCTACCTCTTTTTCATTCAACAATTTCAATTTAGTTTTTTGTTTGTTTTGTTTTTACATTAATTACATTACATTAATACATTAATGGCTTAACAAAATGCATTATTTTATTTTCATTTTAAAATGGGGATAGTGCATCTTGAAGAATAACATTCAACTGACAAATCTGTTTTAGACTTTATAAATAAGGGTGGGGGGGAAACAAAAACTAGAAAGTGATTTTGTGTTCAAACGAGTATCTGTATTGTTCAGTGTATATTTTCGTGACCAAAAAAAGGTGAATCTTTACCACTTTTTTGTTTCATCCGAATATTTGCCAATTTAAGCTTTCAAATGCCATTTAAAAGTAAATTCAAATGGGGATTAAAGAAAGGAACATGCATATACATATGCATATACATACATGCAAGTCCAGGGGATGACTGCTTAAAAGAATTGGATTTAGGAAATAGACCTATAAAATGTTAAGTCACTATAGATAGTTGGAGACCAGCACAATCCAGTGTTTCCGATAAAAACAATTAAGGATCCTGGATACAACAACCATACTGCATTTAACAGCCACACTTAGGCCAGTTCAAAAAGGAAGGGAAAAACCATATTGAAAATGAAGAAAAACATTTACATTTGTTAACATTTCTTTAATTTTTTTACTGTTAACAACAAAAGTCTTCAGAAAAGTGTTTTAATTTAGTTGTTTTTGTTGTTTGTTTTTTGCATTGACTTTCAGATAAATGAGTGTTATCATACTGTACAGTATTTGTAAAATAAATAAGGGGGAATCACTTTCTATAGTACTAATACTTTACAATTGCTTATCTTCACTTGTGAATGGCCTTTTATTTTATATATATATATATATATATATATATATATATATATATATATATATATATATATAATCAAAATCTAAAATTTTTGATTGAGCTAGCTTGCCTTTAACTGTTGTGGACATTTTGGTATTTTAATGTGACTTTCTATTATTAAATATAAATTAATGAATATTCATGTTCTTATTTTGCTTCATGCAGGTGTCAGTGGGGGTGGTTTATACGTTGGTGAGTGAGGAATTGGGTACAGTGCTGTGTGTGTTCAGTAGCTCAGTGTCACTACTGAGCAGCAGTGTTTTCAGCAGCTCAGTGTCAGAGACCTGGGCAGCTGTGTGTTCAGTAATTCAGTGTCTCTGTGCTGCAGTGTGTTCAGTAGCTCAGTGTCACAGAGTGCTGGGCTGCAGTGTGTTCATCAGCTCAGTGTTAGAGTGCTGGGTCGCCGTGTGTTCAGTAGCTCGTTTGTGTAGAGCCCACTCTTAGAAATAAGCGATAAGGAAATTAAATGTAAACCAGAAACAATCAGGTCCAGTACAAGCAATTCTCTGTTAAAAAATAGCTGAAAAACACACAGAGGAAAGCAAGCTTCAAGTATGTAGTGTTAAAGCAAGGATGCCCAAGGGGTTATGCAAGAACCATGTGTCTGGCTTGTCACTTGAATGTCACATGGGGGCTGCTTGATTACAGAGGGCCCACTTTGCTTTTGTTGAGTGTGAGCACTGAGGAGGTTCGGCAGTGACAAATAATGATAAATAACTATGTGCCACGAAAATGTGGCTTCCGAAGACCAAATAGAAAGCTGTTTTTTTGCGGGGGCTCGTTGCTAATGATAGGAGCTCTTAATATCTTCTCAATGCACTGCTTGTGTTTTAAATAGCAAAAGAATAGTTCTCCATTAAGAAGCAAGAGGCAGATTTGTTGAATGCTCTTTTAAGTCCGTACACGCACAGAATGTTGATGTGAGTATTCATGGCCCTGTGATTAAAAAGCAGGGGCAAATAAAATCAAAATGAAAACGCCATGATGCATCTTGGTCAAGCTTTCTTTTTTTAATCTGTCTCTAGAGAACTACTTATCAACATTTACTGTGAAAAAAACTAAAGCTAAAAAGCAGTATCATCTTGATGGCTGACAGAATTTTTCTTTCATATCTCAATCCAAAGAAAAAGCTGTGCTCAACCAGCATTGCATCTGTTAACATCTAACTTTTAACAATGCCAGCCTTAGGATAAAGTTGTATAGAGCAGGATTTTGATGAATAGGGTTTCCTATTTTTTTTCCAAACAAAGAAAACAGTTCCTCTATTGTAACCCATTTCCACAAAAAAAAAGAAATGCCACTGCAAAAATTAGAATAAAAGTGATCAAATACAACATACCCATGAGCTTAAGAGCTATTCCTTAGGGCAGCGGTGGGCATGGCCCACTAGCCGCATGCAGATCAAAGTGCATCCACTTGTGGCCCACGACCACCCTAAACAAAAGAATATAGTATATTTATGACAACTGCTTTTTATTTTGTATCAATGTGTTAATCCCCTATTACATTGTTGATATGTATATACTGCATTATATTGCTCTTTTCGAATTAAATTGTAGCATTTGTGACTTGTAATTGTAGTAAAAGTGGTCTCACAGCCCTGCCTTAGGGGCTGGAAGCAAAATGTGTGAAATCTGTGCAAATAATTTCAGATCAAGAGATTTTTTAACAAACCCAATTTCAGTGATCCAACACAGGTTTGATGCAGGATTAAGTTATAATAAAACGCTGAATTCTGGGCTGGTTTAGAAAGTGTGTGTTACAAAGCCCAGATAGCCCTGAATGCACCGTCACCACTATCCAGTACGCCTGAATTTGCAGTCTACATTTAAGTGAACTAGACACTTTACCTCAGCTGACTGACCTAATCTGTGTAAACGCACCTGGACAAGAGAGCTTGCACGCACAGTTGACTGACCCCATAGAAGTCTGTGCTGGGTGGGGCAACATTTATTAAAGGATTATGATGCAAACTGCCCTTCCTTATATATACAGTGCCTGGGCACTTGTTTATTCAGTTCTCAAGATGACTTAAATAAGTCTTTAAAGGTGTCTGGATGGAGGCAGAATAATGTGTTCTTGCAACCCAAAATGTTTATAGTAATCACACAGCAGACTATAGTATAACCCTTCTGATATGTAATGGAATATTGTGTAGCATTTTTGTGCTATTATTCCCAAAGGATATAAGGACAGATGGAGATTTAAGATAGCAGATCCTGGGCTGTCTCTGGGACTCAGGGAGTTGGGATCTGTAACTGGCATAAAGCAAGAAATTGCCCCTATTGCCAAGGCCCTGCTATCAGGTGGACTACACAGTAGCCAAGCAATGCAATGCAGTGCGCTGAACTACAGAGTAAGTGAAAGAGTGAGAGTGTAAAGCCAACAAGTCTCAGCACAGATAATACAGCTCATCTAGTGCTAAGCTGTACTGTGCAGTGCTCTACCATGGAGTGGCAGTCTGCTCTGTGCAGAGAGAGTGCTCTGTTCCCATTAGACGAGATTGTACAGTCAGGACAAACATAATGAAGGCTTCACACAGGAACTGTGCTGCACTCTTACAAAAACAGAACAGTTAAACTAAAGATAAAAATAAGAATATGGGTGTTATTGAATTCTATTTTTCTATTATTCTTTATTTCCTAGTAATTTCTGTCAAGCTAGCCAGGTTAGGCCTGTATGGTGTCACAACTGCAACAGTCTTCAGAATAGCTTGGGATAATTCTTCAGTTATCTGGGCATCCAGTGTAGTGAGGGACAGTCTGCAGTCAGCTTTCAAATGTATTGGTAACCACACTTTCCCTCTTTATGTTAGACAAACTGAAAGCAACTGCCTTCATGGGAAATTCATAGGATATTGCAGGGTCAGACTAGCACAAGGTTATGCAACTCCTCATAACCTTGTGTGAATCAATTTTATACAAAATTAGTTCAATTATGTAATTAAAACCAGAAATTAAGGTGGCACTCCTAATCCTGGTGCTGCCTCCCCCTGCACTAGCAAACACTTTGATATCTGTCATCACGGGTGCACAAATAACATAAATAACATAATTGGAGTGTATTGAAAATATTTTCAGTTTTTCTTTTTGTTCCGGTTATTTTTATTAAAGACATGCATAGTTTGGGTACTTGGGTGCTAGTTCTGTTCATGTTAAGAGCACGTTCAGCTGCTTGGGACAATAATGTGAAAAGGAGGTTAAGAATTACATCTACATATCCAGATACTACCAGTCGCTGGTGTCTTTCTAAAAATATATTTACCCATAGGTTGCAAACCCCCACCACTCCATTCTCTCCCGCAATTTAATAATTTTCTTCTGTTTTACAAAGAGCAGTTTTTGTGTATGTAAAATGTAATGTAATACATTTTTCTCTTTTTTGCCTTGGAATAATGACAATACTAAGAATTAATAACTATAATTTTTTGTAATGGTTCTTCTCTGATGTGCCATAGCCTATGTTTCTTGCACACTGTTTTAATATTTTGTGGATTCGTTGTTCCAAAAAATAAAAAATAAAAAAGTAGATCATATTAATAAAAATGAAAACAAAAAAAAAATGAATGTTAAGATTATTTATTTATTTATTTATTTTTGTTCTCTGTATGATTTTGAAACTTGTGCTGTTATGGAGTCCTTCCTAATGTCTCTGTGAAATAAACCTACCTATCACATTCAGGCTATATCATTTTCATGTGCAATTGAGATTGCAATCGCCTCTATTCACTCAGGTGAAATTATCTTAATCACAGTTCTATGTTTTGCCACCCTTTCAGTTAACCACTTACATAAAAGGTGATTTTAACTGAATTGAATTGATGGAGGTGCGATTAGGTCTCTCTTTGAGGTATAGGTGTACAGTCTTAAAACTATAGCTTCATTAATTTGATCCTGAACTGAAGCATACTAGCACACAAAGCTTTCCTGATCTGAAGCGTGCCAATGGAAGAGAACACATGAGCAGCCTTTTTTACTTATTTGCAGGATGATAAGCATTTATCTAAATTTAGATTGACATATTCCCAGATTATCTCTGTGCAGTAGGGTACAGTGGTGGAAAGAAAAGCAATTTGTTTCAAGATGTTCTGAAGACCCCTGGGAAGTGACAAACAAGGCCCTGCATCACATTACAGTGCACAAGGTGCAATGCCAAGAACAAAACAGAGCACACAACAATACAGCAGTCATCTTATTCAAATCACTTGATTTTGCTTGGGTTAATTTATATCTTGTAAATCAAATCAAAGCAAAATCAGGTTGTTTTGTAAACCATTTCTTACCCATTTGCTGTGCGAATATTGTCAGATTAGTGTTTTTGGGTTGGGGGTCCGGTTCATACATGTGGAGTGTGCAACATCAGCATAAATAAAGTATCTATCTATACAGCAGGTTGTGAAAGTGCTGCAGCCAAACTGGTCAATTCTGCAATATTGGGGATCTGTTTATATTTTTGCACACATGCAAAAACATTTTCCTAGAGGAGTACAGAAAGGCAGCTCAGGTGCTTGGAGCAAGTTTTAGAGAAAAAGCCAGTCTGTGTTGAGTTGGAAGGGGAGGGAGAGGGAAGAAATGTGAGCTGTATCTTGTTTCCACTGAGCCAGTTGCTAGGTTGATATTCCCAGCTCTGTGATGTTCTTACGCAGCCTGGAGTATTCCATTCCAGCACCCTCCAGCACAGGCCAAGGTGGAATTCTATTGACATAATCAATTCAGTGAGAAACTGCCCACTGAATGGCTCCCCTGACACTGACGCTACATGGCTAATGACCAGCTGGAAAAGCACAAGGTGTGCGGGTTACAGCAGTGAAGTATGGTTTCCATGGAGTCAGTCCATACAACCGTAAAACTGGAGCATGGAAAGAGTTGGGGGTTCCCATCAAACTAAGATACAAGCTGTTGACAATTGGGGCAATGTCTCTGAAATGGGGGTCAGAGTTTTGGTGGGAGTAACTATGTGCATTACTCATTTCCAAGTCTGTAGTACATCAAACAACCTACAGCCCCACCAAACACTGTGCTTGATTGCTTGGATACCTCAACCTGGGTCAGGGTGATGGGGGGTCATTTTAAGGAATTCCCGTGACTACCATTGCCCTGCACAATGGTGAAAGCCAGCCGACGTCACAACAGAGCAACCCAAAACAAAACAAAGGCGGAACATCATCATGTTGCTAGGCAGCTTGCACACAATTGCCTTTGACAATCACACCGCTCCCTCCTGTCCAGTGGCGATTCTAGTGTCTGTTGGGGCCCAAAGCAAAAATTCCCAGGGGCCCCTCCAACCAGCATTCAGCACCATTAGGTTATGTTATAAATAACGTTGGTGGCCCCCTAACGGCCTGGGGCCCCAGGCTGTTGGCTGCCTTGCCTGTTCACAAGCTGCACCTCTACTCCTGTCAGTGGGGCATACATAACATGGGAGTGATTAAGGAAGCAGGTGGGAAGAATCCACCTATTGCAAGCTTCCATAGGTCTTTAATTATGGACCTGTGTCAAAAGATCTGTTTCTTCTTTAAAGTTTGTTCACCTCTCTGGAGTAACCCTATTGATCACACAAGATCCTTCTTTTGCTCGGGTCACTCTCCAGGCACCAAGATGCACAATCCTGCATGTTACTCAATTTATATATTTTGTATAGTGATCTTTGTTCATTTCATAGACAAACATGGTGACTTTCTAGGTCCACTACACGATTAACCTGGTGCCTGTCCACAGGGAAATGCAACATGTAGCAGTGGTGATTTGGGACCATCAAAACAGCCTTCAATAAGCAGATTTTTCCATCAAACCATAGTCCTCATAGTCCATACCCAGAACACAGTCCTAGTCCTCAGGTTAAATACCCATTGCAATGAAATGGGTGGCTGAAGCAGGTCTCCAGCTGCAGACTAAAAAAGGTCTCCATTGCAATGAACCCCAAAATCACTACTGCTGCCCTGAGGAGACTGAGTACGGGACGGACTAACTAAGGGGAACAAAGTGTTCCAAATCACAAGGTATGGACTACTTTTGTAACTGAACTACTCATAACTCAATTCAGAACCACTAATTATTTTGTTTTACATATCAAATAGTTACATTTTTGTTTGTGACATTGACAAAATGTAATTTACTAATAATAATGCTCTGGTGAAACTGAATCCACAACTAACAAAAAACATAATTAAAATAAATTGTCAGTTGAAATATTTTATTAAATTCTCTGAAATAACTGAGAATATATTGAAAGCTCTACAGGAATTATTACCCAACTGGAATTGCAATGCAATATTATATTAATAATATGCAGTGGCGGTTCTAGACCCATTCGGGGCCTGTCTGGGGCCAGTTGTAACAGTAGGGGGGCCTTCAATTTCTCCGTGTTGCTGGAGTAGGGGGGTGTATTGTTCGCTTTTTAAGGGGGGGGGGGGGGAAGCTGACGGTGTTTTCTCCGCGATGTTTGGGAGGGGGCTGTTGACGGTGATTTCTACGCAATGTTAGCTGGGGTGTTGTCAGTGTTTTGGCCGCCGTGTTGGTTAGGGGGGCCACAGGGGGGCCAAGCAAGTAGTCACGGGCAGTGGCATGGTTTCCCAACACGCAAACCATGCAATGGCGTGGGGCCCCGAGCTGGAAGGGGGGCCCCCAAAGACGACTGACACCCCCGCTTACACCGGATAAAACTCCGTTAAACACCTGATCCCGAGATAGTACAGTACTAGCTAGTGCGCAACTTAGTACAGAGCTGCGTAATAACTGTGAGTTCATTGCAATTGACCCAGTGAGCCGTATCGTAACCTAAACTGTCGTGGAAATATGCTAAACGTTTTTCCTAGGATTGGATCCTACTCCCAGTTCAAAGTAGGTGTAAGAGACTTTATGACTAACTTTTACCTCCTACTCTGAGCGAGGAGTAATCTTACTCCTAAACTAACTTTTAGCGTGATTCCTATGAGTAACTCTGAGATGTTTTATGCATACGGGCCAGGTATTTGTTTTAGGCTATTGCTTATGCTTATTAAACCCTATATTATATTAACAATTTTATTAATTATATATATTTTTTCTCATTCCCGGGTACTAGTACTAGTGTTAAAGCCAAAACACATATACACACACACACACACACACACACACACACACACATATGTTCTGGCAGTCAGAATAATGATGTACAGACTCGGGTGGTAGTTTCAAACACTCCCATAATAAGCATGGTTAATTGTGTTGAGCATCTCTGTTGGTTAAATAGCATACACCTGGTCACTGAAACACCTAAATGAGAGAAATTCCCAAACCCCAAATTGGTGGTTAATTCTCTTTTCTATGGCTACATTAAAATAGCTTTAACAAATAATAAAAAGTCTAAACAAGAAAATTGTTCAGTGAAAGAGATCGAACGAAACGAACGAAAGCAGAAGTGGAAAAGCACCAGGATGAGGGAACATGACTATACTGCTGGTCGGTCTCACTACCGCCGCTTTAGGAGGAGGCACAGTAGGTCTATGTGATCCTTCCCGCTCCCTATATAATCTTCCTGGAAGATTATTATTTTATTACACAAAAAAGTATACATGCTGTGTATGCCAGGGAAAAACCGGGAACCTTACTGGAAAACACAGGAGTGATACAGACTGGTGTCTGCCAGGGAAGGAAGCGAAAAAGCTGCCAACACGTTGAAGGAATGTCAAAAATGAAGCTCCTGCACTGTGCGCTGCGAAGGGAAAACAAACCAAGTATGAAATGAATACATGTTAAAAACCTGTTGAGAGAAACAAAGCATTGTGGTGTCCCCCCCAAATGGTATCAATCTTAGTCCTCACAGCAGAATTGTTGTAAATAGCTATATGTGGCTCAAAATGTAGAAATTGTAATGTTGCAAGGCTGTCTTTATTCATATATGTAACAACTGTAAGTCTGCTAAGAAATATTATTATTATTATTATTATTATTATTATTATTATTATTATTATAAAATGAAAACCTTGCACGTGCACTAGGCAGTGAAAGCCCACATCTGTCCACATCTGTAACGGCACTGTCTGCTCGTTTACACGCAGGTACGGTTTTATCTGCTTCTCAGAGCCGCGCATATTGTTTTGAAACAGAGCGCCGTTATCCAGTGCGTGTAGTTTTACTTGGAAATTGGAAAGCACCTGTTTCGCGGGGTGGGTGGGACACTCTTTCCTGACATTCATTGGGTATGAACGAGCTTCCACGTCTTGCAAATCGTTTTGTAAATTTGTCAGAGGAACTTGAAAAATGCAAATGGTTTAATGTGGAAGAAGGAACATAAAATGCGTGTAGTTTCCGCACCTCAGGCAGGACGTTGACCCCGCTCCGGCGCGCTTCCATTCAATGCCCTTGCGTTTGAAATTACCAGCAATAACTTCAATGGAGGATGGTTTCCTGTTTTTCGAAGATAGTGATAAGAGTCACACATGCATCTGCTACCCTCCATGTTTACAGATACATTGTTGTGTTTAAATCGCAGAAATATAATCTCATCATCGTTTTCCTTCGCAATTATATTTTCAAAATATTTTGTTGAAGAGAGAAATACATCGTTACGTGTTCATTCACGTACGCTGGAGCAGAATTGATCTCATACGTTAGTCTGTCTAAGGCACAAGTGTATATATATTTGGTGGAATTTACTGATGCACTACTTAAGTATTAAAAACAAGGTTGCACTTGATATGCCAAAGTAACAGAAGTGATTACATTGAACAAGAAAATAAAGGCGTTATGGAACGTGACCTTCTGACCTTAGGTGCAGAATCAACAATACATAATACTTTATTGTATTTATGTATTATTTTATTTTGCTGTACATTTTTTGTATGTTTAGCAGTCTGTAACATGCTCTGTGGCTACCCTGCAAAGGGCGCTATACAAATAAAAATTGATAGATTGATTGATAAGCCTTTATCAAAATTATTATTATTATTATTATTATTATTATTATTATTATTATTATTATTATTATTATTATTTCAGAAAGAGCATTTCAGCTAGATCCCGAATGCTGACGATTTTTCGACCAGAGGGGTATTTGCCGGTATTTGTCGGCCAGTCCTCAGGCCTGTGTGTAGTGAACAAATATTAACATATTTGCCTTTCTGTGTTTTAAATTCAGTTTCTATAGATCTCTGCATCTCTTAAAATTGATCACCACTGCTACGCAGTTGGAGCCTTATTTCTAATTTGGACGTGCTTGACTCGCTTTCAAAAACCCTGGATTTTATGTACAATCCTAACCCTAATATTTAAGCTTGGTGTGACTACTGGAGACAGTTTAGTTACAACCTCCATGATGTCTAGAAAAGCAATATCTCCACTTGCAACACATTAAAATGTATAGTGGATTAATCTGCTGGACAAATAATCTTTTGGACACTCTAGAAGGTGGCAGAAGCTTCCCTTCATTTTGATATATATTCTCTGTAGCTTCTCTTAACTGACAACTCTGGCCTGTACAGAGAAGGTGGGGTGGCTGACCTGATAGAGATTGTAGCACAGCCTGTATTCTCAGGGTAAGCCAGGAAAGTTTCTATAAATATCACACAAGAGTAAGTTAGCAGCTTCTGGATTGCACCAGAAAATAGCAACTCAAAAGCCAGATGTTGGAATAAGCAAAATGTTTTTGGTTAAGGCTTACAGCACACAGTATCACCAGCACAAAATCTAGCTCAGTTGCAAATAGCATAAAAATAGGAAGTTGCAATAAAGTGCAGTAAAATAAACATTACAAATTACAATAAATGTATGTCCATTTATGCATTGAAAGTGAATCAATACTGTTTTTGGTTGAATGAGTACACTTGGGGCATTTCAGTAAGGATGTGAGTCAGGTACCTTCTTGCAAAAATACCAGACTGTCTCAACTGGAGGGTAGTGTTCAATTTACATGTTGCACTTATTCATAATCATTCTCTTTTAAAACAAATATTTTTGTATTACTTTTTCAGAAATCTCTTTATAAATCTAGTGCAGCCAAGTCCATTCTGGGGTAGCAGGAGGGTGTAGAAGGAGGCCTATTGTTTAACTCAGGACAAGCATCATTCCATCATTTAAATTTGGACTAATCTGTTTTCCTCTTATAGTTATGTACAGGTCAATCCCTGACAAATTGTTCTTTTGTTGTTGTTGTTGTTTTTATTTTTTCTGTATATTACACATCCACTTGCTCTGATACTGTAAGGAGATTGGAGAGTTCTCAAGTTCATTCTTAATCGAAAAATTGTGAAATCTGTATCTGATTGCTGAATAGGAAAACATTCAGACAGGAACAAAGTTTGTAAAAGTTTAAACCTACTCCCAAAATCCCCAGCCATGTTATTGATAGCCCTTGTACTGCGCTGTATGTATACTGGGTGATCAAATGTTGTAAACAGGTTTCATAAGTCGCTATTATTAGCGTTATATATATTGCTGTTCGCTCAGGCATGATAGTGGTTGGCCAGTATCCAATTAAAAACTTCTTAGTCACTCGAATACAGCAGAGGCAAAAAAACATTGTGACACACACATGCTCAATATATGTTTTGCACTTTCCTGTGTTTATGCTGTGTTTATGCGATTGTCCAGCTGTGTTTTGTTTTTCCTTTTTTCTTTTTTTTTTCTTTTCAGCTGCAGATTTCCATTATCTTGCACTACAACACGAGAAAGCCTTCTGTTCTCAGCTTCCTATTTTCTTGTGCAGTCCCATACTATTGCAGAATTCAATTAAATTCCAGACTATATACATATATCACTTTGTTTTGTTGAAGCTTTAAATACATTTCATTTTTTTACTTATTTCTTTAGTTTTTCACTTGGTTTGGAATTTGAGTGACTGGAAATTTATTAAATCATGAATAATACAAATCTGTGCCTGGATTTTTATGTTTGCATTTTACCCCTTTTTTAAAAAACAAATACAAAATATAATATAAAAAAATATACATTTTTTCCCAAAGAGTTGAGCAGAGAGAGAGAGAGAGAGGAAAAAAAGAAAGAGATAGCAAGTGGCTTCTTGAGAACAGTCACAAAACACAAAAAAGTTTTTATCTGTTGCTCAGTGGAGGGTGTCTGCTTTAACTGCTTACTTGGAAGCAGTTTGTTTTCGTTACTCGAGCATGTGGCAGTCAATGCTCTGATAACCCTTTCAACTCATTACTTGGTTTACCACTCTATGGCCTCCTATCAGCAGTTATACAGTGTGTCGGTCACAGGCATAGACACACTGCTCTTTGTTTTTCTGTTCTGGCCTAAGAGGGAGAGAGGGAGGGAAGAGCTTGAATTGAAAACAGCAACTCCCATCCACTTTTTCCTGCAATCCCCCTTTCTATAGCTGTAAATAGTTCATGCAACTCCGGAAAACACACTTAAAACTGCAGGATGATTACACCTCATGCAGACAACATAAGCGGTATCACAGTGGTCCCCAGTTTAGGTTGTTTTCTGAGTCACCCTTTATTTACCAGTTTCTAAAGTCTGGGGATACGTGTAAGCTACTGAGGAACTATTGAAAGCCACTGATTCAATTTACTCTGATATTTTACAGCTTTAGGTGTCTTATTTTCTAAGTCATTGATTTTTAAAATGTGTTTAGTGAATTATTGAAAACACCTGCTTCCTTGAGCTTTGATAAACGGGTGAACTTCAAAAGCTGCTCGATCAGACTATACAGAACCAAGGACAGAAACTCCTGCTATCCAACTGCAAGAAATATGCTTTCCTATGCTACAGACAGACCTTTTACTATAGGGCTCCCAAGGGCCTTATTCTGTAAAATGGGAACAGGTTGGGCCCTGTGGTCCACAAAGAACTGGTTGAAATCTAGACTATATCAGAGCCTACTGTGATCACGATGCCCCCAGGGATAGTGTGCAACTGGTCTGCAGTGTTATTAGTGAGGGCTGAATAACTTATTCCTACATTGCCTTAGCCCTGCTGTTTACACAATGGACTGACCACATCTAAAGAAGTAGACTGGCCTGATAGTGTTTTGGAGGACATGTTTTGAGATGTCTATATGGAAATGCTTAACAACTGGTGATTCAGAATTGTGCCTTTTCCAGGTCTAGAGAGGGGCAGTACAGAAGCAGAGGTACTATTTGGTTCAGATCAGGGGTAAATATAAGGGTGCATGTTGTGAGCAACAGTCCAAGATCACCTGAGTATGTATTTTTGAGGTTCTATGGAGCAGCACTTACACACCATTTTCTTCACTTGAGATCTGGCAGAAGACCAAGCAATGTCATGGTTAGAGTCACTGCAGTTGCAAAGTTGTGTTATTTTGCTGTAAGACACAGTCAGATTGAATTTGCCAATTGATGTGCACAAATGTAGGTGAATGCATTTCTGTGAAACATGCTGAAGTCTACTGGATCAGAAATTAAGAGAAAGATGAGTATTCTGCAAGCACAAGTTTCCATAGCATATATCTTTCATTCTCCAGACACATAACTTTGCAAATATCTTTGTTGGAAACTCTGCATTGCAGAGTTAGGTCACATATTACTGTAATGCATAGCACTTGAAGAATCATAAGTGGGGGGGAGCAAACTTCTGGACAGTGAACAGTCCAGTCCCAAGCAGGCCCGGGGAGTAAACAGGGGACGTGCCTCCAGAGAAAATATTCTGTACAGACATATGAGTGGCAGACACACAGACTGCAAAAAAAGAGTCTTACCCAAGGGCTCACCAGGGTACAGCCAGCAAGACCTTTGCCTGACTCCAATATGTATGCAGGACATTCAGAGCGACACAAACAGCCAAAAGGCACAGACGAGGCATTGCGCAACAGAGGAACAGGGTAGAAAACAAGTTCAACAAAAAAGGGACCTCACAGCTTTTGTTGTTGTAGAATGTACTGGCTCTGTAGCCGACTACTCGCTCACCCTGCTGAGAAAGCAACAGAATGTCCTGTATCTTTTTCTGGACTTTTTTTTTTTGCATTTACTTCCAGGAAAAGGGAAGGCGTGGAGGGCTGGGGGGTGGGCAGAGTGACTCGTTGTTAATGATGCAACAAAGATTAGAGCAATGCAACTTTGTAGTAGTACTGCAGTATGCACTGTCCCCCTAACGTTGTCTCATCCTAATTAATTGTGTGCATGTGTTTGGTTTAATTACATTTTTTTTTGTATGATTTGGTGTTTAACCATTTCTGCACCTTTCAACTTTCTAATATACCTTTTTCTTTGTTATTTTGGGAGCATTTTATTCTGTTCAGTGAATACACATTGAACTGCTTTTCCATTATTTCCATAGCAGGTGCAAATTGTGGAAAAAGGTAATATTTTGAATGTGAATGTTGCTCTGTTGTCTTGTGCTTTTCTAAGAAAGAAAGAGAAAAAGAGAGCAAGCAAAAAGCCATTAGCAGGTTATTCCAGAAGCCTCGATGAGTTTCTCACTGTAGCTTGAAGTCCTAGGTCAGGTTAACCTGCTCTCTCTCTCGCTCTCTATGTGTGCTCAATGATCCAGCACACACTCTACCCCCCAACTCTCCCCCCTCTGCCCCCTCTGCAACTACAAGCACTAAAAAAAATTCCCCCAAAAACCTAGAACCACTGACTGCCACAGGCATCAAAACCGGAGGCCCTCTTTAAGGTAGAGGCCAAGGTGACGTCCAAACTGAAGCACATTGAGAATTTGCATGAAGAAATGGGTCAGATACATTTTTTTTAACAGAGCAGACACTCGCAGAAAGAAAATTGATGCTCCAGGCAAAGCCACTGAAAGGCTCCTAAGAAAGCGATTTCCTGATTAGAACAGTGGCGACCTACTTGGAGCCAGTTCTTAGGGAATTATTTCTTTCTTTCTGAATTCAGTCTGAGTCTTGAGGTGACTGTCACTAAAATCAATCCAATTCGGAATCTGTGCTAATAGAGCCATCTTCATCACAGTCATGCCCAAAGCCTGGTTTAATGTAGTCTCAGAGTATGAACACGATAATATGCTTTTACTAATGCAGTCGCCTTCATTCCTCTATCATTGTGCCCTCTGTGATGCTGTCTGTTGCAAAGCTAAAGAACAGCACACTTTTTTTGTCTTCAACGCTGTAGTATCCAGTTCGGTTATTCTGCTCTGCTTGCCACAATTGATGATAAGACTTTAATTCAAGGTGCACCAATTTTACTTTAGAAATGGATCATAATGAAGACAGTAGCATAGAATGATAAGGTCACAGAATTAAAATACTTAAGCTTGAGTTAATAACATACATTTTATCATTAGCACAAACCACCTGTGACTCAATTTATTTAAAAGGTATATCATTATTGTCCCATTGTATGAAAATAGTGCCCCTTTAAAGCATACCTGTCATTAACTCTCTTGCATGTTAATTCTGCATACATATGTTACAAGCAAATAATAGCAAACAATTATTAAAGCCCCTACAAAATCACGTGTTTACACTAAAAATAACATTGTGTATAAGGTACTTATAATGTTATATATTTTTTTAATATATAAATATAAATAGCTGTATTTAATCACCTAAAATAATTGAGTGCTCCAAGCAGGACAGTTTGACAACCCCCCCATTTAAAATTCTCTCCGGATCTGAGCAACTGACTTGTGTACATTTACATAGCTGGTGAAGAAGACATATAACAAATGCCAGCAAGGGAAGTAGCACAAGTAATGCAAGTCTGCCGGACCCAGAAGTATGCACCCACTTTTCCACATTATACAATGCTTCCAAACGTTGTGATGCCATTCAGTTACTGGAGACATGGGTCCCACTACCCCCAAATAAATATCCACCTTCCATTTTGTAACCATGCTTTCAATTAATCTCTCAACAGAGCTGTCTTATAAGTGATTCCATATCTGTCGTCAGTGAGCTGAAGACCACAGTCAAATTTCTTTTGCATCAAGATCTTAAGAAAAGCCATTTTTGTTTTAGTCTGAGAGATATCAGAGAGACAGCAGGCTAAAGACACATAAGTCCCCAGAGTCAAATGCAGGCTGAAAAGCTAAAAGTGAGGGGAGGTGATTCCAGTTCAAATTGAAAAACTTACCAGGTTGTGGATGTTAAAAAGGAGAGCTGAGAGTGTGAATCCCATCATTGTGAAAGAGCCGGCTGTGACAAAGTCAGAAGGAAAGGTTCACTACTGCAAAGCCTGAAAATCTGGCATGTGAAGTTATGCCAGTGTGAATGTACAGTGCCTATGGAACGTCCACACCCCCTTGAGAACTTTTGTTGTCAGTGTTTCATGCATTTAAATTAGGAGATTTCCCCACTTATCTACACACCATACTGCACACTGATAAGTGAAAAAAAAGTTGATATAAAAATTATATATTAAAAATACAACTGAAATATCATAACTGGATGTCTCCACAACACCAGGTTATCCTCAAGGCATTTTCTATACTTTGCTCCGTAAAATTTCCCTTCTATCCTGACAAGTGTCCTAGTCCCTGTCAATGAGAAGCATCCTCATAACATGATGCTGCCACCACCATGTTTCACAGTAAGGATGGTGTTCTTTCGGTGGTGCGCAGTGTTGGGTTTGTGCCAAACATAATGCTTTGCATTTAATAATCATCTTAACCATGCTCCAAAGGATGTTCAAGGCCTTTGATATTTATTATACCATTCCCTGATCTGTGCCTTTCAAATGCTTTGTCCCAGATTTCTTTTGAAAGCTCCTTGGTGCACATGGTTCAGTCTTTGCTTTGAAATGCACTACCCAGCATAGGGAACCTACAGGAACTGATTAATTTATCCTGAAATCACGTGAATCACTACAATTTAACATAGGCGGAGGCTACTTAACTTGGAGTGTGATTTTGAGGGGGATTGGTTTCACCTGTGCTAATTTAGGATTGCTAATACAAAGGGGGGGACACTTATCCAACCAAGCCAATTGTTTTCATTTTTCATTTAGTTTCTAGAATATTTATTACACTTGGAAGTTGCGCGTAGGATGTGTAGGGGTGGGGGAGCTTTTACTGCATTTTAATTCCAGGCTATGGATTGAATGATTGCAGATTAAATATAAGGGTAGAGTCTACATAACTAACAGGTTTTATTCCTTTGTAGGGTGAACATGGATCAATGCTTCTAAAATAAGACTTGCATATACCAATGATACTGGATGCCAGGGGCAGTGTGACATTAATTGACAACTGCAGGGACTTTAGTACCTCCAGCACTAGGTCCCTGGTTTATCAGAAGTTGTGTGGGGAGTGCTTTTGACATTGTTTCGAGGTGACACTGAAGAGAAGGTGGTACATGTTTGAATACAATGTAAACTGTGTTGTGTTGGGTTGAAATATGACAGTTACTGGCCCAGCCCATGTCATCTGACTGTCATTCTCAATGAGGTCAGAGACCTACAAAAGAGCATTGGGCAACCTAAAGGAAATGTTTCCACTTGACTGCACTCAACTGCCAAGTCACTGAAATCTGATCAATTTCCCACTACATTGTGTGTAGCTGACAAGTACACATAGAACACATTATCCACTTGATAATTGTACCGGTACAAATTATTAGCTGAGCATACATTTTTTCCCCTCAATGCTTAACTTGTTGCAAATCTGAAACTTAAAGGAATTGACGGAAGGGCACCACCAGGAGTGGAGCCTGCGGCTTAATTTGACCCAACACGGGAAACCTCACCTGGCCCGGACACGAAAAGGATTGACAGATTGATAGCTCTTTCTCTTTTGCAGACTTATATTAAAGAGCTTTGTATCTGATATTCATGAAGTTAACTGTGTGTATATATATATATATATATATATATATATAGTGAGGGGGAAAAAGTATTTGATCCCCTGCTGATTTTGTACGTTTGCCCACTTACAAAGAAATGATCAGTCTATAATTTTAATGGTAGGTGTATTTTAACAGTGAGAGACAGAATAACAACAAAAAAATCCAGAAAAAGTTATAAATTGATTTGCATGTTAATGAGGGAAATAAGTATTTGATCCCCTATCTATCAGCAAGATTTCTGGCTCCCAGATGTCTTTTATACAGGTAATGAGCTGAGATTAGGAGCACTCTCTTAAAGGGAGTGCTCCTAATCTCAGCTCGTTACCTGTATAAAAGACACCTGTCCACAGAAGCAATCAATCAATCAGATTCCAAACTCTCCACCTTGGCCAAGACCAAAGGGCTGTCCAAGGATGTCAGGGACAAGATTGTAGACCTACACAAGGCTGGAAAGGGCTACAAGACCATCGCCAAGCAGCTTGGTGAGAAGGTGACAACAGTTGGTGCGATTATTCGCAAATGGAAGAAACACAAAATAACTGTCAGTCTCCCTCGGTCTGGGGCTCTATGCAACCTCGTGGAGTTTCAATGATCATGAGAACGGTGAGGAATCAGCCCAGAACTACACGGGAGGATCTTGTTAATGATCTCAAGGCAGCTGGGACCATAGTCACCAAGAAAACAATTGGTAACACACTACACCGTGAAGGACTGAAATCCTGCAGCGCCCGCAAGGTCCCCCTGCTCAAGAAAGCACATGTACAGGCCCGTCTGAAGTTTGCCAATGAACATCTGAATGATTCAGAGGAGAACTGGGTGAAAGTGTTGTGGTCAGATGAGACCAAAATCGAGCTCTTTGGCATCAACTCAACTCGCCGTGTTTGGAGGAGGAGGAATGCTGCCTATGACCCCAAGAACACCATCCCCACCGTCAAACATGGAGGTGGAAACATTATGCTTTGGGGGTGTTTTTCTGCTAAGGGGACAGGAGAACTGCACCGCATCAAAGGGATAATGGACGGGGCCATGTACCGTCAAATCTTGGGTGAGAACCTCCTTCCCTCAGCCAGGGCATTGAAAATGGGTCGTGGATGGGTATTCCAGCATGACAATGACCCAAAACACACAGCCAAGGCAACAAAGGAGTGGCTCAAGAAGAAGCACATTAAGGTCCTGGAGTGGCCTAGCCAGTCTCCAGACCTTAATCCCATAGAAAATCTGTGGAGGGAGCTGAAGGTTCGAGTTGCCAAACGTCAGCCTCGAAACCTTAATGACTTGGAGAGGATCTGCAAAGAAGAGTGGGACAAGATCCCTCCTGAGATGTGTCCAAACCTGGTGGCCAACTACAAGAAACATCTGACCTCTGTGATTGCCAACAAGGGTTTTGCCACCAAGTACTAATTCGAAGGGGTCAAATACTTATTTCACTCATTAACATGCAAATCAATACACCCACCATTAAAATTATAGACTGATAATTTCTTTGTCAGTGGGCAAACGTACAAAATCAGCAGGGGATCAAATACTTTTTTCCGTCACTATATATATATATATATATATATATATATATATTATTAGCAGTTTTTTATTTTTTTAATCATGTCTTCAAATCCTCAGAAATCTAATTATCACCCGACAAGAAAGCCCAGTTTTACTCATTAACGTAGGCAACATTTAAAAATCCAAATGTATGTGTGTGTTTTAGCTGTACTTTTATTTTCACTTTTTTTGTGATGCAAGAGTATCACATGTATTGAAGTTTGCATTCAGTTTTAGTTTAGAATTTAGCAAATAAGAAATTTGTAATATATGACTAAATTAGCATGATGAAATGCAGACTTAACTTAAATCCACTGTCATACCTGATCTGCCATACTTAAATATCCTGTTACATGTAAAACAGAAAACTAATGATAGAAACTGACATTGGCTTTAAACTTTTGGTTCAGGAACAGGATACATAATTTTGCAATTTCAACAAAGGAAGCTAGTGTCTGTGTATTTCACACCATTTCAAACCTAGCATCATATTATTATTCAGTCAATGTCTGTGACTGAATGACAACTCAGCCTCAGCAAATGGACAATCTCTGTATTAATATATGTTTAATATAACTATTACAAATGAATGCCTAACATTAATGTTTTGATATTTGAAAGCAATATTTAAATATTATCCTGTCTCCAAATGTAATGGTGATGCAGCTAGTTTTATAGCCTGCATCTTTAGTAAAAACATAAGAACATAAGAAAGTTTACAAACAAGAGGAGGCCATGCGACCCATCGTGCTCGTTTGGTGTCCATTAATAACAAATTGATCCAAGGATACTATCCAGTCTATTTTTAAATATTCCCAAATTTGCAGCTTCAGCCACATCGCTGGGGAGTTTGTTCCAGATTGTGATGCCTCTCTATGTGAAGAAGTATCTCCTGTTTTCCAATCTTGAATGCCATGAAGCCCAATTTCCATTTGTGTCCCCAGGTCTGTGTGTCCCTGCCTACATTGTATCAGGTTAATGTCTAAAAATGGAACACAAACACTGCATCTTTGACCATTCTGTGTTGTTGAGTGGGACATAATAAGGATGTAAACATGGAGAACAAAACTGAAACAGAGACACAATTCAAGAGGATGCAATTTGTGGACTGAAAATGGGAGATTTCTTTACACACAGGGTTGTGGGAGTCTGCAATATGCTACTCAGTTAGGGTTGTCTCATTTGGAATCCTTGTTGCGTCATGATTTGTAAGCTATAAACACTATATTAGGTTAGATCTGTTGATTCCGAATGTTCATTATGCATGCAAATACTTGATTTGTGTGGCTGCCCAAAAAAATGCGTTAAGATTTTGCCACCAGAAGTGCTCCCAGCACTTTGTGTGGCTCACAGATCAACAGCAGAAATCCTGTTTTCTCAGATGGGGACTCTCTCTGTGTCAAGTGCTTATGACTACTACTGAAGTATTCTACTGGAAGAAAGGGAAATTGTTCTCTATGTCCCTAACAAAACTCAGGGCGAGCATCCAATCAACTGCAGATGCAACTGGCTCATGCTCATTGCCTCTGGGGTAGTGTACTGTCAGGAATACCTTGGTATACATCACCTGTAAAGCAGCAGTTTTTGTCATATTACACATGTTGTATTAACTGATAAAGGGTTGGGCATGGGATGGAATTACCCATTCATCTGACAGTTGGGTTTTTTGTTCTGCATGTCCTTAAAGCACCTTTAAAGTGGTCGGGTAATGCTAATTTGAAGTTTGATCATTAGGAATTTTATTCTTGTGAAAACCAGGAGGGTCTATGCCCCAAGAGGACTAAAGCTGGATTTTTAGTCACATTATTACAGTATCTCTATAACCCTGCTGTAGACTGAGCTGCAAGACTATTGAACCAGACTAGAGGCTTTTAGTTAAGCTTACTTACTTATCTATAATGTAAAGTATCTTCCAAACCACCAAAGGCTAACCGATGCCATTCTGAGCTTTGAATTGTCCTCTTCCCTTGGTTAAAACAATCTGTGTAGAAAATAGGGGCAGATTACTTTTCATGATGATTTCAGTCATCTGGAGAATGAAAATGTTAGATTTTTAAGAAAACCACAATCACTGAGACTGATAGAAAAAATGTATAATGGTCACCTACACAATAGTAATAATAAATCCTGCAAGATTCCTGTAGATATCATTCCTGCATGATAGATCAAAATTCTTACAGATTCAGTATTGTGTGGGATTCTTCATTATTATTATTATTATTATTATTATTATTATTGTTATTGTTGTTGTTGTTGTTGATAATAATAATAATAATAATAATAATAATAATAATAATAATAATAATAATAATAATAATAATGTGTGAGTTCATGTGCACTTTTTCTGAACTCCAGTCTTGGAGACAGCCAAGAACTGCATGTCGAGTTGCTTCATTCACGGTCAGTTGACAGTGGAGACTTTTCCCAGGAAAATTAGCCTCAAGATCCCAGCAAGCAAACGAGTGGGAAAATGCCCGCAGCCTCTTCAGGCTTACTATGCAGTCGATCTGTTCCGCATTGATTCTGCTGCTGCAACAGGTGCGGAGGTGGGCTTGATGCGCCTGGGAAACAGGGAGTTGCTGACACTGCAGTGCCGACAGACCCATCTGTCTGTGGTCTCCTGGGGACGCAACACAAACGAGCAGGTGGGGAGATGAGCCACTGATGGGTGAGGGCCTGGTTAAAAACTAGCTTGTTAGAGGAAATCTAATCTGACAAGTTACCTCAATAGAACTGTAATTAGAGACACTGACAAGGTCGCCAAAGGTATAACGATTACCCTGCACTACCTCTGAATGGAAATATGTACTTAAATTATGATGTTTTAAGCAGCCAGATCGGGTTACTGTACATTTCTTTCATTTTCAACATTTCTTATACACCCAGTATTTAAACCTGCAGATTGAATTCTGCAGACCTTCATAATAAAACTCATGCAAAAAGTTACTGAAATTCAATTTATCAATTTAAGTATATAATCGTTGTCCTTTATCTGATTGAAACCCGTGCAACTCATTGTATGTGATATTGAAACGTGTCTGCACAAACCAGGGACTCTTAAAAGGTGCGGTGGGTAATGTGCTTTATGAGTCCGGCCTGTATTGAAGATCAGATTCCTCTTTAGTATCACCATACCTCTGCCAGATTCATTTTCATTTGTAACTTTGCCAAGAGGTGTATTCTTGTCTGCGGAAGGGAAGAAGAGATTTGCATGTTTTTCGAACGAAACTCCCGCAGGCGTGCTTGTTAGGAACTGCATACTCGCCCTTTAAGTTACCTCTGTAAAACAATGCAAAGCAAGTTCTGGATTGAGCAGAAAGTAAACACAAAACCCACTGGTTAGCTTTAGCAACAACTGTGTATCAACAAAAAGATGCACGGAAGTGCTAAAAAAGAAAAAAAGAAACTACGCAATAATAATTTGTAGCCGACTGTGTATTAAGATTTCGTGCATAATGTGAATAACGCCAAGGCTCCAACGGAATTATTTGACCGTGGACCTTTATTGAAATACAGAAGTGATCCAGACAATGTTATTTATTTAAAACAACGCTGCAGGGAGATATACATTTATCATTGCCCGTTTATACAACCCACGCTCTCACGCCACGAAATGTACTTTTTATATTCTTATTTTCGTGTACATTTGGGACGTGCTGATATTGCACAGGTTTCATTCCTCAATTTTTAACAAATCACGGTGTTTATATCTGCAGTCTGTCTCGGTGCCGTCTGCCTTTTCCCCACATGCAGCGTGATCCTGGCATCGTGATGCTTAAGGAGTCGTGACTTCCCCCCGACAGAGACAGAGAAACCCGACTCCACTTCCCTAAAATCAAATAGTTGCGATGGGACTGCCCCCATATTCCACAGCACATTGCAATTCCCGAGAAACAGAAACTCTGCGAAAATAAAAAAATAAAAATAATAACAAGGTTTACTGCATTTGGAATTTGCAACAATGCATACACATGAACCAACAAACAAATATTTAGAATGAGAATTGCGAAAAAATGATGCAACAACTATATATATATATATATATATGGTGATCACCTGAACCAAATCTTATTTAACGAGGAAAAGTATATAAACCACTGCTGTGGTCATCACTATTCTCTTGCAATAGGACCAGCTGGATGGCAAAGAAGTGTGCTAGTAGTACCTCAAAAGTAATTGGAATCAGAAAGTAACTATTGACCATGCCAAGAGTTGAAAATAAAAGTTTTGAGTGAGGAAAAGAAGGGTTCAGTTCTGGTTTTACTGGCAGAGGGATACAGTGAGCATCGGGTTGCTTCCATCCTTAAAATTTCAAAGACGGCGGTTCATAAGAACAAGGTCAAGCAGCAGACATTGGGGACAACAAAGAGGGGCAGAGGGCGAAAACGACTCTCCACTGACCGGGATGACCACCAACTCATTTGAATGTCACTCAACAACGGTAGGATGACATCAAGTGACCTACAAAAAGAATGGCAAGCGGCAGCTGGGGTGAAGTGCACAGTGAGGACGGTTCAAAACAGGCTCCTAGGGGCAGGGCTGAAGTCGTGCAAAGCTAGACAAAAGCCCTTCATCAATGAGAAGCAAATAAGAGCCAGGCTGAGGTTTGCAAAAGACCATAAGGATTGGATCGTAGAGGACTGGAGTAAGGTCATCTTCTCCGATGAGTCAAATTTTCAGCTTTGCCCAACACCTGGTCGTCTAATGATTAGACGGAGACCTAGAGACCTAGATGGATGGTCACAAGCTATCAAACAAAGCCGAGCTGCTTGAATTTTGTGCCAGGAGTGGCATAAAGTCACCCAACATCAATGTGAAAGACTGGTGGAGCGCATGCCAAGACACATGAAAGCTGCGATTGAAAATCAGGGTTATCCCACCAAATATTGATTTCTGAACTCTTCCTAAGTTAAAACAGTATTGTGTTGTTTAAAAATGAATATTAACTTATTTTCTTTGCATTATTCGAGGTCTGACAACACTGCATCTTTTTTGTTATTTTGACCAGTTGTCATTTTCTAAATTATTTGGATAATTTGCCAGACAACGTTTTGAAACATGTTTCCTTCATGTTTAGGATGATGAAACTTCAACACCCACGAATTTCCGAAGCAAGGGAAGCTTTTTTTTTTCTTGTTTCTTTAAGTTGTGGGAAAAATGCTCTGCAGAGAAATGAGTCCCAAATGAGCAGAGTTTTGTTTCATTCACATCCTAAATGTAATATGAGTATTCCATTTGTGGTCCACTCTAAAGGCTGACTTTTTTTAAAAAGTCATAAAAAGTTGATATGTTCTTTGTGTGCGTTCAAAGAAGAAGGGAAGAATGTCGAAATGAAATAAATGAATGGAAGAAACCCTATTGGAAGAGTGCTGCATGGGCTTTGTGCTTCACAATAACATTTCACAATAACATCAAGCTAGTGCTGATGTCACTTCTATTAGGGCTGCGCTGATTTCTTTTTATTTTGGTTATTTATGTGTTTATTTGTTTATCAACAAGCTTCTGTAGATGACGTGGGTCCAGTTTGATGACATCAATAGCATGAAACCTATGTCTGGAGAATCGCCAAATGCTGTTAACAACGTCAGTCTATTTTTGAATATTCCCAAATTGTTGGCTTCAACATCGCTGGGGAGTTTGTTCCAGATTGTAAGAACCAATCAGATCTAATTAAACTGATTTCCACTAGGCATCTCATTTATTATATACACATTTTATTTTTCCCTTGTTTTTTTATTTTTCTTACCTGTAAGAAAGGGATAATTTGTCATGTACTACAAATCCCATTAGGCATGACTAGTATGTTCAGGCATGCAGTATACACCCTTAAATAGCACTTTACACAGGTATCTGCATGAGTAGAAACACACCAAAACAAATATATGATTTTGTCTGTATGTTGATGTGAAAAATCAGGTTTAAGGCAAACCCAGTGACATGTGTGATTGATTTGCACACACTTACTCCCCATGGTTGGGGAATGGAGTTGGTGAAACTGAAAGCTTCCCATAGCTGTCAGTGTGTTTTGCCTTGTGCTGGCTTAATAAATCAGCACTTTCCCATTACAGTCCAGATAGTTCCGGAAGAAAAGCACAGCAGCTCCTCTCATTACAGGGCTGTGTAAAAGAAAAGAAGAAAACCCCCAACTAATTTTAGGAGTCTTCTGCTGAGTGGCTTTAGTGCATATTTGTGATTTTGTTTTTTTCACATTGAGTACTATATGAAAAAGGATAACACTCAATCTAATAAAATAAACTTAATTGTATTGCTCTATAATATGTCCACATTTAATTCTTAAGACAACAGCTACCAAAATTACTTGGCTGAAGAGTATTATCCTTTATGAAAAGTTATTGAAACATCATGCACTATATATATATATATATAGCTCTGGAAAAAATTAAGAGACCACTGCAAATTTTTCTTAAATCATCATGTATGGCAGCCATTCCATTCCATTCATATTTTTATTTGGAATTTGGGAGAAATGTTGTCAGTAGTTTATAGAATAAAACAAAAATGTAAATTTTACCCAAACATTAATCCATTTTCAAAACTGCTTATCATGGTGAGGGTCACAGGGAAGCTGGAGCCAATCCCAGGAGGCATAGGGCACAAAGCAGGAATACGCCCAGGATGGGATGCCAGGCCATTGCTGGGTAACATACACACATACCTACAGGGCAATTTAGCATGGCCAATGAACCTGACCTGTATGTCTTTGGACAATGGGAGGAAACTGGAGTGCCTGGAGGAAACCCACATAGACACAGGGAGAATATGTGAACTCCACAGAGACAGGCACCCCAAGCCAGGACTTCAACCCGAGACCCGTGGAGCTGTGAGGCAGCAGTGCTAACCACCACATCACCATGCCACCCTTAACCTAAACACATACCTATAAATAGTGAAACCAGAGAAACTGATAATTTTGCAGTGGCCTCTTTTTCCAGAGCTGTATATATATATATATATATATATATATATATATATATATATATATATATATATATATATATATATAGGCAATTACATTTGTATGTATATATGTATATGTGTGTGTATATATATTCAGTCAGTCAGTCTTGGTGAGTTTTATACTTTACACTTTATTCTGAGCTCTGTCTCTTATCACTTTATAATGGTTTAAGTTTCTGAAGTCATTCCCCTGCAAGAAGAAATACTGACATATTTTAGAAAAGTAAAGTAACCCCCCTCCCCGCTCCAGACCCACTCTCCCTCCCTCTCTGGGGAATACTACTAAGAATAGGAGCATGCTACAGACCAGAGGATTTCCCCATTACGTTTAAATACTGTAACCCAATCCTACTAGGGATAATCGCATTACAATATGAGCGCTTAAAATGGTACAGTGTTAATCATGCTAGTTTATTGTGCATATTCAGTTTATTATTTGCAAAAATACTATATCACATTACAAGAAAAATAAAAAATAAATCTAAATACAATCAGATGGCCAGGTGATCTGTTTAAAAAGTGCATCAGGAGCTGAATAGGACAACCTTTTGTTTTGGACATTGATTGATATTTTACTTATGATATATATATATTTTTATGAAGTTAGGTAAATTACCGTGATTAAATAAAAGCAACATTTTCTGTTTAATAATTTGAATTAACAATATTTAATTTCTCACTGGCTGCAGTAAGCCATTCCCACTGAAGCCCCATTCACACTGAAATGCCGTAAAATTGCAAGCAACTGGAAGAGTTAGGATTAGCTTTATGGTTATATGTAATGGTGGGATAAGATCTAAATGTTACTGGTATTTAGAGAAAAGAAAATGTGTTTTGTCACTTGGGGTGTGGGGCTGGGTGGTCCATGGAAATGCTTGCATCAGCTGACTGGTCTGTGGGTCAAAAAAGTTTGAGAAATACTGCAGTAAATCAACCATGGGGTTTTTGCACTTTGAACATGGTTTTACTATGGTTGTATCATAGTTATACAGTGGTTTCCAATGATTTTAACATGGCTTCACTGTGCTTTACTGCAATCTAAATGGTATCCCATGGCCTAGTATAGTAAAGCATGGTGAATGCATGCTGAACCCAATAAGAAACCACTTTAAAATCACAGCAAAATCATGCTAAAAGAACAAAAATACTATTGTACATTTATTTTATTCTTTATGAGTGGAAGTTTGTGGTGCGTGTGTGTATGTGTGTGTGTGTTGGCGGGGGGGGGGGGGGGTCACAGTTCATTGTGGTCATTGTGTGAGTTTGTGGAAAAAAGTGTTTATATATATATATATATATATATATATATATATATATAACACAATGACACAAAAGAACAATAACACTAACAGAGGTTAACAGGAAGTAGTAATATAAAAAGTAAAATAAGAGGCCTTCTTCACAGTGGAAGTTTGCATGTGGAAAAACACTACTAAACCACATAGTGGAAGCTGATTCATTAGGATCATTTGAAAAACATCTTGATGAAGGACTGGTGTTTAATATTCCACTAACAATCAAACAAGATATGTGGGCCAGATAGACAACCCTTATTTGAAAACTCCTCTTATGTTCCAGAGATGAATAAACTCCCACCTTGTCACTTTGCCAAGCTGTTTATCTGATCACTGGCCTCGCAGCAATGGTTCTCACAGCATCACAGCACTAACCCCTGTACCCCTGTAACTCTGAAGGAATTTCATAGGAGTTTCAGTACAAATATTCTAGCCTGGAGGTCTCTGGCTGCATTGTTTTCTCTTTCCATCTCCCAGTGTTATTTATCTCTTTCACTCCCTCTTTCCAGCTCTTTCCCATGTTTGAAAGGTGTGAGAATACCACCCCCAATAACAACATCTCCCCCTCTCCATAACAGCTGATCCTCCCCAGCTGCGGAGGACTGGGGGGTGGCCCATGCTTGTTGGGCCACACAGGCCTCAATCCTGGGAATTTCTGCAAATAATCCTGTCTTGTCTTCCCACAGACCCAGGAATCAGGCTCAGTTATTTCAACCCCTCAGCCCAAGCGCCCCCCACTTCTTCTTATCCACCCCCATTCCCACCTCAGCCCCTGTCAGCAATGTTCCCAGACACACAGAAGAGGGAAAGGTGGGTGTTATCACCGAAACTCAGGAAATGTAAGGAAATAAATAGCATATGTATGTATGCATACACGACAGAGGCCTTTCTGCTTTGAATTATGTTAGTATATACTTCCTGGAGGATTTTAAATGGGAGGAGAAAAAAAAACTTTTCCAAGGCTGAATTAACTCCTCAAAAACACACATATGAAATAAAATAAACTTCTGATAGTTCAACACTCGAACAAAATTATTTGAATGCACCTGAATGTTCTTCCTGAATTGAACTTGCACTAATGGCATCACAAAATGTGTCCAATTGTGTACGTTTCCTCGATTACACTTAGTCTCGCCATCTGTTGAGAGAAGCGGCATTTACCTTGGTTGTGAGATCAGAGTTAGAATAAAGCCCCCATCAGAGCCTGGGACTGATTCCCTTCACTATATGGGAAAAGAGACCCTGTGATCAGCAACCTCAGTGTATTGGATTGCAATGCAGCCCTGTTTTCCCTCTTTGAAGAGATTTAATTTATGTATTTATGTACTTGAATCAATTATTCATATCATTAGCTATAAGTATTTGGATTTATTCTGATATATATACACATATATACATATATGTATATATATACACCGATCAGCCATAACATTATGACATATTAGGCAGCAAGTGAACATTTTGTCCTCAAAGTTGATGTATTAGAAGCAGGAAAAATGGGCAAGCATAAGGATCTGAGCGACTTTGACAAGGGCCAAATTGTGATGACTAGACGACTGGGTCAGAGCATCTCCACAGCTGCAGCTCTTGTGGGTTGTTCCCAGTCTGCAGTGGTCAGTACCTATCAACAGTGGTCCAAGGAAGGAAAAGCGGTGAACCGGCGACAGGGTCATGGGCAGCCAAGGCTCATTGATGCACGTGGGGAGCGAAGGCTGGCCCGTGTGGCCCGATCCAACAGACGGGCTACTGTAACTCAAATTGCTGAAAAAGTTAATGCTGGTTCTGATAGAAAGGTCAGAACACACAGTGCATCGCAGTTTGTTGCGTATGGGGCTGCATAGCCGCGGACTAGTCAGGGTGCCCATGCTGACCCCTGTCCACTGCCAAAAGCGCCTACAATGGGCATGTGAGCATCAGAACTGGACCACGGAGCAATGGAAGAAGGTGGCCTGGTCTGATGAATCATGAGTTCAAGGTGTTGACTTGGCCTCCAATTCCCCAGATCTCAATCCAATCGAGCATCTGTGGGATGTGCTGGACAAACAAGTACGATCCATGGAGGCCCTACCTCGCAACTTACAGGACTTAAAGGATCTGCTGCTAACGTCTTGGTGCCAGATGCCACAGCACACCTTCAGAGGTCTAGTGGAGTCCATGCCTCGACGGGTATTGGCTGTTTTGGCGACAAAAGGGAGACTTACACAATATTAGGCAGGTGGTCATAATGTTATGGCTGATCGGTGTATATGAAATAGTGTATGTATATTTGAATGCTTTATAGAAGTTATGAAGTTATGATATGATATGCCCTGCTGTTGCCCAGAAACCTCACAAGGCTACCTTGGTTCCCAAAACTTAAATCAATCAATTAACATGCAGTTATAATGAAGGTATGGTTTTGATATGCTCCAGACTGTGAATTAATAGATTTTTACAGAAGTAGATGCTTTTACACAAGGTGACTTACATGTTTTTTTTAGCCTCTGACCTACAATTTATTACACATACATACAGCACTACAACAGATTGGGCATTAGGACAAAAACGTTACAGTGAGCAACAGCAAGTCATGTACAGTAGCCTTCTATGATGGAACTTATTTGGTGCACAAATAAGGGAGATTTATACAACGGGGAGGAAAGGGCACAAGCATTTGAACAGCAAACTTGAATGACAGAATGGCAGAAATGCATGCAAGAGTACAAGCATTATTTTTTCAGTGTTGCCAAATGGCAGAATTAGGAATTGTAAAGCGATAATAATAATAATAATAATAATAATAATAGCATTTTATATAGCGCCATTTCAAGCAAAATCATCTCAAAGCGCTACACAAGTAAAACAACAACATAATTAATTAACAGTACTTAAACAGCGAGAAGTAAAAACAACAAGGGACACATTCAGAAAATGGAAATAACAGAAGTGGGCATTTCACACTGAAACTAAAATAGGTTTCATTTATATACGTTTTTATGTAATTTTTAAAAACAAACGTTTTTAAAAATAAAATGTAACACTGCCTTTGTAACACAGCTATTGAAATTCAGCCGTTTCAACTTGTCACTTAAAGCATGACATTTAGCACGACTGAAGCTCACAAGTAAACACAGCCATTGCCCTGGTCTACTGTTTGTGATTTGCAGTGGGAAAGAAAGAGTTAAACACTATTGCACCTGCAGTGGGAACTGGAAATAATTTGGACACAAAAAACTGGGAGATACCAGGAGCTGCCGGAAAGATTAGGGCCCCATTTCCTGGAAAATGACAAGTTAGAAAAATACCAGTCTGGGCTGATCTTTGAACTCAGCAGAAACAGAGAGAGAGGCTCATCAAGAAGAGGCAGGGGCTGTACTGCTGGGAGTCAGAATCTGCTTTCTAGGAAAACTGAGGCTTCAGCACACTGTAATTACACAGTGTTTAAAGTGGTCCCAAAAAGGGAATGTTTTTAAGGAGAGGGGAGGGAGCCCACATTGCTTGAAGATATTTAACTGTCTTAAATACCTCCAAACCTGAATTATGGAGCTCTATTAAAGTAGGCTTTCAGTGAAATACAAAGTTTTGTAAAATTATTTTGTGAAGTAGGGCTGCCCCCTCAGGATTTCTGCTGTCTGTCTTAGTGTTCATCTGTCGGTCTGTCTCACCTTCCACAGACAGGGAAACATCCATTAAACCTATTGGAAACAGCCAATTGCAAAGCAAGGTTTCTAAATCTAAAAACTTTCCGGGGTGCCAAGAGCACAAAGATAAGTGTCATCCCACTTTTCTCCAACAACATGGGGTTGAAGCATGAGGCTGTATTTTTTGAAAAGGCTGGTCTAAACAGGTTAATGGGAGGTGGTATAGTTCTGGTCTCCAGAGACATGCAAGTTGAATTCTGCATCCTTTTGAAATCATAGTCAGTGCAGTAGTCTCGTGTTCTGGTGAGGTAATGCTTTTGCTTTTTCTCCACTTTCTATAATGGCCTGCAGTCAAGTCGTCTGTGCCCCTACCTTGATGGTAAACCCCAGAGAGAGACGGGAGAAAGAGAGGTCTATGGGCGGAAGCGACTGTCAGCTGACCGTGACAAAGGAGTATTGTGCTTGAAGCGGCTGGAATAATGTGAGGCAGGACTGGGAATGAGGAGGGAGAGGGGAGCACAGAATTGAACCACAGGGACAATGCACAGGCCGGAGCCAAGCCGGGAAGAATAGAAAAGGGAGGAAGAGTTTTCTCTCCTGCAAACGAGCCTCTCATTGTCCCCTCGTCCTGCCACAGGAAAAGGGCCCGAGAACATTCTCATGCCCGGTGGTGTTGAAGAAAAGACAAAAGAGACCGAAGAAAGAAAAAGATTTTTCACACCTTTATAACAGTGACAGCTGCTGACTCAAGGCCAATGTTAGCCCCATGAAGGTACACCAGAAGATCACTGAACAGTGCACTGTAACATGAAAAAAACACAAAAACAGAAAGTGATGTGGTTTGTTTTAGTTATAGCATTTTAAATAGGATCCTGATGTTGAGAATCTTAATGCACTGTGTGATTTCATAACTGATAATGTCAATTTCTGACTATGATAAATTATTATCTGTACACATTAAATGGAATTTAAAATGCATTGCCATAATACATTTGAGAATGAAGAATGTTCGCACTGTGAATTTGAAGAGTCCTCTAACCCAATCAACCCTTCCCCATCCCAGGAAAACTGGACTTGGTGGCTTAGTAGCCCCTGAGAGTTCCCAACAACATTCAGCTAGTGGCATACCTTGGATTTAAACCAGCAGACTCCATGGTAAAGGGTAGAAGAGCCTTTAAATGAACATATCATATGAATATCAGAGTACCCAGTAGATGACAGGACAGGGAAGGGTTCAGTAATGACACCTTGTAGAACCACAGCACAGTCAATGGCATGCAACCAAAGTGAAATGCCCTCCTATTTTCCCCATTAAGCGTTACTTGAGTTTAAAGTGCCTTAACAGATTCAATCCAATATGCTAGTTAAGGGGGAAATTGTTGTGCAATATTTAAGGGCCACTGGTCTCTAGAAGGGCTCCATAGAAATAAAGAGTAGTGTTTTTGAAAGCCTGTTTAATTTAAAGAGAAACAAACTTCAAAATCACCAGCAAGTGAAACCCAAACACATCCACACACACGGCAATGCCCAGCCCAGTACAGTCAGGTTTCTTAATAATCAGAACCCCCATCAGATTAGTTAAAATCATTGCCATCTGCCACTTTAAAGACTTGAATGCATTAGGCAATAATAGCCAATATAATTAAAATTTTGGATATAGAGGGAAGGAAAATGGGGTAATAAAGGAGTTATCAGTACAGACACAAAAGATCGCATTTAGCAAGTTGAAATTACAGTCTTGCTCTCTATTCAAGAGAATGCATCTTCACTGCAAAATCTGTGCAGTTGTGGAAGTGAACGATGATTGAACTAATGATAATGGAAAAAGGAAAAATTATTGGAAGTGCAGAGCCAATCTTTCACTAGCATCAGACAAGAGTGTCATTGAATTCAACCTTCTCATTCCCACCTCAGTTTCATTGACAAACAGACAGCTATTCCATCGTGTGAACAGGGAATAAAGTCCAAACTGTAATTCCAAAAGATTCTAACTTTCGGTCTCTTGAATCAGAATCAAGCTATGGTGATTTACACAATTTTGCACTGTAAGAGAAAAAAAGGAATAACTAATGTTTCAGAGTGGAAGTTGATTGCTTATCAATTATGTTACCTACATGAAAAAGCAATTAGAGCAATTAGACGATCAACGGGGGTTCTGCAGTATTAGACAGTATTAAACAAGTTTCTATACTGAGGTCAGCGGGGAAATCACTGATCAATTCAAACAATTTATCAACAGATTTGACATGTCACAGCAGTCAGAACTACATCTGATTTAGGTAGCATTACTATTAACACTGTCTCCTGCAGAGTTTGAGGAACAGATCGTAATAAAAGATTGTATTCCTTACACTGCCACGACCAATTTAGAGATACCAATTTCAAATTTAGTACAATAAAATAAATATTGAGGACACTTGTATCCATCCACCATCCTGTGATCGATAATTTTCCACCAGTGCATTTTCTGAAGCATTACATCTAATGCAAACACTAATCAAAATAAAGCAAAACCAATAAATCCCCTTATTATAATTATTATATTTCTTTGCACCGTTATCCAGGGAAACAATTGTTTTATACAATTACCCATTTATACAGCTGTTTTTTACTGGAACAAACTAGGTGAATTGCTCAAGGGTACAACAGCAGTGTCCCCCATTAGGGATTGACCCACAACCCTCCAGAGCCCTAACCACTACTCCACACTACAACCCTTAATGTCATGTGCTATAATGTGGCAGACAGTGGTGCTAAAAGTGGAAAATACATCACATCCACCTTTGCTTTTCAAATGAAATATACAATTAAACCACTTAAAATATAAGGTTGGGAATAGTCTTGAGTCTATTAATCTAATTTCTTCTGAGAGATTTATGGCTGAATATAACCCTAATATTTCTTTGTAGGACATTTGCCACCAGCTCCTTTGGTTATATAATAGCTATACTCCAGTTTAATCGCTGGCTGTAACAAGGTCCTGCAGCTGAATGGCTCAGTCGTAATAGTTTTGAGAATCTCTATGTGCCTTTCTGCTTGCACTGTTGTCAACTAGCCAGCCTGCCTATATTAATAGCAGGGAAGCGGCTGCCAGAGATTTCACTCACTCGGGATGTCCTGTACCCACAGTAAAGTTCATTATACCATAGGGGAAAAAGCCTAGTTTTCTCATCGTAAAATACTTTTGGCTCTCCATAGCAATTTAGCATGATAATGATTTAACCTATTCATGGACATGGTAAGGATTACTCTGTATTGCAAGGGTAGGGTCACCTTGATCAGATCAAAACATAGAAAGACGATCTGTCAACAGCAACAGCAATGAAACTGGCTTTAGCTTTTGCAGAGTTATGGTCATGACATTTGCAACTTGACGTTAAAAATAAGACTTGAGAACAAAAAACAAAGAAGTGGAATGCTTTGCTGGATACCGACAAAGATCAGACAATCTAGTGGAGCACTGGTGGGAGCATTTGGATTATTAGCTCAGAGAAAATAAGTTTGAATTAAAGCAAACTTTACATGCATGTGGTGGCAAATGAAGTAGAGGAATAGACAAAATCTCAATTTAATGCCAAAGGATAAATGCTCTGTATAATGCAAAACACAGTGAGGCTGATATCACACACCTTTGCAATTAAATTAAGCAATATGATGTGACTGTATATCTTTTATGCAACAAACTAACATTTTTGCAATTTATTTGGTTGCCTCAAACACATACACTTAAAATGTGTACAGTCTGCATTTCAAGAGAATACACTCACCTCTCTTCATTCTCAAACAAAATCGTTTAATGTGCATTTGACCTGAGATCCTTGCAACAGCCATACTAATAAATGGCATGTACTTTAATTTAGTGGAACAGTGTGGAACCCAGTGGGGTCTATTTGTCACTGCAAGCACACCTGACAAACGTGCCTGCTTTGCCCCTGTACCCAATCTTGACAGACTGGTTGGAGATTTTAATAAGAAACACAAATTAACTTTTTTGCTACCATTTGAGAGAGAGCGTGAGAGTGAGAGAGCAAATAGTGTCACGCAAGCTTTAAGAACATAAAAAAGTTTACAAACGAGAGGAGGCCATTCGACCCATCATGCTCGTTTGGTGTCCATTAATAACTAAGTGATCCAGTCTATTTTTGAATGTTCCCAAATGTTCAGCATCAACCACATTGTGACAACTCTCTGTGTGAAGAAGTGTCTCCTGTTTTCCGTCTTGAATGCCTTGAAGCCCAATTTCCATTTGTGTCCCTGGGTGCGTGTGTCCCTGCTGATCTGGAAAAGCTCCTCTGGTTTGATGTGATCAATGCCTTTTTATAGACATTCCCTTCAGACCTGGAATAAGTCTGGTTGCTCTCCTCTGAACTGCCTCTAGAGCAGCGATATCTTTCTTGAAGTGTAGAGCCCAGAACTGTACACAGTATTCCAGATGAGGTCTAACTAGTGCATTGTACAGTCTTAACATGTTTTAAATTCTACACTTTTGACAATATACCCTAACATTTTTTGCCATTTTTATTGCTTCCCCACACTGTTTGGATGGAGAAAGTGAGGAGTCCACGTAGACTCCTAGGTCTTTCTCATGCATTACTTCATCTAGTTCTATTCCTCCCATAGTGTAATTATAGTGGATATTTATATTACCTACATGTAATACGTTGCACGCAGGTAATAAAAATGTCCACTAGGGTCAAGTGAGGATGTACCGATTACACATGTCCATAGCAAAAACTGGACTGCTTCAAGTTAGCACGTACTAAGTTATTAATGGACATGATAGGTCAAATGGCCTCTACCCGTTTTTAACATTCTTATGTTTCTTATGGTAGTGTGTTGTTTTTAAATTGTTTAATTTTGGCAGGTGTTTTTTTTTTTTTTTATTATTACGCAGTGTGCAAAATCTACAACACTTTCTTGAAGTATAGGTGTTGCATATTCTCCACATGAGAGACACATGCACACAGATTAGGGACTGAACTGGATTTACTACTTTATACCTCCAGATGTTCAAATGCAATTAGCCCCTCAGGGCGAGGTGGAGAGTGATTCTTATTACATCCTGTGAGGTTTGACCACACTCAGCAGCAGCAGATCCCCTGCCCAAAACCACGCATGTGTGTGCACACGTACGTGTGCAGAATCCCTGTGTCAGTCATATTAAGCCTCCCCATCAGGTGCTAAGGGTCCTGGGGCTGACCTTTGTTCCCAGGCAGGCTAGGCAACATTGATTACTTCCTGTGCTGCAGCAGTAAAGAGCAGTTGGGGCAGGGAGGCCAAGAAGGTGATGAGTTCACAGGGGTCATAGGGTGAGAAACTAAGAAAATGTCCAGAGGTGTGTCAAATACATTTTCTGGGCTTTCATTTAAGTGTGCAGAGTGTCCTGCTCAGCTGTGCCAGAGTCTCCACTGGGTGTCCATGCATTTTGACAAACAAGACACGCCACTATATGTGTGCATGCTTGGGTCCTTTCTTTAGATTTGAAGGAACGCATTTGTTTCCATTACTGGCTACTGAGTGGCAAGCATCCTAGGGAAAGAACACAGTGGACGACCAAGACAACCTTAAAAAAAAATGTGTGTGAGTGAGGAATCGGAATTCATTTGTGTGCTTTTGGAGGAGTGCGCTGGCTGCACATGCAGGCTTGGTCCATTCAAACAACTGTATCAGGAAAACTGTGCACTGTGGAGCACAGAACCAAGGGGGACATGTCATCCAACCATCATGTTGCCCTCTTGAAACCTGGACAGCTGTATATGAGGCCACACATTTGAGCTAACTCAGACACACATGGTCACACTGAGCCACCATGTCATGTGTGTATAGTAATTGTATACAGAGACACATGCCTCATTTGCACCAAATTTGAATGCTTCACTGCACTGCACACAGTTTTCACTGTACAGTTGTTTGCGTGGACCAGCCATGAACCACATAGGCAAGGTTGGTCAGCAGATCAGATCAGTTTTGTTGAATCACAGAAGTGATGTAATCAATAGTAAGACTGAATGAGCTGCCTGTACATGCAGAGCAATACATAACTCTGGGGCTGCATTCACCTACTTAAGGCTCAGACATCTTACATCTTAAGTAATCTTCACACTATTTCTTTCCAATTCCGTCAGTGACTTGACGTCACAGCCTCAGGGTCTCATTTATAAACTTTTACTGCACTACACTTTTGTTTATTTATTAGCTGATTTCGCAAATAGACTCTGAAATGTCAGTCAGGCCCACTAGCCTCCAGTCTAGCCAATGGCTGATTTCCAACACTCCCTAGCCATGCATGACGGGTGATGAATCACAAAGTGTGTATATTTGAAATGACTCGACACATGCATAGACATATTACCTGCCCAGCTTTCAGCAAATATACATATACATATACATATACATATATATATTATACTTTACATTTTAAAATATTTGAAGTAGCTGGTTAATACAGTAACATATATATATATATATATATATATATATATATATATATATATATATATACACACTCACCTAAAGGATTATTAGGAACACCTGTTCAATTTCTCATTAATGCAATTATCTAACCAACCAATCACATGGCAGTTGCTTCAATGCATTTAGGGGTGTGGTCCTGGTCAAGACAATCTCCTGAACTCCAAACTGAATGTCTGAATGGGAAAGAAATGTGATTTAAGCAATTTTGAGCGTGGCATGGTTGTTGGGGCCAGACGGGCCGGTCTGAGTATTTCACAATCTGCTCAGTTACTGGGATTTTCACGCACAACCATTTCTAGGGTTTACAAAGAATGGTGTGAAAAGGGAAAAACATCCAGTATGCGGCAGTCCTGTGGGCGAAAATGCCTTGTTGATGCTAGAGGTCAGAGGAGAATGGGCCGACTGATTCAAGCTGATAGAAGAGCAACTTTGACTGAAATAACCACTCGTTACAACCGAGGTATGCAGCAAAGCATTTGTGAAGCCACAACACGTACAACCTTGAGGCGGATGGGCTACAACAGCAGAAGACCCCACCGGGTACCACTCATCTCCACTACAAATAGGAAAAAGAGGCTACAATTTGCACAAGCTCACCAAAATTGGACAGTTGAAGACTGGAAAAATGTTGCCTGGTCTGATGAGTCTCGATTTCTGTTGAGACATTCAGATGGTAGAGTCAGAATTTGGCGTAAACAGAATGAGAACATGGATCCATCATGCCTTGTTACCACTGTGCAGGCTGGTGGTGGTGGTGTAATGGTGTGGGGGATGTTTTCTTGGCACACTTTAGGCCCCTTAGTGCCAATTGGGCATCGTTTAAATGCCACGGCCTACCTGAGCATTGTTTCTGACCATGTCCATCCCTTTATGTACCCATCCTCTGATGGCTACTTCCAGCAGGATAATGCACCATGTCACAAAGGTCGAATCATTTCAAATTGGTTTCTTGAACATGACAATGAGTTCACTGTACTAAACTGGCCCCCACAGTCACCAGATCTCAACCCAATAGAGCATCTTTGGGATGTGGTGGAACGGGAGCTTCGTGCCCTGGATGTGCATCCCACAAATCTCCATCAACTGCAAGATGCTATCCTATCAATATGGGCCAACATTTCTAAAGAATGCTTTCAGCACCTTGTTGAATCGATGCCACGTAGAATTAAGGCAGTTCTGAAGGCGAAAGGGGGTCAAACACAGTATTAGTATGGTGTTCCTAATAATCCTTTAGGTGAGTGTATATATATATATATATATATATATGAATTAAATTGAGTTTCAATACTTTGCAGTCAATGACTGCCTGAAGTCTGGAACCCATAGACATGCTGCATTTCCTCCCTGGTTATGCCCTGCCAGGCCTGTACTGCAGCTATCTTTAGTTCCTGCTTGTTCTTGGGGTGTTTTGCCTTCAGTTTTGCCTTAGAAATCAAACCAAACCAATCAGAGAGATACCAAAAACATTAGGTGTGGCCAAATCAACTATTCGGTACATTCTTAAAAAGAAAGAACGCACTGGTGAGCTCAGGAACACCAAAAGGCCTGGAAGTTCAGTTTTGCCTTCAGCAAGTGAAATGTATGCCCAATTGGATTCAGGTCAGGTGATTGACTATTGCAGAACATTCCACTTCTTCGCCTTCGGCAGAAGATACATTTGAGATTTTAACATCTATTTACAGTCATTTTGTTGTCTGTCTCTCTTGCTGTGTTCCTTGCAAAGAGTCACACTCATGAGTGAAAGGCTGTAAAAGCAAGAACACTGCGTCCTTGCCAAAATATTCCTCCCTCCTGCCTTTGAACAGGCTCCATTAAACCTGCAAATACACTGGCAGCGGCATTCAAAGATCTTTAAAGCCAATATTCATGACGGAGACAGGGCAGAGGAAATGGAGAGAGGTTAACAGGTTGGGGCAGCAGTGTGCGTGGCGAAAACCTGATTAGTGGAGACTGGAAGAAAGGAGCACACACAAACACCCACATGCTCCGCACACACGCTCCCTTCACAGAGCTGCCTAAGGCGTCTTACAAAGGAGGAGACCAATCCGGGCTTACCCTCCCACATCTCCAGGGCAGCCCTTTGGTAAATGTCAAGCGGATTTGTCAAATGCGTGTCTCCCTGACAGCTTTTCCCTTACCGAGGTAGATCCTTGTTCCTTTGGGTTTTTGGCTTCAAAAAAACAGGAGGTGGGGTGACTAATTAGCACCTGTATTCCAACTGGTATGAGTATAACCTTTTCTAAAAAGCAATTGTGTGTGTGCATACCAGTGTGATTGCATGCATGTGGTTTCCAATACTCCCTATCCATGTGTTTCTTTACTTTTTATTTATCTATTTATTGATGGATTGATTTTTTGACTTTTCTTGTGATTTGGATTCACCAAGCAGTCCGGTATCCCACCACAACAATCTTTATTTAATAGCACCTTTCACAACCTATTGCTACATAGCCCATAATGTGGTTGTGTATTAACTGTATATTAACAGTTGTGAGCACTCCAAAGAATGAAATACATAAGAACATAAGAAGGTTTACAAACGAGAGGAGGCCATTCGACCCATCTTGCTCATTTGTTGTCCATTAATAACTAAGTGATTGAAGCATACTATCCAGTCTGTTTTTAAATGTTCCCAAATTTTCAGCTTCAACCACATCGCTGGGCAGTTTGTCCCAGATTGTGACAACTCTCTGTGTGAAGAAGTTTCTCCTGTTTTCTGTCTTGAATGCCTTGAAGCCCAGTTTCCATTTGTGTCCCTGGGTCTGTGTGTCCCTGCTGATCTGGAAAAGCTCCTCTGGTTTGATGTAGTCAATGCCTTTCATAATTTTGAAGACTTTAAACAAGTCCCCACATAGTCTCCTCTGTTCCAGGGTGAAAAGGTTTAGTTCCCTCAGTCTTTCCAAGTAGGACATTCCTTTCAAACCTGGAATAAGTCTGCTTGCTCTCATCTGAACTGCCTCTAGAGCAGCAATATCCTTCTTGAAGTGTGGAGCCCAGAACTGTACACAGTATTCCAGATGAGCTCTAACTAGTGCATTGTACAGTCTTAACATTACTTTCTTTGTTTTAAATTCTACATTTTTGACAATATACCCTAGCATTTTTTTTACCTTTTTTATTGCTTCCCCACATTGTTTGGATGAGGAAAGTGATGAGTCCACATAAACTCAAAGGTCTTTCTCATGTGTTACTTCTTCTAGTGTTCCTCCCATAGTGTAATTATAGTGGACATTTTTATTACCTGCATGTAATACCTTGCACTTGTCCACATTGAATATCATCTGCCAGGTTTCAGCCCACAACTGAATATAATCCCTTTGAATAACCTGTGCTGCTGTTATTGTATCTGCCGAGCCACCTATTTTAGTATCATCTGCAAATTTACTGATCCCTGTGGAACTCCACTTCAACCTCACTCCAGTTAAAAGCAACTTCTCTTATCGACACCCTCTGTTTCCTATACATCAACCAGTACAATAGAAAAAGTCATTGCAATAGGTGAACATCATTAGCAGGCTCCACATTTCTAAAATAAACAGCTGACAGTGAACAGATGCTTCACACATGCAGAGATTCCTTTCACTTAGGCTACTGTGCCTTTAAGAAATTGAACTAGTCTTACTCTGACCGCAGGTGTTGACCCTCTGAGAAAGAGAGAGAGTGAGAGAGGCAAGGATCCAAACGATAGGCTTTGAATCTCAGCCAAGATTGGGCGTTGTGTTATGCTGGAGAAAAGAGCAAAAGGGAGAGGGAGAGCAGGGCAGTGCTGTGAACACACACACACACCCCAGGCTGCTTTTTTCCCAGACTGGCAGTGTCAGCCAGCACACAAATCACTATCACTTGAGCCAGCACCCCAGCAAGTCCCACGGCTCAGACTGTCTACCCCTGAGAGTCTGTGTGTCTGTCTGTGAGTGTGTGTGGGATCTGGCTTGGCTGGCTCTCCTTTTAGTGTTCTGGGAAAAACTAAACTTCCTGACCACTGCTTGTTACAAAGCCTCCCTCCTCTTTATTAAATTTGGGAACATCATGCCCTTTGTGCATAAACACTGGCACCTGGTTTTCAAATGGATACAGGAGACACTGTAACACAGCCAAAATAAGTTAAGGTTAATTGCCTTACAACAGTGCTGTATTTATTACCTCCTTTGGATTAAAGCGCAAGATACTTAGTGTAAAACCATTTTCACTGGAGCTGGGTAAATGACAAGTCCATGTATGTACAGTTTAACACATTGTTCACAAGCTTATTATTTTTGCAAAGTCTAAACAACAGATTTAGATTTTATTTTAATTATTATTATCATTATTGTGTGCTATACATCTGTAAAAAACAAAACAATTTGCAAAGCATAGAGTTGGTGGTGTTCTTTGCTTTCAGACAATGGGGAAAAGCACTTTATTGTCGTGATGCATGGGATATCTGTTTAACCTTCAGAGCAGGCAATTGTTACTAATAGTCACTATCTGGGTCACACTAGTCCCTCAGAAGATAATAGAATACATTCTGTAGGGGCTGGGGGGGGGTCAACTTGTGTCAAATCATGTTTACAAACATGGACACATGTATTACTGTTACAGCACATACTGGACAGATAAGAACATTTTGTGATTAGAACAGCTCATTCAGCAAATCTGAACCATTGTCCTATACACTATATGATTCTATGATAACATCCAACTGAGTTTGAAAAGAACAGCCTCAGCAACAAAGTCTGGCAAATAATTCTATGCTTTGTTATAATCCTTGGTCTAGATTATAGTTTTTTTCTACATGGATATAGTGTAACAATGTACTGAAGTGTTTTGTATGGATTAATGGAGGATGTGAAAAAAGATGTTGTTTTGAGGTTTAATGTTAGTTACCTATTTGTCTCCCAGTAGGGCTATTGGTCACCCAGTTTCTTGGATTTTATAAGCTCTGTTTTACAACTACAAAGATCAGCAGCTTGATTTTTATACATCTGTGTGCTCTACCAGCCTTGACTCACCAGAGTGGGTTCTACAGGAAACCTCACAGACTCCCAGGCTTGTGTTACTCCTGTTTTACTAACAACGTGATTGACCCCCCTCTAAAATCCAGACAGGAATCCTTTGAAAGGATAAAGGCTCAGATTGCCTAGGGTGTCCAGATCTACGAAAACTCCACAAAGAAATGTCTGATTACAATTGAATTGAATTGAAAATTAATGGTTTAATTATCTATATGAGCACTGAGACTGAAATGTAGGTCTCCAGGAAAAGCGAGTGGAAACCCTTGACTTAAATACAATACAATACAATAATACAATAATACTTTATTGTCCACACAAGGTGGATAATTGTCTTTGGTCTCACTCGATGAAAAACACAACAAAATATAATCCATCCACATATAGATAATGGGATAAATGTAACATTAATTTATCTGGGTTATAAATTAAATAGTGCCTTTATGATGCAAAAGTGGAGGAAATGTTCTTTGGGAATTCTGCAGACATGCTGAACATTTGTGCCAAACTAAATCCATTAAATCCATTATATTAGCGTTTCACTAAAATGACTAAAAGGGACTTCTTTGTCTGTCTACAGCTGTGACTTGAACAATCATATTGGTCATGCTTGCTTCCTATAAAATGGTTTATTGGCTTGACCAGTTCTTTCCTCTTTTCAACTTTGTATTATTAATGGTCACCTTTGAAGTACTCGTCCAATCTGTTTATACCAGGCATGGGCAACTTTGGGCCTTGAGGGGAGCCAGATCCACTGGATTTTATTCCAACCCAGATCTTAATTAACCAAATGAACAAAATGTTTGGCTAAAAAGTCGAATCACTTGCCATTTCCAGAGATGACTCACCTGCTAATTGAAGCGCACATCCAAAACCTGTTGGAATACAGACCTCAAGGACTTAAATTGCCCAATCTGAGATTATACGATTATACAAATTTAAAAAAAAAGTTTAGCACTAACAAAACCGACCTTATAGAAAACATTAGTGTGGGATAAGAGTTTCTTTCCTCTTTTTGCAGGTGAGTCACTCTTTTTCTGTTATGCAGTTATGCAGCTGTGTTTCCGTTGAAAGGCCTAAATCATCCTAACTAACTTCCTCATTGAACTACTCCAGATGCACAAATAAAATTCCAGGCAGCATCTGGGTTAGTCTTGTATCCTCTATTACATAACTGGACTAATTATTGCCTGAAGCAAGCGTTCCCCTCTAAAATACTGTGGAGGGCCCATCAGTAAGGGTGTGAAAATTTGGTGGGCCACAGAGCTGTACAAATACCCCCCTAATCCCCAAGCATTAGAATCAATTTAGCGTATCCTTATTCATCCTTATTCAACTTCAGGAACAAATTAACTGGCTTCTAATGTGAATGGAGCTCATGGAATGTGGTTTAACAAAACAAGTTGTATAAATAAATCATTATGAAACGCATAGTGTGCAGGTTATTCAGAGGTAGCTGAAGAGCCAGGCCTCTACAATGAAGACTTTGGACTTTGGCTACAGGTTTCAAACTCAATTTATTGGAGTGTCTGCAGTGTCCTCTGCTTTCTGGAGTTCTTAGTTATTTTATTAACCAAGTAATTTGATCAAGTAGGCATATATGACTTTGTTCAAAGGCCTTTTTACAGTTGCTGGTTGATAAGATTCTTTTGATTGAAAGGGCCCTTCCCTTAAACTCATCTGCAGTCCAGAAGGAAGTGTAAAATTCATCCAGTTGATCAGTGAATCAGCTAACCAGTTTTTGTGAGATTGGTTTAAACAAAAAGCAGAAGTCACTAAAGAGATTAAATTGATACCTACCCCTGGTTTAGGCTCTTAGGTCTTTTGTAACACTGGGGCTACTGGGCAATACTCGGGATCTGCTTTTCATCTTGTGGGCGAATTAGACACTTCACAACCTACAGATGCATCCTACAGCAGTGGCTTTCAAATACAATCCTCATGGGCAAACAAGCCTGCAGGTTTTCTGGCAGGCTTTTACATTCTCACATTCGACCCAGCAGAGGGGTGACAGCATTTGTTCAGTTGAGAGAATAATTAGTTCAGTTTAGTAATAAGAACTTGGGTAGCATGGAAATCAGTACAGTGGTTCCCAACCCTGGTCCTGGAGAACCCCCTACTTTTTGTTCCAACCTATCTCTCAATTACTTAATTGAACCTTAATTGAAGTAACAATCTGCTTAGTTTTGACTTTTTAAATTGTGTAATAAAATAGGTGGTTATTTAATATGTTCTTTATACAATTCTATACTTAACTTAAACCCCCTACTGTTTAAAATAATTAAAAAGCTCTGATTTAGGAAATTATTTGTTAAATTAAGGGTTCAATTAAGTAATTGAGAGCTCATTTGGGACAAAAACCAGCAGGGTAGGGGGTGCTCCAGGACCAGGGTTGGGAACCATAGCTTTAGGATATGGTTTGAAAATCATTGTCTAGTAACACCCTAGAACTGACAGTCAGTGCATGGATGGATGGCAACAGTTTATTGCATTTGCAGCTGCAGTGCATTACTTCTCCTAAAATAATCTGTAAACTTACTAGACACTTGCTTTGAATTCTGCCTTGCTGTTTACACCCATTCCTATGTTGCTGGGGTTTCTTCTAATAGCCAACATGCATATGCCTTTATAAATGTTGCTAAACCATGAATGCAGGTCCCTCTAACAGCAGGATGTTGTCTGATCCAGTTGGTTTAGTGTAGTTTGGTGTGTTCTTAGGCTTGTATGTCTTTCTAATTCTTTGTTGTTTAAAAACACATACCACATCAGACGTATTATATGAAATTCCATGGTCGCTTTCTGTAAGATTTAATCAACAGTGAGACTTTATACTAAGACTTCTGTCATTCCATTTACTTTAATGATGCTTGTGTACTCTTAACTCATTACAAACAGCCTCTTAAACCACAAGTAAAAAAATAATTTTACACCATGTTGTCTCCAGCCCTTGCTTATTTATTGAAAACATTGTTGGGTCACATTTTACAATCTGCCACTGCCACCAATTCCTGGTGCTGGGGGAAATCAGGAACCTGATGGTTATCTGTTTGTTCTGCTTCTTGTTTTAGTTTGACCTGACGTTTAAACAATCTGATTGTTGAGAATTAAAAGAACCTCAGGAACCTTTCTCCCAGTCAAGTAGGTGAAGCTATAGCAAAGCATAGAGAGCCTGCTGAACTGTGACCCCAGAACTTTAAGGGAGATGTAGATGAAGGAAGGAAATGTGTGAGTGTTGGAGTGTGTGTAGAGGGTGTATTTAGAATTGAAGCATGTGTACCTAGAATAATAGAAGCTTCAGTCCTGGTTTGATCTCAAAGGATGCCGCAGACATAGGGAAGATGTAGGGAAGCATAGAAAGCCTGCTGAACTGTGACCCCAGAACTGAGCACCACTGACCCAGACAGAAACTTAAAACAACTTCATTTACAAGACATTGCCATAGAAAACAAGCCAGCTTAGTGCACAGGATGTCATTAATGTGGCCCAGGATCTTGTCTCCAAGTCTGGCAGGAAATGCCAGCAATGCAGGAGTGAACTCAGTCAAAAGTCAAAGTTCATCGAAGATGGGCGATTTGAGGGAGATGTAGGTGAAGGGAGGAAGTGTTTGTGTGTGAGGAGGTTTTAAATATTTAAGTTTGTGCACCTAGATTAATTAAGCTTTAGTCTGTGTCAGCTGATCTCATAGGCTGCAACAGACAGAATGCTTTAGAATTACTACAAAGTCTCCAAAAACAGAAAATGCTCCTACTGTCCAGTGTTGAAGTGAGCACTCCCTGTAGGTCACGCCTTCCACTGAGACACAGCTCTGGGTTTTCAATAGATGGTCAGTACTAAGTTTACAAAGAGAGTTTGTTAGTTTCACATTGTCAATCCAGTCCATATTTTCCACCTGTTGAATCACATAAATTACTTTCCTTTCTAAATTGCTGCACACTGTGTATAATACCCGAACGGAAATCTCAATTGATTCAAAACTGTGAGGCACATGCAGGTGTACATGAGTATGTCATAATCAACTATTTTGAATTGGCTGGATCAAAAAACTATTATTTTAAGGGGGGAGCATGGGGGCATAGAGTTGTGGGGAGTTCAGAATCTGGTTAGCACTGGTTAATAGTACAGTATCGCTTTTAAGAAAAGCACATTCCAAATTACACCTGCACCTCCAGACACAGGCTCCACTGGCTTCATTGTGTCAGGGTCTGGGTGTCTACATGTTGCAGTCTGCCTTAATCACTATCTTAATAATAAGCTATGGGAGTAACCACTATTATAAAGAAACACAAAACATAGCCTCTGTCTCTTGCAGAAGTGTAGAAAATATTTTTTAGGCCTAATATGCGATACCATTGTTTACTAGCAAAGTGATTTTGCTTTGGGTGGAACTCTTTTATTATTAACAATGAAAAACTTTTAGGATTTTTTGAATGGGTTCATCTTTTGATGTAAACAGACAGCATTAGGTGTGGCTAAATAACTACATAGTTTGCTGCACTGTGGGTATCTGCCTCTCCACATACAATGTTGGTTTATATAACGTTATAAATATTGTGTGCAGGTATGCATGTTGTTAATTAACAGAAAAAATAAGCTGCTGCTCCCTCCTTAAACTAAATTCTATTGCATAGACAATTATATTTCAATAGATACCTAAAAAAATGAAAATGATAGTAAAACATTTTTTGTCTTTGTATTTCTGTGAGTAAAACCATCAGTGGTCTTATTGCAAATGTGTGTGTGTTTTCACTCAAAATACTCAAAATATGTTACCAACATGTTTGTATCCAGTTTAGACTTTAATGCGGGACACAAACTTTACAAAAATAAACATCTGCAGTAATTTGAAACAGCTTGCATGCTTCTTGCAAAGTAAAAATGTGACTCAAATTCAAGTAGATGCATACTGTAACCTTCCGGGGGGGTGGCAGTGTATACGAGACAACATGCCCATGTTCTCCAAAATATGCGCCCACATTTGTCAGCAAGGACTTGAAATTACCTTGATCTTCTTTTATAAACCAGTGATAGGAACTATCAGCTATTGTTGCGGTACTTTAGTAGCATATAACACTCAATTAATATGGCCAGGGAAGACTTTCTGTCTTTTTGCCAACAGTGAGATGTAATCGCTGATTCACAGAGATTCATAACAGCCTGAATAAAAAAATTAAGAAAAAAAAGTTGCAGAAAATGTGTGCTTTCATTTGGGTGAGATGAATTCCAAGTATTATTTTTAAAGTATGTTTTAAACAAGATAATTTTAGTTTTTAGCAGTCTTTCTTGTTAGTCAAAAGGAAATGTTTGTTTTTACTTTTACCCAGTGCTTGTTTTTTGTTTTGTTGATATGAGGTAAATATTCATAGTAGGCTAATAAGTAATGTCCCTCATATATATTAAGTATAATGCCTTTTGTATGCACTACATAACTTCCTCAACTGTTTTACCTTGTGGAGCCTTTTCTCATTTTCTTAGCCAAACACACACAGGGTCACAAACAGGGTCCCTGATTCAGTCTATCCCTTTGAAAAGGGGAAATGTATCAGACAGTCTAGATAGTCACTTTCCCCTGCATATGCGAGATCAGACAGTCTAAATAACTTAATTTTTGTTTTCATCCCAGGCCGCGCTCCGCCTAGACGGGCCCTGGCTGATTTGGGAGCGATTTCCACACACAAACCAGACAGAGAAGCCAGCTGTGGCGGTGATGACTCGAGCGGTCTGGAGGCGGGAATCGGGCCTGAGAGAGTTTCACCAGGCGGCCCCTCCTTTTTTCCCAGATACTGAAAAAAAAAGACAGAAAGAAACACTCTTTCCCTTATCCCTAGACACGCAACTGCCCCAGGGTGTTAGTGATTTGCCACAAAATATAGCAGAGACAAAGTTTGGTAAGAGTCGTCAGGTTTAATGACATGGGAGACAGGGACAGGACTGGAAATACTGGTGCCAAAAAAAGGGAGAGGGGAAGTTGGGAGTTGTTTACTTTCCATTTAACACAAAGAAATCTTTCTTACTAAGCCGGGAACAAACGTTGTTTCCCTGGGTTGTGGCAGGCTGTAGTAGTTTTCAGTAGAGGCTGGGATTTTTTTTTTTTCATTCTCATAGTGGAACGTTTAAAATTGCTTATTTATTCAATTTTCACGGGGTTGTTTTTTTCCATTATGCGCCTATTCTTAAATCATTTTGAGTGTCACGTTTCACCACTGTAAAAAACAATCAATTCCAATGTGGATTTATGTGTTTACTATAGGCATAATTTTCCATCTATCCACAAGACTTTTTTCCACGTTTACTTTTTCTTTTGAATTGGTTTGGGGGTGTAATCTTAGAATAGGATAAATATGACTTTAACATATAAGGTGTTCCAAGCCATTGACACCTCATCACCACAGAGTTCGGGGGTTAGTAAACCACATATTACATAACGATTTTGCACAGTTGCTGTGCTGTAGCCAGGTGGCTTCAGAACATTTCTAAAGCCATGTCACTGGAATTAAAGCCTAAGACTAAATGCTAATTATATTATTATTGATGGATCACTTTCTCATTTAAAGGGAAACCTATGGGATCGCAAGAGTTAACATTAACGAGGAGCCAGAACAGGACACAACTCTATAAGCAGAGTCCTCAAAGTTACCAGATTGTTTTTTATAAAATGCATTTAAATGAATGTGGTGCAACAGTATCTTGCAAAATTTAAAGGAAACAACATAGGAATTACCTAAATGATATACCTGGATCCCAAATGTCTACACAGGACACAAAAGACCAGGACAGCACCAAACAAATGGACAGCCAAAGTGTCTTAAGTGGATCACAGGCTTTAAGGCCTGTCTTTGATTCCACCCCAAAAAGTGACAAACAAACTTATGACCATATTTGTCTAGCCACTGTTGTAAACTTCCCAGTTCTGCACTCATGAAGCTTGTGGGGAAGCTTGTTTCTGTTTTTGAACAATCAGTGGTGCCCTGGCATTGGGCAGAGGGTTTTCCCAGAGAAGGTGTGAGTCAGTCCTGGATAGAATTCCACAGTAGTCTGCTGCAGGAGACTCCCTCGGAAGCTTGGGAGAGAGAGAGAGACATAGACTGTCATTGCCTAACTGTCTAATGCACCTCCTCTGTCTGTCACCTACCACAACATAGACAGGAGCAGATCAGTTCCCCACTGCATTGTCCTCATTTTGGTGATTCATTTACTTTGTTGTTGTTGTTGTTGTCAACTGGTAAGAATGCAGTTCAGGTTGAGAGCATCTTCAGGGAAGCCCCTGCTGCCCACTCATGTTTCCTGTCCTGTTAAAATCAGTTTGCTTCTATTAGCAAATAATCTACCTCTAGCTATTTCTGACCCCAGGCAAACAACAGGATCCAAGAAAACTGTAGTGGGCACAATAGGGTGAGTGACGTAAAGGAAAATATATATTCAGAGTGCCACTGTCCAAAAACATTTGTGTAGTATTAGTGTTGGTATTAGATTCCTGATCCATTGCAGTTACTGTGGTAATAGTAGTCTTGGTTTTTGTACCGATTGTATTCTTTGTTGTTTAGGTATTTTGAACCCTTAATTAAACAATTTTCGTAATTGTTGTTTGGTTATTATATTTATTGGCAGTATATACCCAGGGCAACTTATAATTGTTACAGTTGTTACATATAATGTTTTTACATACAATTACACATTGGGTTTTTATTTGCCAGAGCACTGCTGGGGCACCAGTCAGGGTTTCCTCAGTTTGTCATGCAAACAGTATAGTTTAAGTGGGGGACTGCCACCCCTGATCCAGTCAGAAATGTAGATACAAAACAAAATGCCCCCCACTCAGATTTATTCCTTCCTTGCCCCCCCACACCCCTGAAAAAAAAGTCAGCTTAGAGGTGAGATGGCTGCTCGACTTTGAGAGGGAATCTGACTGCACATGCTACTAAAGCCATAAATTGAGTTGATTATCAATGGGTGGTTCCAAATTGGGAAGGTAGAAAAAAAAATGAATTGAAAAATAATCCATTTAGAATTAAAAGGAGCAGCCAAAGGGATGCTGAAGACCAGAACTGAAAATAACCTGCTTATTTAGAAAATGCAGTTTGCAAAACTTTACAAAGCACTGTAGCATGCCCTTTTCCAACCTTTTTACTACACATAGAAAGTACAGCTTCTAATAAAAAAACACACAATCTTAACCCCAAAAAAGAAGTACAAGGTGTTGACTACCAAGTAGCATTTTGTGGTCGGATGAAAAAATGCCAAAAATCCAGGCAACCCACGTTTAACCATTGGCTTTTTGCCTCAGTGCACACCTTTCAACAGTGATGAGTCTTCACCAGAGCTGTAGGCCTATATTTAGCACCCACACAAGAGAAAAATGCAATTTTGGTTTTCATTTTGTGCATTTGTTTTCCATGTGAGGCTGAAAGTAAATGACTGATGAGGCAGCTATTTCTACTTTCTACAGCAGTATTTCTCCATCCCTGCCCTACTCGGGTTCCCTGCCCTATGGCGGTTTCTAATGCATGCCTTTTGAATTACCCACCCTTAGTGCACAGTAGGCAGTAACCGGTTCTTTCCTTATCCCTATACAGTATGATCATGAAACAAGGCTCACCAAAACAAAGCAATGTGGAGGATCATTATACTAAATGTGGGATAGGCTTCAGGTAATTAAACACTGGTAGCGTGTTGCATGCCTTAGTTGCATTCCATTTAGCCTACTGTACTAAGCTAATTTGTCCTGGTATGTAAACAATTAGTTTCTCCAAGTGATTATGAATGTTTTCTCACTTATATTTCACCAGTACTGTAGTTTCCTAATTATTTTAGTTAATCTTTTAGATCCCAAACAAATGCAGATACCATGGAACCTGGCATGCGTCCCTAGCTTGGATGCAGTTTAAGCATTTTTGTTGCAAGTGCATTGCCGAGTCCCTCTCTACATTTTCCATGGAAAGTGACTAGAGAACATTTTTGCCCTCCCTCTACAACTAGACAATGCTCTGTCAATGGGAGGAAAGACCTAAGAGATGTATTCATAGCCCCAGTTTTGTAAGTAAGATCTTACAAGTAATTTGATGAGTTTTGTACTGTCCTGATCATGTATAAAATATAGGAGGGTAAAGGCACAAATACCATTCAAATTAGGTGGGCATAGAGCATATACCTGCATATAACCATGTGTGACAATCTGTGGTATAAGAAAGATACACGTCTTGAACAGATGTGCAAATCAGATTAAAACACACTCAGTTTTTGACAGCAGCACAGTGAGGCTGTAGTTTTTACAGGTTCATGCATAAACAGATCTGAACTGAAACAATTTTTCCTTTCAGTTGCTGAAAAGCTGAGCTGTAACATCTAGTAAATAAGTAACCCTGGGGGCAGAATGCATGCTTCTTTAAGGTAGCCTAGTTGGCAAGGGAAGTTACATCACGTGGAATCCTGTTCTGCTGGGAGATCTCATTCACTACCATCTGAGCTGTTCAGCCAACAGGGATTGTGTGAGCTGTACTGTTTTGTGAATCTTTAAAATTAGGGACCCTTTGGAATTAATTGATTATGGCCATCAGGAGAAACAGTGAGACTTCTGGCACTGTATAGAATAATTACATACTTTTGGGAATCATTGGATTTCTCCCTACACATTTAGATAGGGTATAAGAGGGGGAAGGGTGTCTGATGTCTTGAGATAAGGAACTGCTTTTCCTTTTTATTGCTGTTTCTTACATATATGCACATATAAGGACTGACTGAAATTTGACAGGAGGTTCCATGCTGTAAAAGAATCTGCAAAGCTCTGCAAAAGAAAAAAAAAAGTATTAATACTGGACTAAGGTTCACAGCGAATGAATATGACAAAGGTCTCATGTTAATAGGGCTATAGATTTCCCATGACCACATTCAGAGTATAGGGCCTCCCCCAAATAGCCCATCTGTGGTGGCTAGCTGTGTACCCAGCCAGTCCACTCCAGTAGAGTTGAGGTTTACATTTCCATTGTGGCAAGCTGAACCATGGCTGACATTTGCTGGGGTCTTCAACAAGGTAAAGGTTTGCTACAACAGCTAATCAAACAATTCCTCTTGACACACATATACTCAAATTCAGCCAAGTCATGTAAAATTGAAAGCAAACTCAAATATGTTCTCTGATTCAAAACCTCTGTAAAGTCCAAGCCCAACTGCATAGCTTTAAAATATTTGTTCTAAATATATGTAGTATTTGAATCAGATTGTTCTTTTTCCCTTGGGAGATTTTTCTACTAGTTCTAAAGTAGTTCCCAAATACTTCTCTAAACTAGCTATTGCAAACAAAAAAATAAAAACTGCGTGGATAGGGAACTTGTAATGAGGTTTATAGTAACAGAGTCTAGTGTAGTATATATTGCTTTTGCCCTGTGGTGGTGAACATTAATCTGATTGTTAATGTATATGATGCAACATTTGGGCATTCCAATGCAATTTTCAATCCAATGTGATCTTGTGCAAGAAATAAAAAGAAGGTATCAGAAAAGATTGCGTCTCAGCATGCTGAATATAGTGGAATGCAGTAAGGAAAAATAGGGGGACAGGGCAGGTATCTGGGATCATTAGTAGAGCTGTTTGGTGGTGAGATTGATAGCTTTATATCATGCACTATCTTGAGAGCAGGGTGGGTAGGAATGCAGGGTGGAGAATAAAAAAGGGACAACATGCAATATCTGAAATAGAATTGGAGCAGAGTCCTGTGTTCAAGGTGGAGTGAAATGCTGCTATGGGTTGCATCAGAAATAGAAGTGCAAAGGAGTTTTAGTCTTGTGGTATGCATCAGTAGTACTGAGATGGTGTCTGACAATGAGGGTGGATCTGGGAGCAGCTTTTTTATATATATAAAATACAATTGTAGCCAAGTGTTCAGTATTAAGAACTAGAGAGAGTTTTAAGGTGAATAAATACTGTTGTGCAAGTCCCACTCATCTGAATAGGGGAATAGTAAACCTGCATGGTTGTTCAGAGATTTGTTTGTGCTGATTAGGCAAGTCCTTATTATACCTCATGTTCTTTTTCCTGCTTGCGATTGCATGATTTGTATTAACCTTCGCACCTCAGTTTAGCCGAACATCGTTAATCCGTGGTTTTGAATGGAGAGCACCACGCCACACTGGTCTGAGAGAGCACCACGCCAACCTGCCTCTGATGTAAGTTTCCAAATCCACAGTTTAAACTCCATGCCAGTTGCATGGTCCAAACTGATATCTATTGTTATTGTTGAAGAAACAGCCCCAAAGCTGCAATTTTACCCATCGTCTGGTTGAACACTGTTTGACACTGCTTATAAAGCGTGCATTTTTTAAAGTAACTAAATTAAGAAGATGTGTTAATATCCTATATGCAGTGCAGGGCAATGGAGAATTTTAAAATACAAGAACTACTTGCCATAGGGGTCCAAGAATTGAAAAAAAAAAAAAAAAAAAAAAACACTTGTCCTAACATATAGAACTCAGATCTAACAATGATGTCGGAACAGAAAGCAGGGCAGGAGCAAGAAGTAGGTCGTCTGAATCATCCGATCGCCTAGCAACTGTGGGGAAAGGGGGAGGAAGGCGAATGGGGAATGGGGGGTGGGGGGGTGGGTTGGTGTCAGTGAAGCAGTGTGGGTAACTACAGCAGCAGTGTGGTCCTGTCAGCTGGCGGTGTGTGGCTGGGAGTCAGCAGACTGGGCGGACACCGAGCCAGGAGGGACTCTAGAGATCCAAAGCTCCCTGACACAGAGCCGGTTGTGCGGAGCGGCTGCTGAGAATTAGTGGGTCACTCTGGTTGTCAAAGCGGCTCAGATACTCTGAGCGAGCAGGGCTGTACTGCACTGGGGCATTTCTTTACGTTTAATAATTTCCCAAGGCCTGGGAATGGACTTCCACAGCTGCCACTGCCAGACAAGGGAGACCTGACAGACACACCAAGTGATAATATCACTGTGGCTCTATTGTAGCACTGGGCCAAGCACTGGCCTTATCTCTGCCCCCAGAAATTGTGAGTGAACCCCCCACACCAAGGGTGTAGGTTTGTTTTGAACATTGGTGGGGACACAATATTTTGGCCGCACTCTAAGTGAAGCATTATGGGATCTGAAGTTCTCTTGTCTGCTGATTGTCAAAGGTAAGGATCTTTGCCAAAACTCCAAACACCTACAAATGCCAGGGTGCCATTCAATTTAAAGCGCCAGGACTTTTTTTCTCTCTAATAACTCTACACTGGGTGAAATTGGGAGAAATACATTATTGAAGTGTTCACTGCACCCTGACAATCAAATTAGAGTTTTGGTTTTCAGGCAGTAGGAGCAACGATCCACTCTTTCTGGAGTGGATAAAATTACTTGACGTTTCAGATTTCTACAAAAGCACTTTGATAAAGCAAATATACTTTTGTATGTTGCTCTACAAAGCTGTTGATTGTGTTTGTTTGTTTGTTTGTTTGTTTGTTTATTAGTTTGTTTGCTTTCTCTGCCTTACCTCAAGCTAGGCCATAGGGGCCACCCAGCTAGATGTACAGGTTCAGTTTCAATCCTGTCAACCCAGCAATAACATTTAACCTCTCTTCCCCACACTGCTTACAAGAATTCCCAGTTGGACCAAACTGTGTGCTGGGGTTATACCTTGGATCAATGCCCACAATGCCCACAAAAAATGCCCTGTAACCTGAAGGAAATAAGGACCTTAGAGCTCAGTTTGATATAATAGGCTCTCTATCTGCAAACCCCCATTTAGTACTTGTAATATTAGTCCTCTATCCCTGCTAAATAGCACTTCACAGTTTTTATTATGCTTCTCAGGTTCTTGATTGTTTTCCTCCTTGCTCCCTTTCCCGTAGCCCTTGACTGTGACCCTACATCTTGACAGCACCGTCCAGGATGTAGGACCTCACTTACTGTACTTGTGTAAATTGTAAATTGGAATTTGTAAAATGTATTATTTTGAATTGCTATGTTTTAGCTACATTTAATTTGTAATGATTGATGCCTTATACTTAACTGTATTTTTGCACTTTGTTTGCACTTATATTGTAAGTCGCCCTGAATAAGGGCATCTGCCAAGAAATAAAAATAATAATAATAATAACAATAATTTAATCAATCTACTTATAAATCAAGCCCAGGACAATGGATTCTTGGGAATAGATGTATCAAGGACAAATGTAGTTCTTATCTTTAAAATGGTTCACAAGCAACAGCTTTTTTTCATTATTAATAATATTATTAAACTGAATGTATTTTGAGAACATCTGGAACAAGATAATAGATTCTAATATACATATTCAGCCTGGGAATCCGTTAAAACAGAATCTAAAGATAAACAGCAAAAAGTGTGCACAATGTTCAAATATGTTTTTAGCACCTAGTATATAGTAATAAAATGCAGGTCAGGGACAAATCAGGTAAAAATTAAGCTTAAGAAAATAGTATAAAAACAATGTGATTGTTTTTTTTTACTGTGGTTGATTCGTAATGTAAGCACATGTTCTAAGTCTCCTATGCTACCCCTGTTTATGAAAGAGTTTTGCTAAATAACACTCTTCGCCACCCCTGTCACTTTCAATACAAATTCATTTTCTTTTATAGGTAAGTCTCCAAGCGTGAAGCCCCACACACAGCACCACATTAGCACAGGGAGACAGAACACACAATAGCAGTGCTTAGGTCAACCCTCATGGTTATAAATGGAGAGCAGGTGTTGGCTTGGGTGGGACCCCCAAAACAGGTGGTGCTCTTTTAAGGTGGAAGCCAGGGAAGAAAGGGTTAGGGTTTATCTGGGAGGTCTCTTATCTAGGATTGTGCTTGATTACCCTGGTGTGTTTGCATATCTCTCTCTCTTGATTTCTTCTCTAAAGCAGCAGCAAGAGCACCCTATGAAACTGATTTTATTACCTGTGTTTGTTCGTAATTTCAAGTTAACTTCTAATGTGGCATTTTTGTGTTTTAAAATCAAAGTAATTTAGGTTTGCTCTTAAAAGTCCAAACGAGCAGCCTAATACAGGAATCAAAACTGTTTGGCGCATGATCAAAAATGCATATGATCGTACACAGGGCTCCACAGCAACATGCCACAAGCCCGAACCCACCCCCCCCCCCCTGCCTCCCAGCTGCTGTCTGAGTCCCAGGAGTCTGCTCAGATAGAGCTGAGCGCCAGTGGGCTTGACTGTGGGTGGTACTGTCTGTGGGTTTGCTTCTTGAAACATGTGGTCTAAGGCAGAAGTTCCCAAATTCATCTGGTTCACGGACCCTATTTTCAAGCCATAATTTTCAACCATTACTTTCACCACGGGGGGCCCCCTTAGTTTCCATTGACATAAAAGTACTTTTTTTAATATAAAAAATGAAAAGGCTGCAGAGCTACAGGCAAACAGATGCAATATGATTTGGTTATTAAAAGCTAATTATCCTATGATACTGTTGGGGTGTTTTATGGACAAGTGTTTCTGAGGAACTTGCGCACGATCTCTGAGGAAACAACAGGGTTCCCCAGATTCTGATTTTGGGATGCATTGGTCTCCAATCCATAAAAGGTGCAGGAAGTCCATCTCACTGGTCAATCAGTAATTTATCAAGTGTAACATATATGGTTTGTTAAACAGATTTTCTTTGTCAATCATAATTCTATCAGCATAGAACACCCATCTATCCTAGCAAGCAATAGTCACTCTGTTGGATTCAATTAAGTATTCTGAGGAACTGGGTGTTTAACTGTAACTGTCCATTTTGTACAACCAAAGGGGACAGAGAGGTTGAGGTTGTTAACAGCTGTATCACTAGATCTTCAGGCAATGTAAAGTTAATGTGTACTTTTTGTACTAGTCATTTGTTTAGCTAACACCTACCTCTTTCTGCATTTTTTAACTGGCATTATTATAATAAAAATGTAACTTTCAGTTCTGAGTAATAATGCTAGTCTATGTTCCCTGCTCTGAATTATAGATCTGGCTCACATATGAAACAGTTACCTAAAAATCGTTTTCTTTTCTACTGTTTCTGAATCACAAACAGCTTTTTGGTTTAGTAATCTCTCCTTGTAGCCTGGTTGTCACTGCAACTGCTCAGAAATACAGTAATTTTTGAAATAAAGGTTTTACTCTTTACCTTAAGGCGAGCAGACAGGGTAATATAGAGATTGGAGATGCTTGTCAAACTGCAACCCCACCCTACTGCACAACTGTATTCATTTCTCAGCAAAACACTTGTTCTACTGCCATCAACTATTATTATTATTATTATTATTATTATTATTATTATTATTATTATTATTATTATTATTATTATTTCTTGGCAGACGCCTTATCCAGGGCGACTTACAACATAAGTGCAAACAAACTACTTATAATAATAAATAAAAAATATTCCTCTTGAATTCAATACGTACTTTTTGGTGAACATTATAATAGTTGTTGGAGATACAAAACATATTATATCTGGACTTATGCCAGCAACGGAATTAGATATCTATATAGAAACTTTAGAAGAAGTTTTAATGTGTGGAGCTATTGTTAAATTCGCTGAGTGTGTTTGTAGCTCCCTTGACTGTACAGACTAGAATAGTTTTTCTTCTTTCATTTCAATAATTCCACTTTTTTTCTGTGAAATGAATCACATTCGCATTGCAGTCAATAATACCACAAGCAAGCGGGCATCACGAGGTTTTAATGGTCGTGCAACTTAGTGTGCAGAACTTATTTGACTCCAGATAAACTGCTGTAATTTGAACAGTTTCTATTTATAACCGTTCACAAACAAAAACATAAAAATCCAGCCGATGAGCAATACGCTCCCGTAGTTTTTTCAGAAGAATGAGAGAGGGAAAAAAATGAAATCGCTTTTGTTTGAAGCCAAGTGAAATCTGTTCTTGCTCGCTCTTTGTGTATGAAGTGGCTTACACGTGGGTTTGACAAATCTGGCCAGAGTGCTGTTAACAGCAGTCTGTGATGTCTTCATTATGTGCAGCGGCTATTTTGAGAATAAGAGACCGACTTTCCAGACGAGGCGAGGAAGCGAGACAGGATTCAGAGTAAAAAACAAAAAACAAAAAAAAACCCAGACAGCTGGATTGCGGAGATACAGTGTTTCTACAGTGACTTATTTAGTCTGTAGGCTGGTCAGTCATTGCTATCAGGTGCTTCGCTTGCTGTCGATGTAGACTGACCAGTTTTCCCTGCCAGTGATGAGTCAGTGATGGGATGAATCGCTGATGAGTTTGGGGGGACCACAAGCATTTCAAAATATCATCGACCCAATGGAAAATAATTATACAAATAATTTTAATTATTATATTATATAATAATAATAATAATAATAATAATAATAATAATAATAATAATAATAATAATACAAAAGCAAATAAAATGTCATCCTCTGCACCAGCCACGTTAATAATTTTACACCGGTATGCAAATTAGTTCGTTTTGGATCATTCATAACTATAAAAGCGACAATTTTAATCTTATTAGTAGTAGTAGAAGTAGTAGTAGTAAAAAGGAAGAAGAATGCATGGGGCTATATAAAAATAGTGTGTTCTTGTAGATATGACTGTTGTTGCTCTATTAAGTTGCTGTAGTGTATTTACCACTTGTTTATACGCAATTTAAATCAGTGATAAAGTGCAGGTTCAATTAAAAAACAAAACGAAAAGTGCGCTTTGTCATTCTGCTGTGATGCTCGCTCCGTCCGCACACACCTCTCAGACACTTAAAGTTTACCGAGGTGAACAAATCCGTATAGTTTACCTTGCCGACTTTCTGATATTCTGTGAAAACTATGTTCAAGAGCTGTTTTGGGTGAAACTTTCAAATTGCATTAGACCCTTAAATTGGTGACTTTGGCCGGAAATGCGCACGAGAAAGTGAGAACAGTTGGAAGATTGGATCAGGTCCTAGCCGAAAGCCATGAAGATATATTTTTTGTGTGACTGCCTGAAAGAATAGATTTCAGTACTGGAACACGAGTTAAAAAAGGTAGTTCAATTTAGTTCAATTAATCATGTTAACAAGCCAATTGAATACGCGTGCGTTTAGCTCATGTGAGTTACATTAGTAACACACACTTCAGTTCTTTTTTGGTTTGCCCAAGAGCTTTTTGTTCTCCCATGCTAGAGGCTGACTTTATGACGTGCATTTTGACATATTAGACAATCCGGGTGCAGTGAAGGATTTGGCTAGGATCTGAAACAGACAAAAACGTTGGAAAACAAACAAAACAAAAAAGTTGTCAAAACAGCCTTTTTTTTTTGCAAGATGTAAAAGTAACGTTTTTAAGGGGCGCTAGGCAAAGTTTTGAAAGGTCTTATGAAAATCAAGATTTTGTGTAATTTAAATGTGTTTACATTTCCTTGTAACTTTGGATGTTTCAACCTTAGGTACTTTATAATGGCATGGTAAACTGGCACAATTAAAGTGTAACGGAGAAAGGAGCAGAGGTCATGCAACAGGACATAGAGAAAAATAATAATGCTCTTTTGAAGACACAGCCAGTTAAATTCTCAGGAACTACCTCCATAAAAAATCAGTAGGCAAGGCAATCTCCATTCACTCACTTCTCTTTGTTTGTCTTGTCTTTTCCAGGAAGACATTTTTTTTCCTGACTGTGCAGACCTACCTGTTTTCTGTTCTTTATTAATTGTTGTTTGGTTTTGTGCTTCAGATCCAAACGGAGGGTTTACCCTTTCAATTCCAATCGCATTCGGAATATCCTGTCCTAGCTTTGGGAATCAATGGAATCACAGGTATAAGGTGTGTTTGTGTGACAGAAAGTCTCCTTCTAATCACTAGATCATGTTGTGCTGTTGAGCCCTCGAGGACTGAGATCTGCTCAAGCCCCAGTAATGGAAACCAGCTCAGTAGAGGGTGCTAGTGACAGCGTGGCCAGAACTCTGCTCTTTAGTCCTAGAGAGAGGACTAAAGCCAGACCGCCAGGACACACAACGTACTGCCATAGATACACAGCGGAAACTGATACTCTTTAAGCCACATTCATTACAGTAGTGTGCACTCTGCATTTCCCTTAATTGTTTGATACTGGTATGCATGGGTGTGTGATTTGCTATGAAACTGGGCCTACATCTAAAACTCAAACCTTTAGAGCAGTATTCTGTATTAGTAATGGATCTTCAGCTGTGTTTCCAGTACATCTCATGAAGACTCTATAAAGGTCCAGAAGTTCTTGCACTATCATACCCCAGAAAGTCTTAAGTTAACAACAGCAAAAGAAAATATTGTATTGTGTTTGGAGGTTTTCCTATAGGTAAATTCAAAATCAAAATAGTTTACTTTGGAGTGGGTGCAGCAGCAAAGAATCTGCTTTGTTTGATTTCTGAACAGATTTCACCTAGGAAGGGGTTAATTCTGGGAGTGGCAGGTGGCAAGAAGTTAGTATGCTTCTTTTTTAGGGGCTAAGACTTGGCTTGGGGGAAATCCGAGGCCAAGGTGGAGCAGATTTGTAATGGAAAGCAGTGGCACGCGTGGCTGTATAGAAGGCCACAGATGTCTGCAGTGGGGAAGATGTGCCAATGTTTTTGGAGAGTGCCAAACCCTGGCCATTGTGTGCTGTTGACCTCTGACCTCTGTCAGGCAGCCCGAGAATGATCACTGGCACAAGCTCTTTGAGGGAAGCACAACTGTGTAAGCCAGGTCCTTCTGGCTAGTGGAGATAAGACTTCTTAGATCAGCAAATGACAGCTGCCTACTACAACAGCACACAAACGGGGGGCCCTGGATGGCTACAGCTGTGTGAGAGCGTGGCACCCACACCCAAAGTACCGCTTTATTTCAGTGACTCCAAAAGCACAGCGCTTTGTCTTTCCGAGCTTAACTGCTGTGTTCGAGCCCCGGATTTGACAGAATCTGCAAGCTCCCTCTTACAGCTAAAGCTAACTTCTGATGTAGGTGACTGTGTGCTATCCATTCATCTAATTTGTACTCTGTACCAGCTCTAGACTGCAGGTTGCATTTGTATTTATAGCACAGGGGAAAGCTGAAAAAACCTTTGGATGAGAAATCTGTGGTTTAATATGCAGTATAAATAAGAACAGAAGAATGTTTACAAATGAGAGCAGGCCTTTCGACCCATTGTGCTCGTTTGATGTCCATTAGTAACTAAGTGCTCCAAGGATACTATCCAGTCTATTTTTAAAATTTCCCAAATTTTACCTTCAACCACAACCGTCTTGAATGCCTTGAAGCCCAATTTCCATTTGTGTCCCCTGGTGCATGTGTCCCTGCTGATCTGGAAAAGCTCCTCTGGTTTGATGTGGTCAATGCCTTTCATAATTTTGAATACTTGAATCAAGTCCCCACGTAGTCTCCTCTGTTCCACGGTGAAAAGGTTCAGTTCCCTCAGTCTCTCAGTAGGACATTCCTTTCAGACCTGGAATAAGTCTGGTTGCTCTCCTCTGAACTGCCTCTAGAGCAGCGATATATTTCTTGAAGTGTGGAGCCCAGAACTGTACACACTATTCCACATGAGCTCTAACTAGTGCATTGTACAGTCTTAACATTACTTCCCTTGTTTTAAATTCTACACTTTTGACAATATACCCTAACATTGTTTGCCTTTTTTTTTTTTTTTTTTGCTTCCCCACATTGTTTGGATGGAGAAAGTGAGGAGTCCACATAGACTCCTAGGTCTTTCTCATGCGTTTTAGCTCCAAAAGCTATGTTTCTATTTCCCTCTTTGCTTTCTTGATCCCTTTCTTTACATCTCTTTGCAGTTCAACATATTCTTTGTATTTTGTTTCATCTCTATCTCTTTTGTATGTGCTATACAACATTTTCTTTCTCTTGATGTTTTTTGCATACTGATTTTTTTGTTCCTCGATTTGCTAAGTTTTGGTACAAATTTCTCCTGAGCCTCAAGTATTATATTCTTAAAATATAATCAATTTTCAGCTGAATCTGTATCCAGTGTGCTCAAGTCTAACTCTTCTAAGTGCTGCCTTATACCTTGAAGGTTTGCTTTTCTAAAATTGTAGATCATTGTTTTAGACTTGGTCCTTGTTTTTTGAAAGTATGCCTCAAAGTTAAATATATTGTGATCACAGTTTGCCATTGTTTCTCAAACTAGTGTCCCTCTGACTCTATCTTGGTTCAAGTCAATGCATGTTCTCTCTCTGGTTGGTTCTCTGACAAATTGAGTTAGAAAGCAGTCATTTACCATCTCAACCATTTCTATTTCTGATTCTATAGTCCCAGCTGGGCTTTCCCAGTCTATGTTTGGGAAATTGAAATCCCCCATTGTAACAGCCACATCCTTGCTCCATGCAGTCCTGATTACACTGTACAACACAACATCTTTCTGAATATCTGAGTTGGGTGGTCTGTAACACACTCCTACCACTAATCCTCCAGATCTCTTATTCAGAAGTTTAACCCACAAAGATTCTGTTTCATTACTAGGATCTAATTTGAGTTCTTCTGCCTCAATGTCATTTCTGATATATAATGCTACCCCACCTCCTCTTTGATTTTGCCTGCGTCTCCTAAACTGTGTGTATCCTTTCAACTTGTATTCATCCCCATCATTTTCTGTAAGCCATGTTTCTGTCACTTCTACAACATCATAATCATACGCCAGCACTTTGGCTTCCATGTCTAACATCTTGTTCCTTATACTCCTGGAATTGAGGTACAAACATTTCAGGACTTTCCTACTAGCAGTTTCCCTTGGGTTTCTTTCCTTGGTGGAACATCTCCCATTGTCAGAGCTCCCTGCCCCCCTGGTCCCTAGTTTAAAAGATTCTCAACTACTCTGCACATATGCTCTCCCAATGCATAAGCCCCCATTCGATTTAGATGTAGACCATCCGGTTTGTATAGGTCCCATCTATCCCAGAAGAAAGACCAATGCTCCATAAATCTAAAACCCTATTCCGTACACCAAGATTTCAACCACGTGTTAAACTTTCTAATCTCAGCCTGTCCCCTGGCCATTGCACGTGGTACAGGAAGTAATTCAGAGAAAACAACCGTGGAGGTTCTGCTCTTTAGTTTCTTTCCTAACTCTTTATTATTATTATTATTATTATTTTTATTATTATTATTATTATTTTTATTATTATTTTATTTTATTGGCAGACGCCCTTATCCAGGGCGACTTACAACAAGTGCAATACAAAGTGCAAGAATACAGTTAAGTTAAATTTGTCTTGCAGAGCCTCTGCGTTTCCTTTTCCTATTTAATTGGTTCCAATGTGGACCATGACTAGTGGATTCCCCCCGGCTTTGGCCAGTAGCCCGTCTACTAGTTTAGGGAAATCTGCAACCCGAGCACCAGGCAGGCAAGATACCATGTGGGTCTCCTTATCACTAGAACAAACTGTGTTATCTACACCGCTAAGAATCAAGTCTCCTACTATAACTACCTCCCTGATCTGGGGTGGAGTGGATACCATGGTGCTCTGGAGCTCAACTGCCCTCCCATCACCCTCAGAGCCATCATTGTCCAACTCGGTGTCCAGGAGTTGGAACCTGTTGGGCATTTCTAGCTCTTGGGATGTCTCTAAGGGTTGTGCATGCCCTTTTCTGCTGTAACTAGTGTAACCCAGCAGTTCTCTATGCTGTCCTGCTCTAAGGTCTCAACTCTTTTGAGTTTTGAGTTTTGGCGTGTACACCATCGCTCTCATGGGCTGATTGACTAATTCTTCCATATCACTAATACAGCGCAAATCAACAAGCTGAGCCTTAAGATCACAGACCTTGATCTCTAGGACTTCAACATGCTGACAACGTTCACAAATGAAATCTTCCTGGATGAATTCTAAATTCTAAATTCTAAATTTTACTCTTGGTTTTGGTCCCCTGGTCAACTGCAATTATTCTAGTCCTAGTCACCTTTCCTTCAACCTATTTACTTTCACCAACTCAGCAGCTATACTGAATTTACTTAAATTAAGGCAAACCACAGACAATTTAAATTCAATTAAGGCAGTTAAAACAAAATCAGGAATGCTGATTAGCAACACAATAAGATGGATGCCTCTCATTTGTACTGTCTATGGCAACTTGTAAATCCTTCTGTTATGTATCATATGTATCATAATTGATACATATCAATACATATACATGTTTCATAATGGCATAAATGACACCAGGAGACAATTGGCAGATTGCAGCAGAACTGGCAACACAAGTGTTCATTAACGCCCTGTGTGTTTTTTTTTGCATTAAATTATATAACAATTCTTTAGCTGTTCTGAAAGGGTTAACACCAGTTCGAGCATGAGAGGGGCAATGCACACACTTCTAGACCCATGCTTCTGATCCTGCTACATCTGTTCTGCATGGGATCCTTTTTGTCTTGCACTGTGAATAGAGACAACCTGGGGTTGAGTGCAGGTTGTCTTTGGGATGCTGGTTCTGAATAAGTGATGAGTGGTGGGGTAGTCTTTCAGTCAGCCATTGTGATGGAAATAGTGGCACATGCGGGCCAAGACCCCCCAGATGTCTGTACAAGAGGACAGGCCAGCCAATCCAGACAGGGAGTGTATGTGTATGGAAGGTGGGGCTGGAGGACAATTGTCTTGTTGTAGAAATGTCTGCCTTGCAAAGTCATATAAAGAGAACGAGAGAGAGAGAAAAATGAAGGGTAATTATTAATTTGAACACAAGTGGGTAAATGACTTGATGGAGTGAACCGCAGGAACTGTTGCACTTATGCATTTTGAATATGTAAACAAGTGTTGGTGTAAGTAAATGCCACCTCAGATCTTTATTGGTCCATATGGAGAAGAGTTCCATGGAAGGAATTCTTAAATGGACATATGCAGAGAATCAGTGACTAGGTTCCAGTTAGACCATTGCTAATTTAACTCTATTGTGGTAGTGCAAATTCCTACTGCCCTATTCAGGTTCTGTGGTCAGTTGCATAAAACAACATAAGTGAATTTCCCCCTTATGTTTGCACAGAGTACCTTGACAAGTTGAATACAATGTGGTATCTGATTGGAAAGCTGCTGTATATAAAATTTAGTTTAAAACTACTTTAAAGTCTGATTCCAAAGTTACTGTATTTGCTCCTCTTCTTGCTGGTGATTCATCTGAAGGGTGAAAATGGGATAGAGACTGAGAGAGATCTAGTGTGGAAAACAGTTCAGATTAAAGTTCAGTTGAGCCCACTCTTTGAAGATCTCTGCTCAGCAAGCAGGGAAGGAGGAAGTTGTGTACTAAGAGCGAGACAATTCTGCTCAAGTTGTAAGTGGCAATTCTTCATGTCGGCTGGTAATTTGGTACTCTAAACCTCTTAATGGGATTCCCTCAGATTTGTGACAGCCCCACACCCCTACTCCCCTTTGGTATCTAGGCTCCAGACTGATGTGTGTTTAATGAAGTGAACTTGGTTAAGCCCTTGCTAAACTCTACACAGGGATGAGGGAGACGTGGCTATAACTATGTGGTGGCTCAGCTGGGGCCAGGCTTTTTGTCATGTAAAAGGACGGGATATGTGTATACGTGTGTGTGTGGAGGGGCACAGCTTGGCCAGGCTAGCCGCCTCTTGCCCTGCTATTGTCATGCTAATTGTGGCACACGCCAGGCGGAACAAGCAGATGTCTACAGAGCCAGGAAGTGGTAACACAGATAGTGAGAGACAGGAGCACACTGCACAGCCTGGCCCAGCTGTTTGCATTGTTAGTCTCTGTCTCTGTGTCTCTGTCTCTGTGTCTCTGTCTGTTTCCAGGTCTCTAATGCCAGACTTCTGTACTGGTGGCAGATGAGTCGTTTGAGGGCTAGATAGTGGGGCAAGGGAGGAGGGTTCTTACAGGGCTCCTTGGGTTCCTGAGTGACGTCACTCCCCTAGATTTGGAAGAGCCTACATATTATGTATTGCCTAACAATATTGCGCTAACATGGTTGAATTACAAAGAATGAAATTTGAAGTAAGTTATTTGAAAGTGCAGACATTTTAGCCTACCTAGCTCTCTGTTAACCTCTCTGTTTGTTTTCACTTGCCAGCCACAAGTTTGACACCCCCGGATTTCGATGCCACAGTCTTGAGCTGTTGGTTCGTTCATCTTTTAAAACATCTTCCACAGCTCTGATCACAGTGATCACAGGTAGATAAGGCTAACTTCCTGCTAATTTAGTTGTATAGATAGTAAACCTGATATTAAGCAAGATAATTAATTTGATGAGCGGTCTTCCTCTGAAAATCCTCCCAGTTGTATATGCGGAGCAGTATGTGGCTGACTTTCAGAAACCTAGTAAGCTGCAGGCCTAAAATCATATTCAATCCCGGCTATTAAGGATCAGCAATTTAGCTGATATTATGGAATATGCAATATAATTACACCAGATACTCATATTTGAGTGTAATCAGTTGTTTAAGCAATAAGTCTACATCCAAAGCCATGCTTGCTATGTAAGCATTGCCTTATATATATCTATTATATATGTATTACATTTGTACTGCTATAAAAACTATTTTTTTATCTTAATTTACCCAGCCACTCTGTCTCAATCGCATATTGATTGAGAACACAATAGCTTTTACCTGTGTTACACTGCAGCAGATGTCTGCAAACCAAGGTATTTATGGTGTTTGAGCTGTACTGTTGTCATAAACGCAGTTCATCTGACTGTTATATGGGGATCTACCATAACTTTACTGCATGTCCCTGCAGATTAATTATGAGAGGAAATCAGACTGATGGGAGCCCATTCCAGTTATAAAACTGCCATTTCACTGCAATGCATAAGATGCCTTTGGCTCATATTAACGGCCATAGTCAATACTTACACCGAAATACTGCCAGGCAAAATTCTAGGAATAGATTTTACAATGAGCCAGTTAGCCCAAGCCATTTTTACTCTCTGTTAACCAGTAACGCCTAGGAAAGAAAGGCCAATCTACAGAAAGTTTTGTAGAAATTGATTATACTGGAAATTCAGTGCTGTGTAGTTTAGTTGTGTATTTAATAAGGGGTACCATTACTAGCCATTACCTAATGCCACATTCAATGTTATAGACTGTGAGAAAAGTATACTCATTGCATTACTGGAGTCCTGTGCTGTGCTTTTTTAGGAGAGTGATATCAGTTTCAAGGTAAAGAAATGACACAGTACCAAAGTTTAGAACATCAGCTGTATTAAATACAGGACATTATTAGTAATGTACTAGTCTCGAAATATCAACACTGAGATAAGTTATCCATCGCAAGCACAGATACATAGCAGTGGGATTGGGAGGAAAAAACACCAAATTGTAATGACATGAACAGACAAAATGTACAGTTCATTATTCAAGGTATATGGTTGAGCTGAGAATGTATCACTGCAGTGTTGAGCCCAGTGCAATAAGTTCTACAATTACAGTGCACTATGCTTGAATGTCAAGCACATTGTACAGTTCAGACTGTAGTCCAGTGTCTAGTGCCACATCCTTACTCTCTGTTTGTATTGCACTGCTGTGGAGCTGCCTCTCATGTCTGCTGGTAATCAATTCAGCATGCCAGGAGGCACACATCTGAGCCGCGCTGGCATTGTGATGGAAATGTGGCACACGCCAGCCGCTGCCATTGACAGAGCAGATGCAGAGATGTGAAGGGGGTTGGGGGTAGAAGGAGCAGTTACCCCATGTTTACAATGAGGCTGAACCTCAACAATGCACACACACATGGACAGAAGACCCCTCCCGACCCCAGCCGCACTGTCTCTTTCCCGATGTGGCCTGATTAGATTAGTGATTCCAGTGCTTTGGCCTACTCAAACATTTCTCTCTCTCTCTCTCTCTCTCTCTCTTTCTCCTCTTTTCTGGCCTTTGTTGTGTATTTGTCTCCTGCTGTTCAGGCCTATCCCTGTAGAACGTGCCCTTTGTTTGCAGCTGAATGCAGGCAAAAGTTCCCCCCCTCAACTTGCTGTATGGCAAACCTTCTACACGGGGATGGGATGAATATTCACATCAAGGCCACTAATGTTTTCGGTTGTCTTTCCTACTGTCACACTTGCAATAGCCTGTTGTTTTATTTTTACAACTATTATCCTAGACTTTGTCACTGTGAACCCTTACCAGAGATATCGCTTACAAGACTGCATTGCTCTAAGCACTGTGTTTCCTTATTCATTCCATTAATCCTCCCCTGCATTTGTCTATGGCTCCTATGTCTGATCAAGAAGGAGGCTTACATGGGATTCACTTCAGTGCCTCATCTGCAAAAAACGAAGTCTTTCCTGGGGCACCTTTACAAAAAGGAAATTTGCAAGACTTAATTGTGCTGGTTTTTGAGGTGGATTTGCGGTCACGCTGATGTTGTCCCAGTCCTCTGTCTACAATATGGAGGAAGGCCCATCTAGGGCTTGCTGATTTGAGTTGTGTCCTGTCCACAATATCATGCCAGCATCTACTGATCGAGTGCCTTATTTATCTTTTGCTGTCCTTTTTCTTAGACACAGTCATTCTGCTTCTTATAATCTGAAATGGTTTTGCCCACCATTGTACCCTTGTGGTCACTGATCAAATTAGAAACTCCTCAGAATGCAAGTGTGTGGCCTGGTAATGGGGACACAATAGTTTTAGCCTGCAGATATATTGCCATTGTTTGGATGTCCAATTGTACAGTGAAACAAAACCATTGCATGACATGTGAGCAACCCCATATACATGTCTTCACGCAGGACTTTGCATTATTACGTTTGTTCAACAGGGACCTTTCTGTTATCACTGAGTGTGGATGGGTTGTAATTTCAGTTCTGAGATACCTCTGTGCTTTTAAATAATTTATCATACAGGCCGTGGTGGGTAAACTCCAAATGGTACAGTGCAGTGACAGGGGGTTGCTGGCACATGCACGGTTACAGGGACAGACATGAGGGGGCAGGACAGCTACAGGGGGTGAGGAGAAGAGACAGAAGGCTAAACAGACTTCCCCCCTATCCCTATCAAAATTCCTTCTCATTGGTTTCTACCTCCCTGTGGACCTAGTGGCAGCAGAGACATTGGCAAAACACAATTAAGTTGAGACAAGCAACCAGCTTTCATCTGTGCTCTTGGCTGTTTTCTAAAACAAGACTAACTGATGTCTTCATAGACCCTGGTGCATTGATAGGGTCTGCCACCTATCAGAGGTAACTGGTCTGCTTAATTGCATTACTTCAAGGTCAGAAACTATATCCACCCCAGAATGCTCACATTTACCTCGCAGTCTAAAACTAGGAACCAACCTACTGTTTGACTGTATGATTCCCCTCAGTAAGTAACAAGACAACAGGGATGCAAGGCTTTGAATTGATATCAGGGTACACTATGCAGCTTCTTTGCCACAGTTTACATTTACTTTTTATTAGTCCCATATTCAAGCATTAATGCTACATGTTTCTATTTGATAATCTTTACAATGAGCTTTCACAGTGGGAGTGGGAGAGAGAAGGGAATAAAACTCCTTCACACATCTGCTATCCTTAAGCTTTGTCGAGCGATATGAAACAATTTTAATTTTATTATAATTAATCTTTATCTTACAATTTATATATTTATGTATGTATTTATGCATTTATTTTTGTATTTATTTTTTTGGCTTTGCCTCTTGACCTGAAAGACTTGGCATTTTCTATCCAATGCAGTTGCACCTCTTACATCCAATATTTCTGCTAAAGCATTATGCAAGCACAATCTTTTTCTATACCACAAGAGATTTGCGTGGAAAAAGCATGACTTACTAAAATAGAAGCAGGATAGCATCAGATTTCTGCAGTGTGTTGTTCACGGTCACAAATTGGCATAATTCAAGTTGCAGCATGTATGTTTTTATTTTTATTTTATTTTTGTTGCATTGACTTTGTTGATCTCCAATTATAAACACATTACTCATCAAAGTAACACATTCAATGGAAAAGGCTGATGAATTTCAAAGGAAGTAGATGTATCACTTTCATTTCTGCCATGCCAATAATATGCCAGTTGTAACGCAGTTGTTGTAGAATGCATGGTACATGTAAAAATATGGATAGATGATAAAAAACTACTTTCCTTCATGGAGCATCAATCATAACCCTTTAATGAAAAGTGAGAGACAAGAAATAATATGTATTAATAATATTAGTAAGATTAAAACCATTATACCAAAGCTGTCATACTCAGTTGTGGATAACGCTGATTTTTCCTCCAACCCAGCTCACAGCTACTTAATTCAATTGCTTTATTAATGACCTGGATAATTTAGCTCCAAAAACCTGTGGGTACTGCATTTTGAGTCAGTGTATTGTTATCTATCAACTTTAAGGAGAGTGTATTAGCGATAAGGATTCTGGACTCTGAAGTGGAGAATTGTGGGTTCAATCCCAGCGGGCTGGCTGTTTCCCTGTTACCAAGGGGAGTGGACCAATGAGAGACAGAAACAACCCACTAGTGATAGGGCCACTGATAAGGGAATAATCTCCCCCTTCTTTTATAAAAATATGATGGTGTAAAACCAAGATGCTAACAACTATAGGAAGTAATTTAAGGTAGCATAATATTGATGTGATTACTGTAAATTCCATGCAGGGGAAAGGTGAAGGATTTTATATATCACATCCATGCAGGCCCAGCTAATCATAGATGATCTTCTCACTACACTATAGTCCCAGTATTTGTTTCTTAATGAAGGTATTTCACAGGTTAGATGCAAATCAGTATGTGCACATCATGGTCATAATTTCTGTGTTCATATCACACTGGCACTCTTGGTTTAGGGTCAGGGGTTAACATGTTAATCCCATATTGGGTAATAGTACATCTTAACCTCGGAGAAAGACCAAATAAATCAAAAGAAAGTAATGGTAATAGTCATCATCACACTCCTAGTAATAGTATCAATCCTTTTCTGTTTGTTACTCATTCACACAATGCTGAATAATAGATTGGAAAAGGATCACCCAGCCTTCATACCATTTAGTCATAAAAACACTACTAGAACATGTAATCAACCACATAATGGAAACAATTCTTGTGTTTTTGTTAATAAATTAAGTTATTTGCCTTAATGTAAGTCATAAACACATCACAACGACTCCAATTATGGCCCTTTCTACTTCAATGCTTGTTATGGTGATTAGTGTCCAATAGCCAGGGACACAATACTGCCCTTCTGCAGCCCAGCAAGAAATGCTACCGTGTCATGTGGAACTATTGGACAGAGGTCGTAGGTCATAAGGGAAGAAAAAAAGGGCTTTTTCACATTAGGCTTAACTCTAATTAACTCTTACTAGGACATGGCTTGTTTTCTAAAGCAGTGGAGCAGAAATCTGCACATTTGTGTTCCTCGCAGTGTCCTAAGAGTACCAGGGTTGGCGATAGAATAGACATTTCACTGTTTGCATTAAAGGAAGAAAATCATAGATAAGGTCAGAGAGGAAGGGGAAATGGAAGAAAGGGGACTCTTCCTGGGAAAATAAATCACTTGATTGCTCAATTTATAAAGACAAATTAATAAGCAATCCAAAAAAACAACAACATTGAAAACAAATTTTGTATACAACCCAGTTGGGAAATTGCCAGTTAAAATCAACTTTAATATGACTTTATTATCTATAAATCTACCTTGCTTTTGTGGATCTGTACAGACTGAAATAAACCATGCAGTTTCAATTAATTTGTTTGCTACAAGTGCTTTGCTTGTGTATTAAATCCTTACCATTTAAATTAGATGTTCCTAAACAGGATTATTGGTCCCTAGCTTAACTTTTTGAAAGATGGAAAAAAGCATTTATTTTACTTTTGTTATCTCTCTCTGAGTATCATTTGATGTTTCCCCAGTTCTGTGTGTGTGTGTGTGTGTCTTTTTTCCTCATTAGGAAACAAGTGTTAACTTAACAGTAATTTGTATGAATAATGGCCTCTTATGTCTCCTGTTCTGGCCTACGTGCATTTCTCTCAGTTTGCCTCTCGGGTTTGCTGTCCAGACTGTGTGGTTTTCTCAGTGGTTTGTTTAAAGCACTTATTTGTGCACCAATAGCATTTCTGTCACAGAAAGCTAATATATGTGATGTAGGTCCTGGTTTTCCAAGGTTGATAAAAGGTGTACCAATGTCTTTATTGGAATTACTGTAGCATGCTCACAGCTTACGTTCTCAGTCCTAATGGTTTGCCAAAGAGCACCCACAAATATGAAAAAGTGCAAATGAGCTGATTTCAAACTTCTTGTATTACTCATTTACCAACTTACTCAGTTATTACTCAATTTGCCAACATGTGCAAAATCAGATGCATAATGTTATTCACTATACTGCATATCTAAATGGATGTTTGTGATGTAGTGACCCCTTAATGATTTTATATGTGTAGCAAAAAGTATGTTTCACTGCCTGGTTCATTGATCTGACACCTGGGGGTAAACAGCATTGATCCAAAACCAGAGGCATACAATGCTTGCATACAGCACAGATGACGGCACAGAATTATCCATCTCCCTGGGATCTGCTAGCAATAGGCAAAGTAGGGGTATTTCTTACGCAAACATAACCTGCTGTTTCTTTTCCCTTGTCATCAGTGTAGGCGCTACTGTTTTTCATACATTTGCCTGAGCTTCTAAAATACAATGGCATTTGGGGAGGGACTGGGAATTCCAGGGGTGTCCCAGAGATCAGCTAGCAAAAATACACACACGTCACACCATGAAGGGAAGCCTAGGTTGCCCTGCTTTGCATGTTCCTGTGATACCAGATCTGTGAGTAATGTAGTTTTGTTTGTCAAAGGCTTTTTAAATGTATTTATATTTATGTTTTGTTTTTTTAATCTCTCAATGTGGGCTTTTCCCAAGCGGAACTGAGAAGGGGAACTGCCTAGAGACTGACCGTGGAACCCCTGCCCACCTCATACGCCCACTCTGGTCTGCTTTTCTGGTTTCTCTCCCTCTGTGCGCAGTGGAACCTACACCAAACAGAGTGAGCAGAAAAACCATGACAGCAGCCGCCCAACCCTCACGCCCCCCCACCACTTCCTGACCCAACCACGACACACTTCCTGTTACTATCAACTAGATGCCGACCAATGTAAGACAACAAACCATTATCAGAGAGAATACCCTCAGTAGAAGTGTTGCTGATTGTATGTTCATTAATAACACCAGGAGTCAGGCCAAGTACAATTTATGAAACATTTTGGATTTTTCTCAAGTGTTGCTGGCTAGCAAAAGTGGCATGAAATATTTGGGCAGGCACTCGACATAAAAGCAGTGAAAGTCTCGACAACTTGGGATTGGCTTTATTTATTTAAGTTTGTATGTATTATAAAGCACATAAGATGGCTAAGTCAGATACGAACATACTCCCAATATGGTTCACTGACATGGGACCTCCCATGGCTGTGCATTCAACTACAAATTCAGTAGCAGTGCCTGAACAAACTGAGGCTATCTCTTGAGAAGGGGAGAATATAAAACCAACTCTCAAATATTTTTTTCATACTGTATTATTGGGTGTGAATATAACTTTAGAGCTTTTGCAGCAAACAGGAATGTCTAATTACTGCTAAACTATTGCCACAGATTCTTCTATAATGGCAGCTTGTGGCAGCACCAAGGGCAGCTAACTGAGCAAGGGAGCCAGGACATGGTAATGTAGACCTCACACTGGGCCTATAATTTCAGCTGCATCCTCTGTGTTATGTGCCGCCACTCAGAGACCCCCAGCTTTTCATCCAGTCTGTGCGGCTTCTTCAGACAGGCAGCTCAAGGATGTGTCTTTGTGTGTGCCTGTCTGCAAGACAGACAGGAAGAGAGCTCAATTACACTGTGGGCAAGTTTCCCCCAAAAACAAAAACAAAAATGGTTATGGACACAAATTAGAAAAATCAAAAAATAAACTCCTGATCTTATTATAGCCTACAAAGCTGCTCCCAAAAAACATTAAAGCGATAAATATAGCCCAAGCTGCTGCTAAATATAGATGTGTGGACAGACTGGGGTGGCTATTAATAGCTGTGGCCATGAACTTTATTCTGTCAGCACTTTGAATGAAGGCAAACGATTCGCTGCTGTGGAAAGAAAAGCCTTCTGTTCCTCTTTTTTTTTTTTCTCCTACTCTGGCTTGACGTCAGCTTTCTTCCCAGTTTTGCAGTCTCAGTCACCCAGCTGAAAGAAAGCTCTCAGCACTGACTGGCTCTGAAACCTGTGTCTCATGAACACTGCTATTGTATCCAGTGGGCCTAGGGACAGGTCTGTATGTTTTTCCGTAGTTACAAGTGACTGTTAAACACACAGCTCCCCATTGTCAACAGAGAGCTTTCACAATGGGCCTAACAGCACACTGACTTGGATTAACCTGGAAAAAAGGATTAGGTTTCTTTATATTACACCTTGTCTGCTAGCCTTTTCCCCTTTGGGTTTTGGGAGGGGGGGTTTCAATATATATATATATATATAAAAGCTGAGAAGTTTTTTATTTTATCGGCTTTGTTTAGTTTTCTTGAAGTTATTTCTGGACCCCTTTCCATACAACCATGGTGAATGGGTCTATTTATAAGCAACGCTGGGGGAGACAGAGAGAGAGAAAGGAGACCGTGGGCAGGCAACAAATATATCTCCACATGCATTTTAGCACATACAGTTTTGTTTTTCAGTGGCAAAACCATGTGATTTTGCATGTTCAACTGGGGCAATTCTGTTGCCATGTTCCCTCAGGTATGTTCTGCACTGTTCTCAGGATTTTTTTGGAGGGGGGTTACCTATATCGGTTTGAGGCTCGGTCTAATAGACACACAACAGCCCCTTTTGTGGAAGGAACTTGCTTGTGTTTCTTGATCTTGTATTACTTTGCATTAAAAAGACAAAGGTGGTCATTTTTTCCAGTTAATCTCTTTATTTTAGTTCTGGAAATAAATGGAGTATAAGCAGGACATCAATAGCAAAACAGACGTACAAAATCAAAACAAATAATCATACAGAACAGAGAAGTTGCACAATACAGAGAACCATAAGAACAGAAGCTTGATTATAGAAAACCATCCATCTGGCCTTCAGTTTCCAAGAACCTGCTTGAAATAAGGGTAGCATAGATCCATTTCTTTGTACATCTCTCAACAGCAGTACATATTAACCTGGGCTCTCTGTTCTCTTGTATACAGAAGAGAAGGATGCTGATAATAGGGGTTCAGACTCCAGTCTGGAAGGGTGGCAGTGTCTGCTGATTTTTGTGCCAACAGGAGCTCTCAATTAATGCAATTATTTTCTCAGGTAAGGCTTATCAAAGACTTTCACATTTTAGGCTTCTCGGCTTAAGCTTCTAAACTTAAAATATGTTGATTTCTCAAAATATCGTACCCTTGGAACATTTCAGATTCTTGTGTTCAACCAGTTCATAATTTAATTAGACCGATTAATGAGCTGAGAGCTGTCAGGGTCTGACACCCCTGCTGTAGTACAAAACATTATGATACAACATAGGGAAATGGCAGAGATGTAAGAAAGACAGGAATCAACTAAGGATCAATGACTATGGATCAGAGTGTTGCCATTTTGTTTGCTCTAGTTGCCAAGAGGATGCTAAGGCCTAACACAACCCAGGTCAAGTGCACTTTGTAAAACACTAAAGCAAACTGGGTCTGGGAGAGAGAAAGCTGTGAGAAAATCTTATTTAAACAACACACTGATTTTCTTCTTGTTCTTTTTTTTGTTGTTTGTTTTTTAATTGGGAGACACGCAGGACATTTTTTAAGCTGTAACCCAATTGACTTTTTCACACTTGCTTCTATGTGGCAGTCCAGTCACAAGGATCACAGAACAGTCTGTACCCTGAGAAATGCCATAAACACATAATTGATTTGCTTTATTTAGCTGCCAACTGGTTTTATAACATTGCAACGAAGCAGCTTGGTCGTCCTGCAGGGATTAACGCGATCAAATGAGAGATGGGTTGTACTTTACCTGCTGTCAGGCACACATTCACTAAGCCGTGCTGACACGTACAAATGCATGCACTTGGAAGCGGTTATCCCCTCCCCTTTTTCTTCCTTGTTTCTTTGTGGCAAGCCAACCATCAGTACATCATTCTGGTAGGGTTGGAAAGTGAGGGGGAGAGGCTTCTACTCGAGTCATGCTGGACACTGTAGTTTTTTGCAGACTTCAAGCAAGGATGCAGACGGTTAGGGTGGCATCTTGTCATTCTGGCATTGAGATTAAACATTTAAATATATATATATAATATATATGAGTGTGTGTGTGTAAATGCTAAATGGGGCCAGGCAGGGTGGCTCCACTGAGTGCCCTGTCTGCGCCTGTCAGTAGAAAAGTGCAGCCCTGTCATTTTTAGCTGTGCTCCCTTCTAAAATAAAAAAATAAATACATAAAATGCAGTGGTTAATGCCTGCTCTCATTCCTCTCTCCCTGAAGCAGCTTTTGGTGGCTTAAAGCTGCATAAGCAATTTAAAATATCTACCACAACTACAGTGGAGGCTTATTTAAAGCACAGAGGGGTACAACTGCAAAAAAGCAGCACTTATTATTTGCTTTTACTTACACAGATTCAAGGAAGGAGGAGATGGGATCTATTGCGGCCAACTACTACCAGCTTATCACTGGTGCAGAAGGGCTGCAGACAATAGATGTCATCCGAGAAGTCCGATTTCTGATGCCCACTTCTTTTCACAGCATGGGTCCACAGCACAGACAAAAGGGCTTGAGCATTTCTGGGGTCACTCTTGTTTTCTTATTCTTCCCACATGTCTGGTTTGCCTTCTGACGAGCATGTTCAGGAAACACATGTTGCAAAGTCTCACGTAGAGGGGAAGTGTTCTCTGTGCAAAGTGTTCTCTGTGCAAAAGTCTTTCATCTCTTTTGTTCAAAAGAGGGCCACCCGCTCCTCTCGCACTCTTCCTCCTCTTGCCCAGAAACCAGCAGTGGGCCTTCAATCGTGTGTGTGGGGGGGGGGAAGCTTCCTCCCAACCAGAAGAATTTCAAAGGGGAAGCTTTGTGGTGTCTTTGAGCTCCGCCACCATCTCATAGTTAAGGACTTGGGACCCTCTCCCCATTCACCTCCTCCTACTCCCCTTCATCTCCTCCATCCTCAACTCCTCACTACTCACTGGCTGTTTCCCCTCTGCATTTAAACAAGCTGCTGTCATCCCACTCCTCAAGAAACCTACTCTTGACCCCACCTCTACTCAAAACTACCACTCCGTCTCCCTACTCCCCTTCCTCTCAAAGACCTTCGAGCATGCTGTCCACCGTCAGCTCTCTGCATTTCTTTCCCATCACTCACTCCTGGATCCTCTGCAATCTGGCTTCTAAACAGCTCACTCCACTGAGACTGCTCTCCTGGCAGTCACTGACTCCCTCAGCTGTGCTCGGGCAGCCTCCCTCTCCTCAGTCCTCATTCTCCTTGACCTCTCCGCAGCATTTGACACTGTCGATCACTCCATCCTCCTCTCCTGCCTCGCTGACCTTGGAATCTCTGAGACTGCTCTAACCTGGTTCTCCTCCTACCTCAGCGACCGGACCTATCAAGTGACATGGCAAGGTTACTCATCCACCCCCCAACCTCTCCTCACAGGTGTACCCCAAGGCTCCGTCCTGGGCCCCCTCCTGTTCTCTCTCTACACTCGCTTCCTGGGCCCCCTCATCGCATCCCATGGTTTCTCCTACCACTTCTACGCAGATGATGCCCAGATCTTCCTGTCTTTTCCCTCTTCTGACCCTCTCATCCCCTCTCGCATCTCTTGCTGCTTGTCTGCTATCTCTGCCTGGATGCACTCACACCACCTCAACCTCCCCAAATCGGATCTCCTTTTTTCCCCCGTCTTCCTCACCTTCTGCTGACCTCTCCATCTCAATCCCCTTGGAATCTACGACACTCTCTCCCTCTTCTTCTGCTAAGAACCTAGGAGTCACCCTCGATCCTGCACTCTCCTACACTCAGCACGTCACCACGCTGACACGCACCTGCAGATTCTTCCTGAGCAACATACGCCGAATCCGACCCTTCCTCACCGACTACTCGACTCAGCTGCTCGTCCAGTCACTGGTCCTCTCCCGCCTGGACTACTGCAACTCCCTCCTGGCTGGCCTGCCTGCAACTACTACCCGCCGCTCCAGATCATGCAGAACTCTGCGGCTCGTCTGGTATTCTCTCTGCCCCGATTCGCACACGCTACTCCACTGCTCCGCTCCCTCCACTGGCTCCCGATACCGGCACGCATTCAGTTCAAGACACTAACCATCACCTACCGCTGTCTCAACCGCACTGCACCGAGTTACCTTCAAACACTCGTCTCCCTCCTTCTGGCGTTTACTCAAAACACATCTTTTCAGATAGTACTTGTAATTTAGCCATTTACTCTCCTGTAAGATAGCACTTATACAAAACGTTTTGTCATACTACTTGTCTTGCGTTACTAGTACTCATATTGTTATTTTGATTTCCCCTTTGCTCCCTTTCCCTTGGCCCTTGACTGTGACCTGACATCTTGTCTGCACTCAGCTTTTACAATCCAGGATGTAAGACCTCATATATTGTATACACTTATGTAAATTGGAATCGTAATGTTTTATGCCTGTATTTCTGCACTTTGTATTGTGCTTATATTTTGTAAGTCGCCCTGGATAAGGTCGTCTGCTAATAAATAAATAAAAATAATAATTAGACTCTCGTTTAATCAGTGGAGCACAGCACAACAGATATCATTCTGAAGGCCTGCAAACTGCATTGAGGGAAAGGCTTTTTAAAGCAGTGCATGATTGTGTGTTTTGTGTTACACATGCACACTTCTTCACATTTGGTGGTGCCCCTCTTTACACATCAAAGGCACCCATCACACACATATACATATTCAGTAGAGTTGATTGCTGATCTGACGTAGGATAGAGGACTCAGGACTGGGGCAATCTGCTTCCTGTCCCACAGCACTAGATGACGGACTTCCTTACACCCTCAGATCTTGGCACATTGCTTGATTTAGGCTCGCCCTGCGTTTTCTTCCTGGAGCTGGATCAAAATATGTTCTTAAAAATATTGGGGGGGGGGGGGGGGGATAAAAAGTTCTGGGAAGAAATGTCCCTGCTGGGTGAATAATCAACTGGAAATGTTGTGTTTTGATTCCTTGTGCTTGCTCAATTCCAGTAAAGTGAGATTTGGACACGATCTGAGAAACTCCCTCAGTGTGTTTCCCTGAGAGTCAACTTGCTGTTCTAAAGCTGAGCCTTTAACACTCCTGGCAAAGGATTTGATTGTCCCTTGCAGAATGTTTTGTGTGTGTGTGTGTGTGTGTGTGTGTGTGTATTTATTTTTATTGAGAAACATTAGTATAGAGTGTACAGCAGAGCACAGCCATTGGGGGGAATTCACCTGTGACATATCACCTGGCACATGAAGGAGGCACAAAAACACCTGGTAGCCTGGTTTTGTGATTCATACAGAAGGCTGGACATGGATAGTGCAATATGTGATATTGCTTATTGGGGAAATTGACTGTTCACTGTTTGGGGGTGTACAGGAGCCTTCCTATTCAGATAGAGAGGGATCATGCTGTACTGATACTTTGGCATTGTGAACTGTTGCTTTGTGACTTGAAACAGACAAGACTAATTTCCAGATATGCCAAAGGGATTTGTCAATATACCACACTAGTTCAGTGACTGTCAAACACTTTTTTTTTCTTTCTGAGAATACAGTAGCCTACTACTGGGAAATCACATGCTGTTTCCAGATAGATTAATAGAGTACTTAGTTTCAAATTGAGTTTCTCTGAAAGGAATGTGAAGGTATTTCATGAATTGCCTTACCCATAAACAGCATTAATAATCAAATGAATAATAAGCACTGGTCAAACGTATGACATTCACCTGGTAGTCTTACTGTGATTGTAATTATTAATTCCCGGTTTTAGAATAAAGCATTACGCACATTCTCTTGAATGAACCACTAACTTGGTTTATACTAGTCTGTTGTTTCTAAAGCAACCTTTTCACAAAAAATGTATGCAAAGAACCTCCCCCCTGCCATCCCATCCCATCCCATCTCATCCCATCTAAGGAAAATACAAATGACAGCTTTGATGTCCAAGCACCTACGTTTTTCCAGACACGAACACACTTTAAAGAGGAAACCCTGTCTGTGCGGGGGGGGCACAGTAACCTTCACGTTGTCTTCACTGCATTCCAAGACAATGTGTATTGCCGTCATTTTGTATTCTATTTTTTAGATCAATTCTTATGCCGGGTGTTTTCCACTGTGGGACTGTCGCGGTATTACGCATTACCGCCAAACACGCCGGCCAGTCGTCCGCGCAGCGTGAGCACAGGCGGGGGAATGTGAGCGCTGGCGCAGATCTGCCCCGGCCTCGCATTCCTCGCATTGCAGACCTTTCTTGGCAGGAGATAGACTTGAGCGGCTGCCAGGGCTCAGTCCGCAGCCCTTGGTTCACTGGTCCCCAAAACTGCCACACACTGAGAAACGTGCTTTACAGCCAGACAGAAACTGTACCGCTGCTGATTAACTTATAACGTTGGCATTACCCTTTTCTGCGTGGCTATTGCTGCTGGTTAGGCTTACTTTACAGGAGCAGCCTATATTGTTCCAGGACCATCACTTACTGCAAATGCCATAAGTCACTGGTGGGGTGGGGTTGTCGAGCAGAGGGAGGGTGGTGGTGGATGCTACGCTGTTAAGATGGGTTGGGGGGGTTCGCACGTACACAGCGTTGCTAAATGTAAATTACGTTGCTGCAACATTGTGTGTTAGCAGGGACATCTCGTAAATAACCCCCCCCCCCCAATAAGTCTACACCGATTACATGACCTGTTATACTGCTCTTGAAAATCGTGTCCTTTAACTTTAAGAAACGTAAACGTTTTAACAGGTAGCTTGCTGGCTGTGATATTATTTTGTAAAATAGTTAGGCCTATATATCTCGTTAATAAACAAGTAGCTATGATGCTATGATGCTATATGTTGGATTGTGCTCTTCAGTAGAAACACTTATTTTCTACAACGATACAATTATTTATGAGGAAAGCATTTATTATTATTATTATTATTATTATTATTATTATTATTATTTTGCGGTCCAGTACCTCATCGGGTTTTAACTAGCCATTCGAACTGATACAAAAATGCTGTAATTAAGAATTGATATGTTTTCTAAAATAAGTCGAATCAAAATTGAAATATGCATACTACTGTATACGTCGTGTTATGCAGTGCCTCGTTTATTCTTAGCTAATTGTTATGTAAAGACGCGTGGTTTTGATCTCTGGATAGAAATGCACATGGATTCACCCAAATGAGCGCCTCCGTGCGAGACGTGACTTCCATAAAAACATAAATAGTCAACTAGGTGGGCAATCTATGAATCCTCGACAGTTTTCACGAAAACACACACAATCAATAAATGCAGCAGATTTGTAATGTCCCCACTGTGAGTGAAGCTGTCCCTACATGGCCAGGACACTTCCTGCAGTTGCATATTTATATATTTTCCTGTGTCGTGGGAGTGAGAGTTTGCGCTGCAGCTGCAGAGCCATTCAATACCGGCTCCTGCTCGTTTCCATAGAAATACCTTATTCGGCGTGTGACGGAATTGCACAATGCGCTTGCGTGCTCCTACTATCACTACCTGAAATGACATCCCCAGGCACAGAAATAGAATAGGGATGTTCTTATCAAACTGAGTCGAGAGATTTGTGTTATGTGGATGTTCTGTTTGTTTGCTTTAATGTAAAATATATTTGGGGCTACAATACAGAAATGCAGGGTTTAAAAAAAAAAAAGCTGGAAATGAATTAAACTGAAAAGAGATATAAATATATATTATTAGAAATTGCTATTTTCAGACTTCTTGAGGTGTGGACCTAATATGCATACTGTGTTGTGTACACTATATGCATAATGTGTGTCTAATTATTTTAATACATATTGTGGGATTGCATGCATTAAGCCATTTGTAATGTGTTGATTTAAACTGACCCAAAGCACCAATTCCATACCCTTTTGCAATGCCCATCCTAATAAGACACTGACGCAGAGCAAGTTGAGAGTAGACAAACAAGAATGGTGTGTTATAATAAATATAAACTCTTTAGGCTGTGTTAAAGTCATGTTGAGCTGCGGAGTCAGGTTTAACAAGGAGACCTGAGCCAGGGTTATAAATGTAGGGTTGGATTCCAGCAGAGGTGATAAGCAGCACATTCTTCAAATAAAGAGCTGTGGGCATACGGGATAAACAGCAACACGGGAGGGCCCTGATGCACAGAAATCTCCCGGGAATGCAGGGATCCTCCCAAGAAAATAGCTGGAAAATCAAGTCTGGCTGGATAAACCCCTGTTGTTCTTTAACTAACAGGTTTATTTTTAAAATAAGTTTAACAAGTGTTAAACCCTGTTGGATTTTTCAACCGCATAAAAAAAAAACAATTCAGATTACACTTACATTATCAATTTCGACTTAGAGATCCAATAATCATTTTGTAAAGGTATGCAGAGCACAGTATAAATATATATATATATATATATATATATATATATATATATATATATATATATATATATACGGATACTGAATAAGTCCCTCAGAGGGAATCTGTTAGCTACTTTGACAAACAGTGCTGAGGGGGTGGAATAGTAATGCCTAGGGAAGTTTTGCCTTCTGCAAACACAGCTAGTTACCATAATGAAAGGAAGTTGAATTATCGAAGCAAAAAGTCTCTTCACACCTACAGTATTTCTGCCTACTTCAGAACTTTGCATAGTAACGGTACGTAACACAGTCAGAAAATGTGGAACAGATGAGAACAGGAACTTTAAAGAGGAACTTTCTGTTTTACAGTTTTCCTTTTTAACCTTCTAAGAGGGCTCTAATTATAGATAGCATGTTATAATGCTGCATCAATCCCATTTCCCTGTATCCTAGTTAGTCCAGGTGACTTTAAGGTATCACATTTATTTAAAGGTATTGCAGTTAAAATTACAATTACAGCCCTGTTGTACATACCATTAATACAGCTGCAAAAAAAATATGAAGGATAAATTGAAGCAGGTACAAAACACCCATATCTGGGAGATGAGGCTTGTGCATCAGGCAGGGTCTGGGAAAACCTTAATCTCTTAGGCATTGTTTTTATATATATAGGTCTATATTTTAAATTGTGATTTTATGAAACCTACCTGTTTAGAATTAATATTAATAGTGTGTCATATTGCGTAATGCATTCAATTATTTTAGTGAAACTATTTTACTGTTTAGGCAAGAAAGTTCATATGAGCTGAAACCTATTAACAGTATGCATATGTACTTTTTTAAGTCCACTTTTCTCTCTTGTTTCTCCAGGAGTTTCAAATAGATGTTGGCATATGAGGCCTCAATATATAAAGGAGTCCTGGTGACAAATAAAAGCATTCTTGAGCATAATTCTGTCTGGAGGTTTGTGTTCATTTTAGCTGAGTTGAGGGTGGAGGAGGGTGAGGGGGAGATGGTCTCACAGTGGGGTTTTACTGTGTCTGCACTGTGTCTGTGCAGCCAGACGACAAAGCTGAGCTGTGAGGAGCCGCTGCAGCCAGCCTAATCTGGCCCAAACAGGGAAAGCTGTTGTGAGTGTGGTGTGTGTGTGTGCTTCTGGGGGCAGCGGTTAGCAACTAATGCTAAAGACGTGTTTATCTGGGCGTCTGACTGCAAGCCACAGGTAGCTTCCCCTGAGCTGCTATACCCTGCAGCCCAGCAATGCAGAGCTTTCCAGCTAAGACTCCCATCAGACAGGCAGAGCTGGGTGGGTTGTAGTGAGAGATGGTAATATGAAGAAACATTCACATTAACTGCCAGATGTCCCCATTTCTCTGTGGAAACTTCAATTTCTGTGACAGAAAGGAAAGTTTTATGAGGAGTGGCAGACTTTCTCAAACGACTGTAGACTCTTCATGGAGGTGGTGAATTTGTGCAGGCCTAAAAGTATTCATGCTGTGAAAATGGACACTGTGCCATACAAAGATACCTTTACAACAGAAGGAGTTAGTATTAAATTGAAATTAGCATTGGTAATTGACTCAGGTGTCCCAATTCCACACAGTCAACACAGTGAACAAAGGTTTTGCAGGCCTGTGTGCTTCAGTGGTCTCAGCTTGACAGTATTTGGTTTGAATTAGCATTCCTGTGTTTACTGCAGGAATCTTTTTAGCATATGTCTGTATGCTGGTTTGGGGTGGATAACGGTTGTTGAGAAGAGTCGAGTGGGCTACAAAAGGTAGCTTCCAGATTCTAACAGGTTCTTGGATGCACTGCATTACACTGATCAAGAATAATCGGTTTTGCATAGTCCCTGCTTTCCTCACCACCATTATCCAGATTTAATTGTATTGGATTAAGATGCTTCTGCCAGGAATGCACAAAGAATTCCTGATGACATGAAATTTCCACTCCACCTTTCTACAATGTATGCTGCAAGTCGATGAGGAGATTTTGTTTAGCATATGCACTTGTTTTGTGAGGCATTAGGCAAACTACTTACACTTGATTCATTTGGCTAATTAAATTGTTTGCCTGAAGATGTCTGTGTTGCTGTACATGCAAGTGGAATAATCTACAGATGTTGGTGAAAGCAATGCAATTTCTGCATTTCTGACAAAGACTTTTGCATGTTTTTCACCTTTGACTGATTCTGCTGTCATATGCTAACTGCACAATGGTGTTCCAGTCCCCTATATGCATAACAAAAGGCAATATAATGAGCAATTTTGCAGTGGATTTAGTGTTTAGTTTCAAATATGAGTTTACGTTTTCACATTTCACACCTAATGCCACATTCATCACTATGCATTAGTGAATGAAAACCTTGTGATACTTGCAGGTCACACTGTTTTTTGAAAGAATCTGCACAATGGTTCGAGCAGCTTACAATTCATATGTCCCTCAGTGTCTGTGAAAAAAACTTCCCGCTGATGATAACAGACTTCCGAAGAACTGTCTGCCTGGAAATACTGGTGTACTTCTTGTATGAAATCATACAATGCTATCTCTCCTTCTTTCCAGGGAAAAGTCTGCTTATTTTCTTCTTCTGTTGAATCCTATGTATTATCTAAGGTTTAGCTATACCCTAGCAGTGTTATTGGTGTGTGTAATGAGGGGAGAGAATTTTTCTTCACTCTATTAGTGCTCCAGTTCTGTGGGGGTCAAATAGCGTTGTGTCTCCTTGGCACAGCTCAATCTTTTGAGTGTCAGTATTACACAATCATGTTGGCAGTACACTTTGTTTCCTCATGTGTGTATGGGGCTTGCGTAGTAAATTAGAGGAAACCGACCTGCTCTTCATATGAGGATTCAATATGGATCCAATACAGGATATTTGTAAGATACATCGGGTATAGGCTGAATGGGTTTGGAAATGTAATTTATGTAATTTTCAGGATGTTGGTTACTTTCGCTTTGGAGTTGAGTTGTTATGAGTACACTTCTCGCTGCAGAAGTTAATGGAAATACCATGCACTCTAATGCAATTACTGGTGACCCTGGAGCCAGCTGCATAAAACACCTTAAGTATTGAATAAATAATGCATCAACTAAGCTTTTTTCTTTAACTAGTCTATTGACCTCTTGTGTGTTAAGTACTTCGTGCAACACCCTTGAACTAAGGATCACTTAAGGGGCCTTTTATGGGACCAGCTTAAGATCTTTTATGCAGCTGGCCACTGTTTCTGCAGGTTCCAATAACAGTTTGGGGAGCTGACTGATTCAGTGAAAACATTAAGAAATCAGGTAGAACCAGAAGAGCTTTAACTCTTTAAGACAGGAGCTTCCCAGTATAATGCACAATAAAAATATGAAATAAATAAATAAATATATAGTTAATTTGCTGTTCTGTATTTAATTAGTGGTTCATTTTAAGCATTTTTATTGTATTGTCCAGTCCCTGTCCCAGCCTACATCTACCACATACCAGAACTGCAGTTTTGTCTGCATTCCATATATACTCAGACACAGAAGGAGATGGAGTACACTGTGCTTACAGGAGATTGTCACCTTATCACAGGGAACTGTTTAAACATGGAAGCTAATTACTGTTGTCTCAGTGTACCCTGGGGTGCTTACGCACAAGTTAACATCTGCCTCCAAATATCTCATCTCTGGACAGACAGCCCATGGGAAAGTTTTGCATGATAAATTTGCTTAGTTATTTAGGATTTTAAACATCGAGATATTTGTTTGTATTTCCTTTACCCTATTTCCGCTGTGTAAAATACATGTGTAACCATCATTTAAAAGTGTTTGTGCAATATTTACCTTGTATCTGTTTACTTTGGTAAACTGTGGTATTGTTGCTGTCAAGTGTCAGAATGCAAAATAAAAGCCCAGTACAGCAGCAGGAAAGCCAAGTAAATAAGAGTAAAATGTAGAGGGAGAAATACAAAATAAACTTTTCTACAGAAATCAATCTTATACGTCCATGCTTGGGCCCACAAGTGTAAAGATAACATAGACTGGGGCAACAAGCCAGTACAGTCCAGCTCCACTCATTACTTTCTGGGCTTTATTCTTCTAAGGGCCTTCATCCAAAAAACTTGCAAATCTGTTTGAGCAGCCATTCCCAGAGACAGAGAAAGAGGACGTTCCCTTTAACAGGACGAGCCATTGTCCTACTAATCGCAGTCACTGCAGCACACCTCCCACCACAACCATGTTTACCAACAACAGCAACAAAAACTTAGCATTAAACACGAATGATTTTGGAACTGTGTAATCTGAGTTAAACTCGGTCAGCTTCCTGCACAATGCCAATGGTTTCCAATCAACTGCAGCTTCCGTGGCTGTGTATTTGTTTTCAAACAAACTGGCTGTCCCAGTGAACTTGCAGCCAAGGGTTGCCAACAGTTACCACTTTTGCCACTGCCCGACTTAGCCTTGCCAAGTCAAACAGCAGGCCTGCGTCACTGCTGAAGCCCTGCCCTTTCTGTACAATCACAAATGCTTTGGCATGAAGGAAGTGACGCTCCTCATAAGACATGGAACTGCACTTCCTGAAATATGCCGTTGCTCCTGCAATAAGTGTTGAGCTGGCATACCATCTTTGAGGATGTAATGTAGATCACAGATTTAACAATCACCTGCATCATAGATCCATTCTTGAATTCCTTGCATTGGTGAAAAGAAGTTTGTTCAGGATTTCCTTTTTGCATGGTTTAAAAAAAATTAAAATACATCTTCAAATAAATACATCATAAAACATAAAATCCCTCCCAAGTGTTCACTGCCTTGTCAGTGTGACTGAGCCTGTAGCCAATTTGATTTAAATTGTCATTTGTAGGATTTTCTTATAAAAGGAGGAAACCAAAGAAACTAGGTTAAAAATAGAAGTTTCGACTTGATTCACGTCGGCTGTTGAATAAGGCTGGATAGTATTTGCAGAATTACGCACATCACAGGGCGAGGCCCAAGAAACCTGTTGACACTGTGAGAAGCCTGAAATCCCCCCCTTTAAGCCTGCACGCAGCGATTACAGAGCTCCTCAAGGACAGGGATTACAGGGATGGTTGCTAGGGCACAGCCTTTTCTGCACAAGCTGATGTCAGAAGCAAAAAATCCACAGCCAACTTCCAGCTACCAACTTCTGACTCTTCCAGTTAATACTTTTATCTCCAAGTCAAACCCAACTTAAAAGTAAAATACATTTCAAAGCTATTTGACATGACTTTTTGCTTGTATAGGAAGATGGACCAATGTTTTGGAGAAGTGGTCACTCCGCTCATCACACAATAACATTGCTTCTTTTAGGGGTTATACACCACTAGTTCAGTCCCTACACTGGATTTGATGTGTAGCACTTTTCACAGGGTTAAAAAGATGGGAGTCTTGATTCGGTCAGTTATGAATCAAACTGACATTTGCAGAAGGGAGCTTTGCAGACTTCAATTTAAGGCTAAAGCTTGCCTCTAATAAGTGTTGCCCAATTACCATGTCCACATCAAATTAAGGGATAAGAAATTATGGTGTAGCAGTGCATCGTCCAAAGCCACCATGAATAAACCGAGTAGATATAAGGTGGTTTGCAAACCCATTCCCAGAACAGGAAAACTGTTTGGCAACCCTTCAGAACTGTCCACCAAAACAGACATAAGTCCACATGCAAGTCAAGTGCACACTTATCAAGTCCCTCAAATCAGCAAATTTAGTATTGAAAATCACCCAGTATATAAAATGGTTAACAAAAAGGCAGAAACGTAAAGTGTTCAGTTCAAATAATTTATTAAAATTAAAAAAAAGGCTGGTATAACAATTTCATAAATAAAAAACACACAAATATATTATTCTTTCATCATAAAACTTCGAAGCACATCTTGCACTACCCCATGGGAAAGTCCTTAAACCCAGGGACAGTAAAAATAAAATGTACTGCTTCAGGTAGTGACTGAAAACAAGTCCCTTGCAGTCCAAACTGAAAAGCAGCTCATTTTTCATTGCTCGAAAAAAATATAAAATGCTTGTTCAAATCATTTGACGGTTAGAATACTAGTCATTTACATTTCCTAACAGTATGAACCGTTCGTTTCGACCATGTAAGGGGGGTGGTTTTCCCTCTCCCCAATGTAACAGGCTCAGCATTGGTCAGAACAGTTTCCCCCCCACAGTGTAAAACTGGCAGGCTGCCCCCACGCCGCCCTCGGCTCCGAGGCTCTGTCCTCTCCGCCCGTCAGACCACGGCGACACTCCGTCACGGCCCGACGGCCGACTTTCCAGCAACCCCCGCCGGGCTGTTCCGTTGCGCGGGGGGTGGATGTGGGGGAGGCGGGGCTGCACTGTCCCTTCAACCTTCTTTCCAACTCCCAGCTCCTTCACGGTTGCCAGCCGGGGCCGTAAGGTTATTTTATCTTGAATTTGTGTTGGTTTTTTCCACCATGACTGACGCTTTTATTCTCATTTGTCGGTTTCGCGTTCTCGCAGCCGTCTTCAGCGCTCCTGCAGCGCCAGGAAGGGGACCCACTGGTTTTTGCAGCGGCTCTCCTCGCAGTAGCTTCCGACCTGCTTCAGGGCCTGGCTTTTCATCGAGTCTGTATGCGGATTCTGTGAAGGAAGTAAAAAAGCTATTAGCAACTTAGACCAACCGGTTTGCGAAGTGTAATGATTGAAGATCATACACTTACGTTTTTATAAAAAAAGCTACAAAACCACATTGTAATAAAGCTTTTATATCCCCGACTGACTATACCATTACAAACCTCAACATATGCAGATGCATTGCACAGCGTCCTACCCAGCAGTCGGGGAGGGCACGGTGGTCTATGCCCATAAGAAATGTGCTGCTGCAGCTCTATCCGGCTTGCAGCAGCACCACGGGGTAGCCAAGAATAGCAAGTCGGGGCATTACAGTCCCCGGCAGGGAAACAAATGTGCTACTCCAGTCACACGCGAGATACTGTGCAGCAGTTTCGTCACTTACCGTGACCAGGATGCAGTGCAGGTCTTTGGGCTCGTTGGCGTTACTGTCCGTGCCCTGCTCGCCCAGGACTTGCGCCAGCCTCTGCATGCCGGAGACGCGCAGGATGTTTATGTCGTTGTCGCAGCAGAAGGCTTGTATGAGAGTGAAGTGGATCTGCAAAGCGATATCATCCTCGTCTTCTTCGTCGGTTGCCAGTACGCACAGCACAACGCTGTCAGGATCTCTGCAAATTCAAGGAGACATCAATGCACTGCTTCGAATTTCAGTTTTCAATTGCAATGTGCTGCCCTACGTGGTCTATTTAAAAGAACTACAAGCAGCTTAACTCAAATGCTTAGTGCACTTAGTGCACGTCTAATGCTAGTTTGCCTTTTCCACATTCAGTTCTGCAAAATATTGTATTTTGCTTTGCACTTAATCCGTGCGAGTGTAGTTATACCCATTTATCCCACACCCGGTTCAAAATAGCAACCGCGGACGTACAAGTAAATCAATAGGAATACTTACATGTTCATTAGTTTTGCAGACTCATAGACTCCAATGGTGAGGGAGTCTTGTCTTTGAGCGGTCACCAGCAGTTCTTCTAGAGCTTGGGCTACCGTTTTCATCCTTAAAAGAAAAACGGAGCAATGTTAGGACCCATTCTACTACACACGTCCAGTCACTTTGCATGATCCACTCCACTACAACACTGCCTTTGTGCAGTCGTGCAATGTCAGCTTTAAATCAAAAGCACATTCACCCTACAATACAGTTTGCCTAAGTTACTGTTAATCAGAAGCTGGCTGAGGATCAAACGAAATTCAATGCCATAATTTCCTAACTGCAGCAGAACACACAGTAGCTCAACGACACTTACTTTTTGTCTGCGATATTGCATCCAACGACTTCTTCCAGAGTCATGTTGAAAAAGGTTATAATCCACAAGGTTTGGATACAATCCAAAATAAAATCCCACAATCGATCTGATAGGCACAGTAGAAGGAGTATAATCCAAACACTTCGTTCAGGTTTCGAAATGAGCGATTCCACAGTTGTGCAACGTATCAAGTCCTGTAGTCGCTGCTGCACTTGGTGTACTCTGTGTGATCTCCTGTCGGTTTCTGCGGCGCAGTCCGCTCCCGCTAGGTATTTAAGTACATTCGACGTGGGCGTGGCCTGTCGTGGAAGTGTTTTATTTTATTGGTCAGCGATATTCAATAGAATTTTCACCCTTTGTCATTGGACAAGCGATCTGCGCCCACGTGGGGCTGGCAACCCCTTCTCTTCAGAGAAATCCCCCGGACTTTTCTGTTTGCGTGAATTTCGAATACTGTGGAATACCCTGGCAAGCGATCGTTAGGCCGTCTTTCAAGCAAGACAACTAGAAAATGATAAAAAAAGAAAACCAAAACACGAACGTGCAATGCAATGCAATCCTTTCGGAATTCAAAAAGAACATTCAATATTAGTTATTGTAAATAGGTGGGGACAGACCGATGTTTGTTTGATGTAAGATATAAGTTTATTTGCAAACATAAATTGAATTTGCTATTCTGCATCATTCAGTAATACTGGTAACTGGGTCTAACAATTCTAATATTATATTACATTTTAGCAAGTGGAGTGGGGCTGGCGATGGGTTTCATTCTCAGTGTGTTTATTTTTTTGTCTCAGCACCTGACTTTCCTCGTGTTAAGGGACACGCAGCCCTCATGCACAAATGTGTGTTGTGTAACAAAAACACGAACCAAACCAAACCCAGGAAAGTCATGTGAATTAATTTCCCTGGACTCCCGTCTTATTTAACAGTCTCCTGTTATACTTACGACATCCTCCAACATAGAGCTTGCAGAAATCCAAATCCCGGATCTTGCTGGACGCTACTGGGGATTTTCATCAACTTGAAACTTAACTCAACTGCACTTAACTACGCACACTCGTTGGGAATATAAATTAGCAACTTGATTTGCAAACTGAATACGTAAAAAAAAAAAAAAAATTGAAAAAAAAAACATTCATTTTGCAGGTGCTACACATTGGTGCAATTTTTCATGCACAAACTTTTTGAAACCAGTATTTCTGCCAATAATTCTGTGTAGTGATCTGCTGAACTGCTGTCCAAAACAACAAGCTGTGATGACCTCAGATTTTCAGAAGCAAAAGTGTGTTCTGGAGTGATGTTGTGTTGTTGCGCTCCCTCTAGTGTCCAAACGCAGTGCAGAGCTACAGCTGGGAAAACATGTTGCAACATGTTGCAATTTTTTTAAGCTCTCCCGCACTGCCCCATACCCCTTCAGACATGTTCAAGTTGTTTATTTATCCTTTGAAAAAAGTTCACATAGAGCTGTTGAGATGCGTTCATAGAAAAACATTATTAGTGTTGTTGTTGTTGTTGATATTTCCTTCTGAATAATAATAACAATAATAATAGTCAATATTATTTAATAAATCATACAAAACACATGTTACACAGAATATATACATATACGAATTCTTAACAAAGTGTTCCAGACTTTCAACAGGTACTGATAAATAACAATTTGGCGCAGCTTCAAAATAAATGAGGAGTTAGCAGCAGCTATCAGTTTTCCTCTTGATTACATGTTCACCTGAAAAACACCAGATTCCGGCACAGGTACTACTGGTGACTCAGCACTTTCTTGTTTCAGTCTGTTCGGCGATGAGCGCCGCCTGGTGGAAGATGAAAAGAGGACATATAAGAGTGTAGTGAATGGAAATGTAGCTCAATGCTGCCACCTGTTAGCGATGCACCTTTGGGATGTACAGACGAGAGTGTACATTTCATTCATTTTGATTTCATATGTGATTTTAATCTGAAGTGAACACATTATGTATTTTGATTGAAACATTGAAACTGCACTGATCTATTCATGTTTAAAACGATTAATTACAGCACAGTACATTGTAATTCAATTAAGGAAGATTAAAGAATGGAAACAGTGATGGATTTGGTACGGGCTCCACCGGGTTTAACATAATTCACGCTTGTTGCCTATATCGTTTGCTGTACAATGCTAAACTTAATTGTTACATTTGCAAATGAAAGGCCGTTAGGTTTCGGGAAGGGGTGGGTATCGGCTTTCAATCGTTTACAGGTGCGAAGTGGTTTATTTTCACGTCTTGTTCTGTAAAATAACGCATTGATCATATACTGTATTTTTGTAGTTTTACACTGTTTGGAAAAACGAGGAAATCATTGGTTCCCGCACACCAGAGCGCCGATCGCGCACGTCCTTGATTGATCTCATATTCGTTTGGTTCACGTTGTGGGGAAAGGGATTATTTTGCGACACAAAGGCCGTGCTACTCTCTTCGCAGGGGGCGGGGGTGAGACAGATAGTGCAGATGGTGAGTCACTCTGATTAATTAGTCACCATAGCCTGCATTCAGACACAACGAGGAGTCAATCACGGCTGTTAGTCACTCCAGCCATCATCTCTGCCGACACGTTGCTCTGGCTGCGGGACGAACGTGTGTGTTGGTCCGGATCAAATGTCTCTGAATTAGATCACTCAGTGGCATAGTTCCAGCATAGGCGTAGGGTGGTGGTGGTGGGGATACAACGTTAAATTACCCCCTCAATAACGTATGGCTCCATACGGCGGGTCCCACCCAATATTGAGAAAGCGTCAATAATTTGCCCATAGGCGTTTACGGGTGAAATCGCCCCCTATATAATTCTATGTATATGCGTGTTTGTGTGGCTACATTTGCAATGCAACCATTGTTTAATTGCGCACGTACGTTTCGTGATTTTAAATCTCCAGTTAACTCTACACCAAGGCACCGCATCTCATTGTCGCTGGAGTGCCAAGGAAATATTAATCATATATCGCATCATCAAATCGCTGCCACGGAACATGTTTTAATTTAGGTCCGAAGATTTTATTAGAAACTCCTACTATACGTGTATGCCCTTGTATGCCCTTGTATGGTATGTCTGTTGGGTTTTAGCACAGTACCGTTTTACAGTGGCACATCTTGGATACTACAGCCTTACAACAAAAGCAGCATGAAAATATCACGAAAGACATGTGTTTTAATTAATAAATGATTGTGAGCGCTGGGTGAGTCCAAGTTGATACCTGATCGGATCGTCACCTACACACTGCTTCGCGATAAAATAAGTCTTTGCCAAAAAAGTTCAAAGGAAATACCATGAAACTATGTTACACTAAACCCTGATATTGCAATACAACACAGTATTATGAGTTATTCTATACTGTTTGCTGTGAATACACAACCCCACTAGTGAAAACATCCCTCTAAAGCATTACTGAACAAATTATTGTGTTAATTGGACCCCACAGAGGTCATGATTGCACTGTCCTGACCCACTTCCATGTTCGAGAAACATCTGTTCAAGAACATAAGAAAGTTTACAATCGGAGGAGGCCATTCGCCCCTTGGGGTGGTTTGCCGTCCATTAATAACTAAGTGATCCAAGGATACTATCCAGTCTATTTTTAAATGTCCCCAATTTTCAGCTTCAACCACATCGCTGTGGAGTTTGTTCCAGATTGTGATGCCTCTCTGTGTGAAGAAGTGTCTTCTGTTTTCCGTCTTGAATGCCTTGAAGCCCAATTTCCATTTGTGTCCCCGGGAGCATGTGTCCCTGCTGATCTGGAAAAGCTCCTCTGGTTTGATGTGGTCGATGCCTTTCATGATTTTGAAGACTTGAATCAAGTCCCCACATAGTATCCAATGTTCCAGGGTGTTCAGTAGGACATTCCCTTCAGACCTGGAATAAGTCTGGTTGCTCTCCTCTGAACTGTTGACCCACAACTGAATATTATCTAAGTCCCTTTGAATAGCCTGTGCTGCTGAGATTGTATCTGCTGAGCCACCTATTTTAGTATTATCTGCAAATTTGACAAGTTTGCTAACTATCCCAGTGTCCAGATCATTAATATAGATTAGGCCCTAGTACTGATCCCTGTGGAACTCCACTAACAACCTCACTCCAGTTAGAAGCAACTCCTCTAATCGACACCCTGTGTTTCCTATACATCAACCAGTTCATAAACCATCTACTTACATTACCCTGAATACCTACAGCTTCCAATTTGAGGATCAGTCTTTGGTGTGGAACCCTATCAAAAACTTTTTGAAAATCTAAGTAAATCATATCATATGCTTTCACATGATCTACAGCTGCAGTTGCATGTTAAAAAAAAAATTGAGTAAGACATGATCTGCCTTGTCTAAATCCAATGTTGACTATCTCCAAGAATATTGTTTTCATTAAGATGCTCCTCTATTTTCTGTCTAATCATTTTTTCCAACATTTTACAAGTGATGCAGGTGAGACTGATTGGTCTGTAATTTCCTGGGTCAGTTTTGTCCCCTTTCTTGTGGATTGGTATGACATTTGCCATCTTCCAGTCAGTTGACACATCCCCTGTTTTAAGTGTCATTTGGAATATTTGAGTTAGCGGCCTAAAAATAATTTCCCTAATTTCTTTAAGTACTGTTGGAAATATACCATCTGGCTGAGGTGATTTGTTTGTTTTTAATTCTGCTAGTCCCTTTAGTACCTCCTCCTCATTTATCCTGATATCTCTTAGGGTTTGACTGGACTGATTGTTGTGGCATTTTATCAATTTTTTCTTTTGTAAAAACCTCTGTGAAATACTCATTTAGAACATTTGCCACATCTTGTTCGTTTTCCAAGATACTTACATTTTTGCCCTTTATCTGTTTCACTTCCTCCTTTATTGATCTCTTGCTGTTGTAATATTGAAAAAAGCTCTTTGCATTAGTTTTAGCTCCCATAGATATGTTTCTTTCTATTTCCCTCTTTGCTTTCCTGATCCCTTTCTTAAGATTTCTTTGCAGTTCAACATATTCTTTGTATTTTGTTTCGCCTATCCCTTTTGTATGTGCTATACATTTTCTTGGTCTTGATATTTTTTTGCATACTTCTATTAAACCATTTTGGCCAATGTTTTATGGTCCTCAATTTGCTAAGTTTTTGTACAAATTTCTCCTGAGCCTCAAGTAGTATATTCTTAAAATATAACCATCCATTTTCAACTGAATCTGTATCCAGTGTGCTCCAGTCTAACTCTTCCAAGTGCCGCCTCATACCTTCAAGGTTTGCTTTTCTAAAATTGTAGACCATTGTTTTAGACTTGGTCCTTGTTTTTTGAAAGTATGCCTCAAAGCTAACCATATTGTGATCACAGTTTGCCATTGGTTCTCTAACTAGTGTCCCTCTGACTCTATCTTGGTAATTTGAAAAGATCAAGTCAATGCATACTCTCTCTCTGGTTGGTTTCCAGACAAATTGAGTGAGAAAGCAGTCATTTACCATCTCAACCGTTTCTATTAGCAAACCAGATGAGGACTAACTCTCACCCCACAGTAACAGTTGTCTGAGTAGAATTGCCCTGGGCTCAGGCTTGGTTGAATGTAACTATATTTCATTTTGTATTAATTTATTGTTGCTAATGTTTGGGTGAATGCAAAGCACTACATTGCCCCATTTGTAGATGTGACTACATGTCAGATTAGACAGATTACATAAATACATTTTTTTTTTTTACAGAATGTTACCAGAATGCAGTCAGCTTCCAGATAAGACTTTCTTAAGTGCACGACAGCATGGAATTTCAAATGAACCACACAAGCCAGTTTTGTTGAACAGGAGCTCACAAATGTGTTTTTAACAACCAGCACCTTGAAGGAAACCTTTAATGGAAGGGATTTGTGCAATGTACATGTATAGACAGAGTCAGAGGATTCCTTTTCAGTATCGTGAACAAACTGAATAATGTATAACACGTTAAACAGCAGAGAAAGGGAGAAAGGGCAAAAAACATGAATATGCATTGAAGCCTAACCACAATAGTTTGAATACACACGTTGCAACGATGTTGGTTATGATTGGCCAGCAGAGCAAAGTGACATATCCTAGTTGTTGTTTACTTGTGTCCACAATCCAATCTTGACAGCAGCAGTATTCCCTGTGTGATATCTAATCTACAATCAAGAGCAGAAACTGTTCTCGGCAGCGATGATTGCTCAACTAGCGTCACTGCTCAGAGGAGGTGGAGGGGGTGGTAGATCAAATATTTTCATCAAGCATCATTTCATGTTCCATTCACCTTCTGAACATCAATTGCTTTGAAATGTGAATTACAATGTAAGAAAAGTCTAATGGAGCTAATTACGAGTTGTATTGAGTGTTACAGTCTGTAATGAAAGAAAGGCAGGAAGATTCTCTGTGGGCAGCATCTGAAAAACCCTGCTGTGAGAATTAGACCCCCTTCATAGAGGTCGACAGTAGTGGCCGGCCATCCTCTAAATCACATAGGAAACTATGAAGCAGCCAAAGGAAGTCTGTGTGAGGGTAGTGTTTCCCTGGTGTGTGAATATGTATTGGAGCTGCTATGTGATTGAAGCTATAGATCTAAGCACAAGAACCCCCATTATCATGATTGTGAGCTTTGCCATGCCTAATTCAGAATACACACCCATTTCTTTGCTCCCAGTCTCCTAATGTAGAATTCATTTACACAAAAATAACTGTAGAGGGACACAGTGTCAAGTCCCTAGTTTGGGCTCATTAACAGTTCATCAATAGATTTGATGGCAAGCTTTATTGCCTAGACTATCAATAGCCCCCACCATTGCTTCACTTCCAGATGCCAGTCACTTACATGACAATACACACACACACACACACACACACACACACATTGTCGGTTTGGACAGCTATGGCTATCCTGGTTGTATTTGATCACCCATGGATTTTTATATTGCATCCAGTTTTAAATATGAAACAAACACTGGACATATGAGTGTTGGCCAGAGGGGAGGGGGGAGAACATACATTTTAAAATTGAGTCTTCTGTTATAAATTAGAATTCCTGCCTCTATTATTTTAAAGCTTGAAGATTCAAATCATATAGCCTAGTGATAACACTGTTTATTCCAGAGCCAGGGCCCATGGGATATAGGAGCATAAATGTAATCTTCATTAAGGGGGCTGTGTCTTAACAGGTAGTGCATTTGTGTCACTTTATCCATAATGTAAATGTACATACCAAAATGATTTGTTATGCACGGACACAAGGACACATATTGTATCAGTAATGCAATAGGACAATTAACTCCATGCATGCTGATTGTCTCAGGATCACAGTTATGACCTCCGGTTGAGCAGTCCAGCATAAACCTGGTATACAGATTATAAAGGGGAAAAAAACATATGAAAGTAATTGTCATACTGATCCCATTGGATCGCAAGAAACTCAGATGAGACCAGTGTAAACCAGTATAAGACAATTGGCATTGCAAAGCAAATTTTACTTCTTACATTTTTATTTATTTTCAGCCTACACACAGGCAATATCGGAGGTACGGTGATGTGATATTTGAGCCATGCTTGTTCGACTAAAATTCATCCTTTTTGAGTAATGTTCCAAGCCCTATCTTTCATGACAGTGAGCACTTTTGTGCAAAACACGAATCAAGCTGGGTCTCTTCTTATAAACTCTATGACTTTAGTGCTTTCAACCTGCCCACATACATTATGCAATATTGTAATTGCTCTACAGAATCAAATCAATATTCGAGCCAGTAAGGGTTCACAGCTAAGAACTGCGTCACTGTTTATAGTAAACGACAAATGGCTTTTCATCTTGTATCCTAGCAATTCTGGTAAGAGTTGTCTAAGTGTCACAAGTTATGGTGACAACAATGGGCTTTGGTTGCATGACAACAGTGGAAAAAATGTATTGGCCTCAGCACAATACTAATGAGTAGTATCACAAGAAGTGGTTCATAGGGGCAATCATGTACTTGTTTGCCATAAGCTGTTGTTCTGACAATGCAGTATTTTGGATACAAAACAACTGCAACAAAACTGAATATAAACATATCCGTTACTCTGTCCTAGGCCTATACTAAAGTTCTTAATTTAATTGAGTCAGATATTGACTTATATTGTCTTAATTGTAAGTTAAACTTACCTATGAAACCTTGAGAGACGTGGTTCTCAGGGACTTGAAGTGAATAATACTGCTATTTCAGTACAACTGTTTTCAAATGAGAGCGCTGATAAGTGTTTCCTTTTCTTAGCTTCTCGATTAGAGTCCTTGAAAACTTGTACACCATCAAAAGATGACAGATTCCGTCTTCTTTGTACCCAGTATCTTTATATAATACACAACTCTAAATCTATGAATCTATGTTTAGCCATTCATGGCTGAATGAAAATAGCATTTTATTTTCACTTACTGAATCATTTAATCCCTCTTCCAAAAACACACACAGAAAAAAATGCAAAAGTGGAAAAAGTGGAATGTATTTTTGTAGTGCCTAAGATCTTAATTGCTCGCTAACCCTGCTGTGTTCCGGTAGCTGCATTACCAAGTTGTTTAATGATTGTGTGGGGATCTCTCTGCAGTCTATTAATACCTCTATTTGAGAAGGATTTTATCCCACTCACTGCGGCACCTTGGCTGGCGCTGAGCGATTCCTGAGGTGCCCCCAGCCTGTAGAGACCGTACCGTTTTGGGTACAAACAGTCTCGGTTGCCAAGGAGCCTGTGTTGTTGTGGTGAGATGTATTGGCCTGCTCAGTTTGGAAACTTGACGGTTGAAAACGTGATTCTATTTTTATCACACATAAGAATTGGTGTCTTGCTAAGAAACACCCATGTTTAAATCTGAATTCCCCTCTTGGCAAAAACACTTGATAGACAGGGGGATTTGACAAGAGCAACAGCCCACAGTTCCATGTGTTACTATCACCAATACATATATATATATACATATACACTCGCCTAAAGGATTATTAGGAACACCTGTTCAATTTCTCATTAATGCAATTATCTAACCAACCAATCACATGGCAGTTGCTTCAATGCATTTAGGGGTGTGGTCCTGGTCAAGACAATCTCCTGAACTCCAAACTGAATGTCTGAATGGGAAAGAAAGGTGATTTAAGCCATTTTGAGCGTGGCATGGTTGTTGGTGCCAGACGGGCCGGTCTGAGTATTTCACAATCTGCTCAGTTACTGGGATTTTCACGCACAACCATTTCTAGGGTTTACAAAGAATGGTGTGAAAAGGGAAAAACATCCAGTATGCGGCAGTCCTGTGGGCGAAAATGCCTTGTTGATGCTAGAGGTCAGAGGAGAATGGGCCGACTGATTCAAGCTGATAGAAGAGCAACTTTGACTGAAATAACCACTCGTTACAACCGAGGTATGCAGCAAAGCATTTGTGAAGCCACAACACGTACAACCTTGAGGCGGATGGGCTACAACAGCAGAAGACCCCACCGGGTACCACTCATCTCCACTACAAATAGAAAAAAGAGGCTACAATTTGCACAAGCTCACCAAAATTGGACAGTTGAAGACTGGAAAAATGTTGCCTGGTCTGATGAGTATCGATTTCTGTTGAGACATTCAGATGGTAGAGTTAGAATTTGGCGTAAACAGAATGAGAACATGGATCCATCATGCCTTGTTACCACTGTGCAGGCTGGTGGTGGTGGTGTAATGGTGTGGGGGATGTTTTCTTGGCACACTTTAGGCCCCTTAGTGCCAATTGGGCATTGTTTAAATGCCACGGCCTACCTGAGCATTGTTTCTGACCATGTCCATCCCTTCATGACCACCATGTACCCATCCTCTGATGGCTACTTCCAGCAGGATAATGCACCATGTCACAAAGGTCGAATCATTTCAAATTGGTTTCTTGAACATGACAATGAGTTCACTGTACTAAACTGGCCCCCAGTCACCAGATCTCAACCCAATAGAGCATCTTTGGGATGTGGTGGAACGGGAGCTTCGTGCCCTGGATGTGCATCCCACAAATCTCCATCAACTGCAAGATGCTATCCTATCAATATGGGCCAACATTTCTAAAGAATGCTTTCAGCACCTTGTTGAATCAATGGCATGTAGCATTAAGGCAGTTCTGAAGGCGAAAGGGGGTCAAACACAGTATTAGTATGGTGTTCCTAATAATCCTTTAGGTGAGTGTATATACATGTGTATATACATATATATATACATATATATATATTGTATGTATTGGTGATAGTAACACATGGAACTGTGGGCTGTTGTTCTTACAGTTACACACTGTGTGTGTATATATATATATACACATACATACATATACACACACACACACATATATACAGTGAGGGAAAAAAGTATTTGATCCCCTGCTGATTTTGTACATTTGCCCACTGACAAAGAAATGATCAGTCTATAAATTTTAATGGTAGGTGTATTTTAATAGTGAGGGAAAGAATAACAACAACAAAATCCAGAAAAACGCATTTCAAAAAAGTTATAAATTGATTTGCATGTTAATGAGGGAAATAAGTATTTGACCCCTTCAACTTAGTACTTGGTGGCAAAACCCTTGTCGGCAATCACACAGGTCAGACGTTTCTTGTAGTTGGCCAACAGGTTTGCACACATCTCAGGAGGGATTTTGTCCCACTCCTCTTTGCAGATCCTCTCCCAAGTCATTAAGGTTTCGAGGCTGACGTTTGGCAACTCGAACCTTCAGCTCCCTCCACAGATTTTCTATGGGATTAAGGTCTGGAGACTGGCTAGGCCACTCCAGGACCTTAATGTGCTTCTTCTTGAGCCACTCCTTTGTTGCCTTGGCTGTGTGTTTTCTACGACCCATTTTCAATGCCCTGGCTGAGGGAAGGAGGTTCTCACCCAAGATTTGACGGTACATGGCCCCGTCCATCGTCCCTTTGATGCGGTGCAGTTGTCCTGTCCCCTTCGCAGAAAAACACCCCAAAAGCATAATGTTTCCACCTCCATGTTTGACGGTGGAGATGGTGTTCTTGGGGTCATTCCTCCTCCTCCTCCAAACACGGCGAGTTGAGTTGATGCCAAAGAGCTCGATTTTGGTCTCATCTGACCACAACACTTTCACCCAGTTCTCCTCTGAATCATTCAGCTATTGGCAAACTTCAGACAGGCCTGTACATGTGCTTTCTTGAGCAGGGGGACCTTGCGGGCGCTGCAGGATTTCAGTCCTTCACGGAGTAGTGTGTTGCCAATTGTTTTCTTGGTGACTATGGTCCCAGCTGCCTTGAGATCATTAACAAGATCCTCCCGTGTAGTTCTGGGCTGATTCCTCACCGTTCTCATGATCATTGAAACTCCATGAGGTGAGATCTTGCATGGAGCCCCAGACCAAGGGAGACTGACAGTTATTTTGTGTTTCTTCCATTTGCGAATAATCGCACCAACTGTTGTCACCTTCTCACCAAGCTGCTTGGCGATGGTCTTGTAGCCCATTCCAGCCTTGTGTTGGTCTACAATCTTGTCCCTGACATCCTTGGACAGCTCTTTGGTCTTGGCCATGGTGGAGCGTTTGGAATCTGATTGATTGATTGCTTCTGTGGACAGGTGTCTTTTATACAGGTAATGAGCTGAGATTAGGAGCACTCCCTTTAAGAGAGTGCGCCTAATCTCAGCTCGTTACCTGTATAAAAGACACCTGGGAGCCAGAAATCTTGCTCATTAACATGCAAATCAATTTATAACTTTTTTTTAAATGCGTTTTTCTGGATTTTGTTGTTGTTATTCTGTCTCTCACTGTTAAAATACACCTACCATTAAAATTATAGACTGATCATTTCTTTGTCAGTGGGCAAACATAAAAAATCAGCAGGGGATCAAATTCTTTTTTCCCTCACTGTATATATATATATATATATATATATATATATATATATATATATAATTATAAGTAGTAGTGATATTAAAAGCAGTGTTGTATTTATATCTGCTGTTGCTTCATTTTTATTCTTCTTCTTCTAATGATCAGTATTAAAGTATAAACACAAAGTTATTTAATTAAATATTCCGAGATTGTTGCTTCCTGTATTTTTCTCTGGGTCACAATATGTCCATTTCAATAAATAACTGGACGCGTTCTTGTAGCGCAGATTTCCACAGTTCTGCACAGATCTGCACCTTTGAACCATATTACTAGCGAAGTGCAGATCTGTGCAGAATTGCGGAAATCTGAGCTACAACAACGCGCCCACGTTACATTTCGGCTGTTGCGTCACCATTTCGAGGTTGTCATCATCCGGGCCACAAGGTGGCGATAGCGCAACGCGAGAAACCGATGATTCGTGAACTACCACTCCCATGATGCCCTGGTTCCCACGTGCCGTGATGCGTGCAGGAGACGCTCGCAGTAACCTAGTTTGAACCGTACATGGATACTTTTTCAATTCTCTATTAAAAACTACATTGGAATAAATAATCCCACATCTTGTTGTTTTCCAATGGCCCAATGTCACGGAGAAATAGTTTGCAAAAGCGGAGCCAGTGATGTAAGTTTCCGTATCTGTTTCATATTTTTGTAGCTAGCAGTCTGATTCATTTACTGTAATTATAAATAGTACGCAACACATTAGTTTTTGTATTTTTTACCGAGGCATAGTAGTACTATGAGCGCACAGTGACTTTTCGGTGTTACTCACGTTTGCAGTTTGTCGTGTTTTTACATTTCTAAATGCAGCAGAAAGCATAGGTTACGCTGTGTCATATTTTGAGATATACCTATACAATCTCACCTTCATTAAATAAATATTCCCAATGATTTTGTAATGAAAATAACTAGAGATGAACACAGCCAACGAAATCGGCATATTTTATCGATGCAGTTCCAGTTTTTAGTTATTTGAAGCACGTTGTCAGTGTGACTTGCCACTTCTGAATTCATCATCGTTTCTGATCACCTTAAAATGTCTCTACTCGCATCACTATATGTAACTTAGGTCTAAGGACTGAGATTTGTTTTTGATCTACTTCGGTGTATGAAGCTGCCTATTTCAATTTAATATCAAATGTATAAATATTAGCACTGACACAGTATTGTATATGGTGTACTCTTTCTCGATGATCAAATTAATGTTCCCTGTTCTCTTTACAGGTGACTGAGTCTATGGGAAAAGATGACACAGCCCTGGTTAAAGCATATGAGAAGGCTGTGAAGACATTTGCGGTATGTCTGGCTCGTAAAGCCTCCAGATTCACCTCACTCTGTGATGGTTAATGGTTAATTAACACTCCATATGCTATTGATTTCAGACCAATGAAACATGCTAGACTTTAGTTAGTATTTGGTACTGTTCAAAACTGTAAACTGGAAAATATTACTACAGGTTACTCTATATGTAACTCAAGTATGGTTATAAACTAGAAGAAATTAAGGAGACCCTGAGAAGTGATTAATTTCACTTTTAGTATGGTGGAGTTATCTGTGACAGAACAAAACTGAAGCAGGACTGACATGACTTAAGTTGATCTCCTTGGTCCTGGGCTACATAACTAAGCAATAGTTTTTATCAAGGATCAATACATTCCAGCATCTAGAGTTGAGCTAGATTCTCTGCATGACTCCTCTTGCTTGCAACCTGTTGTTGTGCTCTTACTTCTCCTGTCCAAAATCGTCAATCTGCTGTGGAGCCATGACATCTCTGTTTCACTGTTTGTCAAAGGAGTCAGCCAAGGCAGCGGAGGGGGAGAGAGCTGTCATGGACGGGGAGTCAGAATCTGACATACAGAGCGAGAGATCAGATGAAGGGAGGATAACGGCACAGGTACAGCAGGGATTGGCATCCATGTCTGAACAATTAGATAATAATTTGCTCACATCTCACTTTACCTTTTAAGCAAGTTGAAAGACCACTTATTCTTGTTACATTACACTTGTACAAAACCCAACAGTATGTAAATGCATGAAATGGATCACACTACTATGCACTGGGATTAATTTGTTTCCCCATTTGTAACTCTCCCCCTTTCTCTCTCTCTCAATTCAATTCAATTTCAATTTAAGGTGCTTTATTGGCATGACAAACAAATTTGTGTTGCCAAAGCAATTGAACATACATGTATGGAAAATAAATTATAAATAATATATTTAAAATACAGAAAAATTAAAATATAAATTATATTTTATACACCCTGTGTGGCCCTCTGTGCCACCGCACTCACGGCCCTGGTGGTGTGCTGGTGCAGGGAGCCATCGGTGCCAGTGTGCACCACGATGCAGCATGGGGTGCCCAGTGTGTCTCTGTGCAACATCTGCAGGGCGTGCTGTGTGGTGGCGCAGCCGGACACTGGTCACTCGACCCGGGAACAGCCTGCGTGTGTCCAGGTGCTTCCCATTGGAGTCCATCAGCAGGACCACCTCTGCACTGGGAGGGGGCTGTGTGTCATTGACTGGGTGGGGGGCAGTGGGTGTGCTGCCTCAGGCCCTGCAGTTCCTTTGTGAGGTTCTTCTCCCTGCACTGGGCCTCCTCCTTCTGCACAGCAAGCTGCGTCCTCAGGTCCTGGTTGTCCTGCTGCAGCTCTTTGACCTCAGACAGCAGCACGATGATGGTCACCCGGCTCTCCCGCTTCAGCTCGCTCACCTCGTCCTGTAGCTTTTGGGCGAGGCCGGCCTCAGGGAGCCTGGTCAGCACGAGCTCCTGGAACTCAGTGAACTCCAGCTCCAGCAGGGCCTGGCTCTCTCGAATGGGCTGAATATAGCCGGTGCAGTGAGAGCTCGGGGGGGGGGGGGGGGGGTCTTGTCACACGTGGTGTTCTCTGCTGAGAGGGCATCGTCTTTGTCGGGGGTGGTGTGTTCGGGGTTGAGGTGTTGGTATCGTCCTGGTGTGCTTTCTCTTTCTCCACCTCTTTCTCCACCTCTTTCTTCAGCGGGGGGAACGCTACTTCGAAGGTGTCCAGGCTGGCCTCGCTCCCCTGGATCAGCACAGTCCCGTTGTTGTACACATTGATAGTGAGGACTGTGTTGTTGGGATTCAAGTCCTCTGGCACGCTGATCTGCCTGCCTCTGCTGATGCCTCTCTTGCGGATGTTGCAGTACCTCTTGCAGAGAGCCATATGCCAAGCCTGCCTGTGCGGCGTGTAGAAGATCAGGTTGCTCCGGACCCTCTTGTCCTCTATGAGGCTGCTGTCGCAGTACAGGCTGTCAGGGTTCGTCTCCAACACGCTGGCCTTGTGCTGCTTCCAGGCCTTCGCACTGCTGCACTTGGCAGGGTACTAGATCTCCATGGCACCCACACTCTTCTTCAACATTGTTTCACTTTTTAAAGTCAGTTTCCACTGTCACTGGAGTTTTAAAAGTAAACTGCCACTTTCCTTTTAGTTTGAATTTATTAAGTTGAAGATGTTTATTAGCATTTTACTTTATTTATATATTATTAATATTTTGTAAGTAGGCTATATAAACTGTTGATTAGTGGATTATTTACAGCTCTGGAGAAAAATAAGAGACCACTTAACATTGATTTCTGAACTTGGAGTGATCTCTCCAGAGCTGTATATATTTATTACCTTTATCTTCCTTTTTTCCCCTGTGAATTTCTCCTCTTATTTTCTTTCCCTTTGTTCCTTTTTTTCTTTCTTCGTTTTTCTTTTTCTGTCTTCCCCCCCCCCCCCCCCTCTGTCTCTGTGTTTATGTTCCTCTGTCTCTGTACTGTTTCTGTTCCTCTCTTTTTTGTTTCTCAGGGTCCTGGGTGGATTTTGATTGTTTTTCTTTATTATTTTCTCCTTATTTTATAGATGTGTCAGTTTTGAATGTAATTCCATATATTGATCACTAATGTTGCTTATTTTAAAATAATAATTAATTTCACCAAGAAATAACACGCATATAACTATTTTTTAGGAGCTCATCTTGCCAGTGACTGCTCTCTCTCTCCCCCTCTTTCTTTCCCTCTCTTCCCCTCTTTCTCTCTCTCTGTTACTCTCTCGGTCTCACTCCCCCACCCCTCCTTGTCTTTCTGTGCATAGTGGCAGGTGGGCTCTCGCTGCCGTACTGTATGGTCGGAGGATGGCCTGATGTACCCCGCTATGATTCTCTCTGTGACTGGGCAGCGCTGCCGGGTGGAGTTTGAGGATTACGGCAATGAAGAGGAGGTGGATATCGGTGCCCTGCTGCCCCCTGACTCCCAGGAGCTCCCAGATTCCCTCACTCACGTGGGCACACTGCAGGCAGGACAGGGCACAGGGACAGAGGTAAATGGCTGCTTCGCAGTGGATCCCTATGCCAAATGAACGGCATTAGTTTACATCCACTCTCTTTATATGCTGGTAAATGGTCATGGCAGGAGATGTCTTGTAAGGCAGATTCCAATTATGGTGTTTTGGTTAATTCTGAATGAAAGTTACAATTCCTGCTTTCAACCTTTATGCTTTATATTAATCTTTGTTTAGGTTGTAATCAATCATAAACCAGACGGTAAAACAGTAATCAGCCATAAACACACAAATGAAATTTCATATACAAAGTCAACAAACTGATTTATTTTTCTTTGCTTTTAATTGAACATACAGTGGACTTGTGAGTGTGTATGTAATAATCTCCTAACAGAGCTCCTGATTTATTCTAAAATTGCCATATTTTAAAACTAAATGTGAAGATTTCAGATGTGATGTACTTGTGCTGGGTATGAGTGTTGCATAGTTGAGCAGCCTTTTCTGTATCTCTGAGTGACCCTTGTCTCTCTCTGTATCTCTCTACCACAAATTTTCTCCCATTCTCTGTCTCTCTCCCACTCCCTCTGTTTCTCTATTTCTATCTCCCCCACTCCCTCTGTCTCTCTAAATTTAGTGGCAGGTGGGCTCTCGCTGCCGTGCCGTGTGGTCGGAGGATGGCCTGATATACCCCGCTGTGATTCTCTCCGTGACCGGGCATCACTGCCAGGTGGAATTCGAGGGCTACGGCAACAAAGAAGAGCTGGAGCTCAGTGCCCTACTACCCCTCGAGACCTGCAAACAGGTGGGCATGTTGCAGCAGGGGCAGTGCTTGGGTACTCCACACTCGGGCCATGAGACTGCTGCTTTTCACAACAAATCCTCCAAAGTTTTTTAACATGCAACTGCAGTCGTAGATCACGTGAAATCAGATGATATGATATGCTTAGATTTTCAGAAAGCTTTTGATAAGGTTCCACACCATACACTGATCCTCAAATTGGAAGCTGTAGGCATTCAGGGTAATGTAAGTAGATGGATTATGAACTGGTTGATGTATAGGAAACAGATGGTGTCGATTAAAGGAGTTGCTTCTAAGTGTAGTGAGGTTGTTAGTGGCGTTCCACAGGGATCAGTACAAGCCTTTGTTTTTTCTAATCTATATTAATGATCTGGACTCAAACTGTTAGCAAACTTGTCAAATTTGCAGATGCTAGTAAAATAGGTGTCTCAGCAGATACAATCTGTGCAGCACAGGTTATTCAAAGGGACTTAGATAATATTCAGTTGTGGACCGACACCTGGCAGATGAAATTCAATGTGGACAAGTGCAAGGTATTACATGCCGGTAACAAAAATGTCCACTATAATTACACTATGGGAGGAATAGAACTAGATGAAGTAACGCACGAGAAAGACCTAGGAGTCTACGTGGACTCCTCACTTTCTCCATCCAAACAATGTGGGGAAGCAATAAAAAAGGCAAACAGAATGTTAGGGTATATTGTCAAAAGTGTAGAATTTAAGAACATAAGAAAGTTTACAAATGAGAGGAGGCCATTCGAACCATAGTGCTCGTTTTGTGTCCGTTAATAACTAAGTGATCCAAGGATCCTATCCAGTCTATTTTTAAATGTTCCCAAATTTTCAACTTCAACCACATTGCTGGGGAGTTTGTTCCAGATTGTGACAACTCTCTGTGTGAAGAAGTGTCAAGTCTTCAAAATCATGAAAGACATCGACCACATCAAACCAGAGGAGCTTTTCCAGATCAGCAGGGACACACGCACCCGGGGACACAAAAAGAAATTGGCCTTCAAGGCATTCAAGATGGAAAACAGGAGACACTTCTTCACATAATTAAATAATTATTTTCCTCAGTTAACAAATCCCTGTTCATATTAAAATGAGAGAAGAAACTACAACCCTGGTTTGAATTAAAATTGACGACTCTGCAAATGGGAAGGTGGTCAGAAGGAGAAAGGGTAAGTAATTATAGTGCTCTTTGCCTCCCCGCAGGGTCATGAGAAATGCCCGAGCAGTGAGAGCCCAGAGTGTATGAAAGCTTCCAAGAAGGACAAGAAAAAACCCCAAAGGGGAGAGGAGCGCAAAGCTGGCGGACATGCACGCAGACCCCACCCTGTCTCCTTCAACCTGCCACCCCCCCTGTTCAGCCGCATCACGGTCAGTCCCACACTGCCCTTTCCCGTTACTCTACCAGTCCTTTTCAGACTTTTTCTGCCCCTCTACCCTCTCCTACTGCTCCTGTTACCCCACTCTCCCTTCCTGTGCCTCATACTCTTCTTCTACTTCACATCCCTATCACACAGCCCCCTAAACTCTCCCTCTCCTCTGCCAACATCCCCCTACTGACCCTTACCATCCCTCCACGGCCCCCTCTATCCCCTGACCAGCCCTTACCCTCCTTCCACAGTGCCCCAGGCACCCCTCCCTCCCCATATTGCAACATACTGTCCCTTTTCCCTCCCCCTCTCCGTCCACTCCCTTGGTATGCTAAGAACCAATGTACATATATGGGAGGTACATGAGTCTTGATATAGAATCACAGGTACATTTCATAAGAGAACATGTACATTTTGTTGTTTAAAGACAACATTATTGTCTTAAAAACTGTGTGTGTGTAATTGTCAGGATTTGTGTATTTACATAATCTGTTATGAGTTATTGCCTGTACATGGAAACTAAATGTTACCACCAGGTGGTATGGTTTGCGTAGGTTAGAAATAACTCAATCTCAATATTTTCTCAATCTTTACAGTCCTACAAAATAAGAAAATGTGCAAAGTGTTTTGTACTCTGTACTGTTCTAGACTGAAATGTGCCTTTGTTGTCAGTGGCTCAGACAGGAGGGCTACAGTTTGAGGGCTTCAAGTGAATTATGGTGATGGGAAGCACAAAATTCAATTTCCCAGCCGTTGGTTGTTTTTATTTTTTAGTATCCCCTCAACCTCTTAGACTAATTAAATGATATAAAAACTGCAAATGTAATCCTAAGAGCGCTGGATTCAGGTTTGCACAGTCTATGTCACAGTTTATTAAGGTTATGACGAAGTTCGAATCCGCATTCACAGATGTCGAGCTTTGCACATGTTGAGCAAATCCGAACTCCGTTGAATACTAAACCAAACGAATTTGAATATGTAACAAAATATTTTTTTCTACCATTGCAACATGCACATGCATGAATTCAGTCCGCTCATTGACTCAGTATGGTCCAGATGTTGTTTTACAGAGAGAAGGGATAATGTGATTGATACAGATAGGGCTGTAATGCTGTCGCAGCGCACCAGACCAGAGCGCTGCTCCGGCACTTTAAAATCCATTAAGGCGGAACTCCTCCTCTGACACAGGGGTGTAGTGGAGCCGGGCGGAGCGGCACCACTCTTTCAACCCCATGCTTCTCAATTCTAAATATTTTAAATTATTAAGAAATGTATTGAAAATATTTCCTTGCACGGTGTATTTGTATGAAATATTCTCATCATATTAAGTAATAAAGCCCACTTATCAACGTAACAATTCATATAAAAACAAAGTGCAGCACCCGCTCCTTTTTATTACACAACTACACCACTGGAGGTGACTACATATTTTGATGAAACTATAATTCAACAAAAGGAAAGCCCATTGTTGGGGAAAATGAACCAGTATCGACTACCTGTCCTTGCAAGATAGGCTGAAGTGTATCTTTCTTTACCACCCTACAAAGTTAATGTATTTTCAGTGTCGGTGAGTTCACGTGTGTTTTAACCACACTCACAAATTAGCTCTAGTACAGCTCTCGTACGGTTTTTGCAGGGAAATGCCAGAAAGGCTGGTTTACATGCGCAAGAATAACACTTAAACACTTCCATCACCGAATCCATGGCTGTCATGTGACAACGTGTTCAAATTAAACCGGTATCTGTGCCTTGTGGCTTTAATACTTTGTTCTATTTTTTTAAAGGTAGGATTACAACACAATGTAAAGTATCGAACGGTGCACAAAAGACCCACAAGATAGAAAGCATAATGATAATAGAACAAAAAAAGCTTTGCACATTATTATTAACATAAAATACAACATTGCTAACAATGAAACGTCCATCGGCAACTTACTTTACCTTAAAATAATGTGATATGTTGTAACAACCCTGGATAAGGGTGTCTGGTAAGAAATCAAATAATAATAAAATCTTACACTTCTATAATGTGGTCATTTAAGGATATATAAGATTAATACTGTTTATATTTGCAATGTGCGTGCTTTTTTGTTTCTCCTCATTTTTACATAATTTACTCTAGTACTTGGGTTTGACCCTGTCCTTCTCTGGGCATTTTTTCTTGACCACATAACTGATGCCAAACGTGCCCACGCATCATCACTTCACAAGTTAAACCCTGCATGTCAACTCCCCCTGTGATGCTCATCACAGCAGCTACTGCCTAACAAAACAGAGCTGCTTGTGTTTTTGAAATGTAATGTACAACTATTAGCCTAAACTACATGTCACTAGTAATAGTAGTATTAGATACATGTTAAGAACTTAAGTATCCATGTTGAATTGTAACTTTTGCATTTGAGCAGGTAATTCAAAATGTCTGAAGACTCATGCAATTGTTCATTTGAACAGTGGAATAATAGAAATACAAGTACTACATTACATTCAATTTTAGGAATATGAGCTGATGTTTTTTCAGCTCTATTTCACATTTACAGCATTTAAATAAAATGTGTTAAATATTTATTTTCTTTTTTTAAATAAAAACTGTAGCAAACTGATACAGTAATACTGGCAAATACAAACTGCCCCTCAACCTACAACTAATTACTCTAAGTCCGCATCCACATTCGATACATTTTATGCTTTAAAATCTGTATTCGACGGATTTCTGTCAGCTCCGTCACATGCCTACAATTTATTTAGCCATAATTCATTAATACGCAATTAGAGAATCTGGTGAAGACTGAGAAAGGACTGTTTTTTGAACCGGTCTATAAAACTGCATAGGCATGAACCCTGAGAGCTACAATCTGCTGTTGCCAGTCTTCCATTAGTATACACTTACCTAGTATATAGGGAACAAGCACTAGAGACAGCCAAGTCTATCACTAAAGGAGAAGATTTGTATTAAGTCATGTTATAGGATGGCCTTCTTGCAGCCAAATGTTCCAAATTTTCTTTTGAAAGCCTGCCACCAGTAAAATGGTAATCATGTTTTGTTTCTAAACCATATTATCATTATTGTTATTCTCAAATTTCTTTATTTAAGGAGATACATTTTTAAAGACACATGTATAAAATCACGCTTCCTGGAAAAAAACTCATGTAGCATAACTACTGATTAAATGTCAATGTACCCTATTCTAAATCAAATTCATTTTTCATATTCATCAAATTAATTCATGCATAAATCTTCTACAGAATGCAAATGATAGCAGTCGCAACCCTATGGAACAACTCAAAAGGTTCTTCTGCTTTCCATCTTTGGTGAAGGCCTTTCTTTTGCCATTTTGATAGAAATAGATTTTCTGTTGTGTCCTGACTGCCCAGTGCTGGTGTGTTGGTGTTCTTTCAGGGTGCTCATGAGGATGAGGGCAACAGGAGCAATCCTGAACCAGTGAACATCAAGGACAAGAAGATGACATCCAGAAGGGAAGGGCAAGAGGACAGCTGTTCTGGCAAAAGTCGCAGCCCTCCCTTTACCTTCTTCCCCCCTATGCCCCCTGGGTATGACTGCTCTGGGGTGAGTTTATGTCTATTGGGCCTAGTGTACAAGAGCATTATGTAGACATCACCCCGCTGCCCCAACTGGATTTCCCTGCCCCACGCAGCACTCTAACGCCCCCTTGCTGTCAAACGTAAATAATACTAATCATGGATAAAAGTTAAAAAAGGGTGGGGAGGGACTTTTTCTTTAAAGGTGCTCTTTTGGACGCATATTAACTTGACTCTTGTTAATCTTCATCAAATATTCACTCAAGCTAATAGCATTACAGAATAAGTCTCCTGGTGCTCCTTCCGAATTGAGCTGCTTCCCTGCAGCTCAACAAGGAGCCCCAGACCACTCGCCTGTTCGACCTCACCATACATCAGATCGGACATTAGGGACATCCTTAGGGACATCCTGCACCCCTCGTCTGTGGCTTTACAACTTAACAGCACATCAGCATTATTAGAAGTAGACTTTTACCAGTTATATGAAAAATGCTGGAATACAAATCAAGCAGTCTTTTTATCAGAAACTGCACCGGTGGGTAGAATTTAAAAAAAAACAACTGTCAGTTCACTAAATAATCACTCCTCAAACCAGGATACATACATAATTGTCTCCAGCAAATATCACATCAATGCCTGTCCTCAGTTTCTCTTCTTCAAATAATGAGAATACTGTGTACCAGCTGGACTGAAATCAAATTTAAGTTAATTTATGATTTATTTACTTTTTTCCCTCTACTCCAACAGGCTTTCCTGCATCTTCCGCCTCCCCCCCCTCCCCCAGCATTTCTGTCTTCCTGCGGGAGGAGTGACAGTCCTGCAGAGGATGAGGATCTGGGTGGCCTATCTAGCATGCTCCTGTCCTGGTACCTCTGTGGATACCACACTGGCTGCTACATGGTAACCAATCAAAATGTTAACCAGTCTGTGAGAGTTCCTCTGTGTCTCAGTGTAGTTTTTGTTGCAACTTTCTGCTCCATTGCTTTCCAGGCTTTACAACAGGCGAGGAAATCACAGGAGCAAAGTCCAGAGAGAGCCCAGGCTAAATCCAAACCCAAGAAGCATTCTTATTAGTGGTATGTACATCTGAAAGTAGAATTCACACCCACTACCCCATTTCCTACTTCCACAGCTGCTATACAGTAAGGGGTTTTCATTGTGTGCCATTGTTTAAGTGTTTGTGCTTTGCCCAATATTATGACCCAAGATATAATTATCTCTCTGCTAATGTATCATCAAAAGTGTTTTTCTCCCTTTTAACATAACATGTGTCCTATGAACATAGCAAATACCCATAAAGGAACTTAACTAATTTATTTAGAGCCATGGACCCTACCCTACTCCTGAAAAGAGAGAATCATTAACGTCTTATAGTTTTCTGCCTTTGTTCATTCTGTTTACGTTTAAACTCTGTAGTTGGTTCAATTAAGTAATGAGGAGGGATGATAAGTATCAGACCCTGTAAGTGTCCAGGACCAGGCTTAGACAGTTCTGATCTAGAGGGACACACTTAACATAAAACTGTTTAGATTTTCACCAGTTCTAATAATTTGAATTGTCAAAAGTGTAGTTGCAGAAATGAATTCGTGCCTGACAGATGTCTCAGTTCTGAATACAATGCATACTGTACTGTCTTACTGAATTCAGCTGCAAATAATGAGTTTAATGTTGGCGCCAAATCAGAGAAGGTGTCCTTACTAATGGTATCCGAGGAATAGAGACAGGCAGACGGTAAATCTCTCACTGTCCTCTCTGAACAATGAGAGGTATGGATGGATGAAGTTGGCCATTAGTTCATCATTCCTTAATTCTTTTAACTCTGAATGCAATGCCTTATTTATCAAAAAAGTTCAGTCCTGTCAGTATTACACAATTTACCAATATTATAATGCAAGAAGTAATGTACTTTAAGAATCCAGCGGGGGATCATCTCCTCAGGTAGCCACTTCTTGTCTGATGACAATATCCTCTGCACAGTCAGATTCCTGCACTTGTCAAAATGTTGGTAATGGAGCCACTCCAAACTTTTTATGAAATTATCTTTACCAAACAATCCAAGTTATAAAATCTGCAGATTCTCCTCATTCTGACTTTGCTCTGCCTTCCTTGATGTTTATGAGGTTATAGCTTCTATATTTGAAGGGTTAGCGCAACACTGCTAAGCTCAATAACTCACACAAACCCTCATCAATCAAACAAGCCCTGTTGATGATATTCCTATACTGAATGTACATGCGAAGATGCCATCATCTGAAAATAAAAATTGAAAGTTGTGGGAGATGGAATGTATAAGGAAGAATCTCTCTGAAACTGATTGGTCCCTGGGCCATCTCTCGACTGTGCTTCATTTCAGCTGATGCCAGCGGCACCCCAGTTTCACAGGCTGCTGGCAAGAAGTGATAGGTCAGAGGTCAGAGTGGGCAGGTGGGAGGATGGACACTGAACAGGGCTGCATACCCCACAACCCCCAGATGTCCTCTGACAGTTCACTGCAAGGGAAGAACACAGGGGGAATGGGGGGATTCCTCAAGAAGCAGATAACTGAACAGATAGGACCAATCCTATATAAACCAATCACTTGCCTAATATAGATGCCGGCCCTTTTCGGATTTAATTTTTCCTTCATCCACTTGCCTTTTGAAACATATGGTGCCGATGCAGTTTCCTTACTAAAAGAGAAAGCTATTGATCAATGTTGTGTTCAAGTGTTTATTTTCCCTTTTAGTGGGTGTGGGGGGGAGAGTTTTTTAAGGTGCTGAAAAGAATGCCATTTCTGCATTACTTTCTGTACCTGACCATTCAATTTTTACATTTGTCTTGCCAAGAATCTCCACACTGTTTTTGTTCAACAGGATGCTAAGAAAAGCTTAAGCTACATTTCAGCAACACTTCTACTGCACATCCCAGATCCTTATATATATCCCACTAATCTGAGTCAAGAGACTGAAGCAATCAAGCATTTGTTGATGATTCATGGTGCTCAGATAAGTAACTGTAAATTATATTTGTATGAGCAAGTGCAGATCTTTTTAGTTCTTACAACAATCCTTATTTGTGGTGGTGTGGTACCCTGAAATGCTCAGCCAGGACCAGTCTATTTGCCAAGGTTACACATGTGATTAAAATACCATTGTTTCCCCATGATTGCTTGACCCTTTTCTTTGTGTTGATCTGACGCACGGTTGGATTCCCTTCACACTTTTGATTGCATTAACATTGGCTCCCAGCTTTCTGTACTCCAATTGACACCTTAGGTGAACCCATGCCAGTGAAGGAAGTTTCCATGTGCGAAAATACAACTGTGAAGGACAGATCTGAACTGCAGACATTGTGGATGTAAGTTACAGTGCTCCAGAGTCTGTGTATATGTACTGTGTATTTATTTGTTTCCTTTTTAAATGAACAATAATTTGTTTGTTCTTGTCCTTGATATTTATAAAGTCATAAGCAGCAGTAAATTGTGAACGATCTTTTTTCTGGTCTACATCACATATGCTGTAATCCCCCTGGTGGATATCTGTGCACTTTGGCTTGTCTGGTTTGTTTAATCTCTTTCCAGTCCTTTGATAAAATGCTACAAGCCTCTTGCACCTTCCCTGACTCCACTAAGACAGTCCCCTCTAAAGTGAATTGAAGTTACTGGGCTTTGTTTGTAATTTTATTGATTTTAACTTTTTCACACTCTGTATTCAGTCTTGTTCCATCTTCCCCTAATACCAGGAATATGAAAGATGAATGAGTGACTCTGAACTGGGTTAGAATTATTTGTGGTTCAGAGAAACCTGGTACAGCAGTCTTACTAATATACCTGTCATCTGCCTTCCGAAAATCAACCTGCCAGACTGCAGCAAATGAAGTTCAAATTAACTTCTTTCAATTGCAAGATCTCTCCTCTCATGTTCTGTTCTCCCACAATTGAGGGATTAATGCCATTCTCTGCATTTGGTCAAAGGCATACCATAGGACAACCCTGTGCTCTCCTCATACAATAAAATACATCTTAAATATTTTATAGACTAACTTGTACTAAATATATATGTTGTCAGGGTTTACCTAATTTAGAATTTAGAGGTAGCACTAAGAAGAGTAAGACTGGAGCACACTGGATACAGATTCCGTTCGAAAGTGGATGGTTATATTTCAAGAATATACTACTAGAGCCGCAGGACAAATTTGTACCAAAACTGATAAAACTGACGACCAAAAAACATTGACCAAAATGGTTTAATAGAATTATGCAAAAAAAGATATCGAGAAATAAAATGTTGTATAGCGCATACAAAAGGGATTTGAGACTAAAAGTACAAAGAATATGTGGAACTGCAAAGAGATGTAAAGAGAGGGATCATGAAAGCAAAGAGGGAAATTGAAAGAAACATAGCTCTAAAACTAATGCAAATAACTTTTTTCAATACTATAACATCAAGATGTCTAAAAGGAGGACGTGAAACAGCTAAAAGCTGAAAATGGAAGTATGTTGGAAAACTAACAAGATGTGGCAAATGTTCTAAATTAGTATATTACAGAGGTGTTTACAAAAGAATAAACAGATAACATGCCACAGGTTAACACTCAGTCCAGTCAAACCATAAGAGAGATCAGGATAAATGAGGAGGAGGTACTAAAGGCATTAGCAGAATTATGAACAAATCACCTGGGCCAGATGGTATATTTCCAACAGTGATATAAATTATAGACCACTAACTAAAATATTCCAAATTACATTTGGATGTGCCAACTGATTGGAAAACTGCAAATGTCATACCTATCCACAAGTAAGGGGACATAACTGAGCCAGGAAATTATAGACCAATCAGTCTCACCTTATACTTTTAAAAGTTTGGATGATTGTAAAATTATTAGACAGAAAATAGAGCAGCATCTTAAGGATAACCATATTCTTGGTGCTAGTCAACATGTTTAAATGAGGCAAATTGAACATGCAACTGCAGTCATAGATCACGTGACATCAGATGATATGATATGCTTAGATTTTCAGAAAGCTTTTAATAAGGTTCCACACCAAACACTGATCCTCAAATTGGAATCTGTAGGCATTCAGGGTAATGTAAGTAGATGGATTATGAACTGGTTGATGTATAGGAAACAGATGGTGTCGATTAAAGGAGTTGCTTCTAAATGTAGTGAGGTTGTTAGTGGAGTTCCACAGGGATCAGTACTAGGGCCTTTGCTTTTTCTAATCTATATTAATGATCTGGACTCTGGGATAGTTAGCAAACTTGTCAAATTTGCAGATACAATCTTGGCAGCACAGGTTATTCAAAGGGACTGTAAAATGCACTAGTTAGACCTCATCTGGAATACTATGTAAAGTTCAGGTTGGGAGATGGGCAGCAATATAAATATTCCTGTTCACAGGGGTCCATTCTAGGATTTTGGGGAGGTGGGGTTTGAGGAGTTTGGGGAGCCTTCTAGATTGTAGAATTTAGAACAAGGGAAGTAATGTTAAGACTGTACAATGCACTAGTTAGAGCTCATCTGGAATACTGTGTGCAGTTCTGGGCACCACACTTCAAGAAAGATATCAGGCAGTTCAGAGGAGAGCAACCAGACTTATTCCAGGTCTGAAGGGAATGTCCTACTGAGGGAACTGAACCTTTTCACCCTTGAACAAAGGAGACTACGTGGGGACTTGATTCAAATCTTCAAAATCATGAAAGGCATCGACCACATCAAACCAGAGGAGCTTTTCCAGATCAGCAGGGACACACTGACCCGGGGACACAAATGGAAATTGGTCTTCAAGGCATTCAAGATGGAAAACAGGAGACACTTCTTAACACAGAGAGTTGTCACAATCTGGAACAAAGTTCCCAGCGATGTGGTTGAAGCTGAAAATTTGTGAGCATTTAAAATCAGACTGGATAGTATCCTTGGATCATTTAGTTATTAATGGACACCAAACGAGCACGATGGGTCGAATGGCCTCATCTCGTTTGTAAACTTTATGTTTTTAAGAAATAGCACAATTCGTTAAGCAGCTAAAGCATCACATAAGGACTTCTGTCCCTCTATGCATTGAAACACTCCTGGCTCAGATTTAAGTCTCCAAGTAGATCTGTGATATTATGCACTTATTGTTTGCATTTCTCTTGACTTTGAAAGAAAAGACTGAACATGGTGATGACAAGCAGTGTTAATGGTAGCCATAAGCGACAATTTACCATGCTATTTCAGCATTAAGTGGGATCTATACATTTAACATGATGCAATTCGCAATGATTAGAGATATAGAGTTTCAGGATTAGTGCTTGGAAGTCAGGATTGTGTTTGTTCTTAACTGGCTGGCAGCTGATTAAACTAATTTTAAAATAATGTATTATAAAAGGGAAAGCATGTTTTTTTTTGTTGTTGTCTTTAATGTAAACCTCTGAGCTACAAAAAAATACAAAAGGTGTTAATTTGAACACAATGTAACTGAGATGACATAGACCCCAGCCTTGGTAGATTATAAATAATTACTTCAATATCTATAACTGTCTAGAAAGAACTTTACCTTTACTTGATAAGCTATTTTCAATGTCCCTTAAGCATTGAATTTCCTTTCAAATGTGCACTTGAGGGTTAGAAACCTACAGTACAAGATGCTTTCAAGCTGCACAAAACCAGGAGCTGCAGAATTACTTTACGACCATTTGTCTGTGGAAAAAATACAATGTTTATGTAAAGAAAGTATTGTTCCTCACTGTGTTCTGTGTCACCCAGTGATCGCAAAGGCTTTTTCACTGTGAAATTAACAGAAAGATATACACTCACCTAAAGGATTATTAGGAACACCATACTAATACTGTGTTTGACCCCCTTTCGCCTTCAGAACTGCCTTAATTCTATGTGGCATTGATTCAACAAGGTGCTGAAAGCATTCTTTAGAAATGTTGGCCCATATTGATAGGATAGCATCTTGCAGTTGATGGAGATTTGTGGGATGCACATCCAGGGCACGAAGCTCCCGTTCCACCACATCCCAAAGATGCTCTATTGGGTTGAGATCTGGTGACTGTGGGGGCCATTTTAGTACAGTGAACTCATTGTCATGTTCAAGAAACCAATTTGAAATGATTCGACCTTTGTGACATGGTGCATTATCCTGCTGGAAGTAGCCATCAGAGGATGAGTACATGGTGGTCATAAAGGGATGGACATGGTCAGAAACAATGCTCAGGTAGGCCGTGGCATTTAAACGATGCCCAATTGGCACTAAGGGGCCTAAAGTGTGCCAAGAAAACATCCCCCACACCATTACACCACCACCACCAGCCTGCACAGTGGTAACAAGGCATGATGCATCCATGTTCTCATTCTGTTTACGCCAAATTCTGACTCTACCATCTGAATGTCTCAACAGAAAATCGAGACTCATCAGACCAGGCAACATTTTTCCAGTCTTCAACTGTCCAATTTTGGTGAGCTTGTGCAAATTGTAGCCTCTTTTTCCTATTTGTAGTGGAGATGAGTGGTACCCGGTGGGGTCTTCTGCTGTTGTAGCCCATCCGCCTCAAGGTTGTACGTGTTGTGGCTTCACAAATGCTTTGCTGCATACCTCGGTTGTAACGAGTGGTTATTTCAGTCAAAGTTGCTCTTCTATCAGCTTGAATCAGTCGGCCCATTCTCCTCTGACCTCTAGCATCAACAAGGCATTTTCGCCCACAGGACTGCCGCATACTGGATGTTTTTCCCTTTTCACACCATTCTTTGTAAACCCTAGAAATGGTTGTGTGTGAAAATCCCAGTAACTGAGCAGATTGTGAAATACTCAGACCGGCCCGTCTGGCACCAACAACCATGCCACGCTCAAAATTGCTTAAATCACCTTTCTTTCCCATTCAGACATTCAGTTTGGAGTTCAGGAGATTGTCTTGACCAGGACCACACCCCTAAATGCATTGAAGCAACTGCCATGTGATTGGTTGATTAGATAATTGCATTAATGAGAAATTGAACAGGTGTTCCTAATAATCCTTTAGGTGAGTGTATATACTTGATGTTTCTGTTCTGAATCATAAGAAATAAAATGCTTTTCTTCCTGCATGGCGATTTTAAATGTAGCCCAGGGACTACAGTTTTAAGTTCGTAACCAGTAGTAACATCATCACATCCTTGCCCATTAACCAATGGTCAAATCCATCTCAGCTGAGCACTGATAGCAAAGAATGGTTGAAAGGGGATGTGCCGTCAAGACCTTACTATTTATTGGGAGATGGCATAAGCTTTAAAACCAACCAATCCAACCATGCTTTACTTCTAGTTTCTCCTTTAAGGGACATGCACTTCTTTAGTATGACACCCAAATGTATTTTCATACTGAAAAAAAAAGTAATTAACTGATTATTTCTCTATTCAGATGATTGGAGGAAAACTGGTCATAGATTAATGATCTCATACTTCTGCTTCTGATCACCCTGTGATTGGTTTTACATGAGGTAGATCATTGGCTCAAGAAGTCATTCTGGATCCAGGACAGATGTGAGCCTTTGCAGATGCTACTGCAGTTTTATATATTAAAGAAGAGACAAGCGGCATGTCTGGTAAGACAATGGAAAGGTATCTGTTTTGGAGTAAACATGTATCTGGAGATTGTACTCTGTCTCTATATGTAAAGTACAGTGACCACAGGGGTCTTGGTAAAATTCTTTACATTGACACTCTCAGTCCTTACCATGGATAAGGATTAGTGTAAAGCACAATTAATCTCATTTCTGATTATAGTTTTGAATTTTAGTTTATCAATCTAAAATTCTAAAATCAATGGTTTAATGTCCAATTCATTTTCAGACCCCTGCACATTTCCACAAACACACTCTCTTTAAAAGTCTGATTTATCCAACTCCTGAACGAAGCAATACATATGTGTAAAGAATGCTGTTAATAGAATGAAACGGCAAACTGAGGAATTGTGAAAGCCTCTTAGAAAACAGCCCTTTGATCAACATCTTCCACTAGCAAAGGATTCCATCTCCCAACAGCATTTAGTAGGCACCTGAAAACTGGGTAATACCTTAGAAGCATACTGTTCATCTTGACTAATTTGAATAAATTCAGATTATTTCTCACTTGACATCCTTGCTTTAGCACAGTTGCCGGTCTTTACTATGTGATGACTTATAAGTGGTTTGTTGCCCAAACCCAACATTTAATGCTTTATACTAAAGAACATTATGCAATTAATTAGTTAATTATTCCTGTGTGCATACACAAAATAAATGACATTGTTTAGGGCTTTGAAGACATGAAACAATCAATTGCATTCTTCAAAAGGAAAACTTTTTTTTTCTGTTTTGTTTCTTTATTTCTTTTTAAAACAAAGAAGAAAACCATTTTATTGTACATAGGATGTAATTTACTACAGTCGTTTAGTGATCAATTCAATGTGGGGCTTGAGTTCAGTGTATTCCTGAGCTCTCCTGGACTTTGACTTCAAAAGCTAATTACTACCTCATAGCCTGAGTCACCCTTCCTGCTGCTCTGCATTCCCCCTCTTTTCTCTGGGCCTGGGTGCTAACTAAGTGTCAATATTTAACCGGCTGTAATTAGAAGCAGGTGAAAATCTAATTTGCTGTCAGAAGAGGAAATGATTACAACATACAGAGCAGTGCAGAAAACCTGTCCCTTGTGACATCAGTCCTCACATCTGATTTAGTATTGTATTGATCCCTGCAGGACAGCAGTACCTTTCAGGGGTCACATACTAACATTTAGGTTATGCATGTCTTCTAGGAGAGGGCAGCACAGTGTTGCGGTGGTTAGTGCTGCTGCTTCACAGCTCCGGGGTCCCGGGTTCGTGTGCCAGCTTGGGGGCCTGTCTGTGTGGTTTTTGCACGTTCTCCCCGTGTCCGTGTGGGTTTTCTCTGGGCACTCTGGTTTCCTCCAACTGTCCAAAGACGGGTTAGGTTGATTGGTCTCTCTAAATTGCTCTGTGTGTGTGTGTGTGTGTGTGTGTGTGTGTTGCCCAGCGATGGACTGGCGACCCATCCTGGGTGTATTCCTACTTTGAACCCTATGCCTGCTGGGATCGGCTCCGGCTTCCCTGTGACTCTCACCAGTATAAGCATTTTCGAAGATGGATGTCTTCTGGGAGTGCTGTCAGGTAATTAAGGCACAGTGCCATGAAAAGCATGTTGTTTTTGTATAAGTGTGAATATTATCATTACTTACTATAGTTTTGTGGCGCATTAAAATGAATTTTAAAATTAGCCCATGGGGACAAAATGTTAATCGTAATGATTCATTATGTATGGGGGGTCATTAAATGGACCCAGTTTCCCATTGCTATTTTCCATCAAAGTAAAAATACATATATATAGGATACAGTATATTATTATACTATTATTGGAAACAACACAAATAAGCAAAGAAAGATGCATGCTTGGATATTCCAAGAAGAAATTGAAAAAATAAGAATGAAAAGTGAGTGACATCATTAATAGTGAAAATGTTAAAATGGCAATGAGCCGGACACATTGTAAGAAGAACAGATCTAAGATGGACAAAGGAAGCTATCAAATTCATCCCAAGAGATTAAAAAATACCTAAAAGAAGAACAAACAAAAGATGGGAAGATGAAATCAGAAGCTTTGCTGGTGGACCTTGAAAAGAGTTGCTGCTAATCAAAAGAAGTGGAAACCTCTTGGGGAGGTCTTCGTCCACCAGTGGATTGATAATGGCTACTTCTGCTGTTGATTATGATATAGGATACCATTATTTATTGTTCATTATGTTTCTCTTGTCAAATGAGATGTAAAATATTCCCATTGTAATTGGAAGAACAGGCTTCATTACTGCATACGTAGGCTTTAAGCGACTAACATTACCTAGAACAGGAAGTCTGCACCAATATATAACAAATAATTGAAACAATGCCTTTAATTATGAACATAACTGCAAAATTGTGCAATTCCTGTCAATTATGAAGATGGATTAAAATCATTGCCATTGGGGGGACTGTGATGTAGGTGTTAGTGTGAGTTGGATCAGTCTCTCTCAGTGCAGCTCCAGCCCAGGTCAGGTCACAGTGCAGATTGGAACATACTGGCAGCCCAGGCCCTGCAGGGAGGGGGTTGTGTTTTCCCCAGGAGCTGGAGGAAATGAAATCTTGTCTTTGCTGTTTTATTAATAGGTGTGAGAAACCCAGCTTGTAGTGCTCTGCAGAAGATCAGAGCACCCAGCTAAATCTGTCTGGAACAAGTAGATGGCAACATGTTTGACAGACAGTGGTATATCTATGCAGTCCAGCTCCTTCCCTGCTGAACACCCGGTAGTATTTACTGGGCCACTCTTTCACAACCAAGTGGGGCTCTGAGGTTTCAGCACAAAAAATGAAGACAGTGAAAGGTAAATTATAGAATGTTTGGTGAGGACCGTGCCCAAACAAAGACGTTTTTAGGCCGAAGTCTTTATAAAAAGTGCAACCACCCTGGAAACATGATAGGCAGGCTGAGGCCCTCTCATTTAATGCTATACTTTTTATAATGGCCATTTAAGATATAGTGAACTTGTAGAGATATTCTAAATCACATAGGAGAAACCAGCCAATCATAGAGCAGTATTGTCAAACATTCCAATACCTCTTACCTTTTGTATAATACATGTCATCTTTTCATCAATGTGTCTGCCCTCAAATTCCCTGCACTTTAGCTGCTCAATTGGGACATACCAATAACCCAATCCCTTAGCAGTGGACAGATAGTAGGGTTCAATTCATGTACAAGCTGAATGCACATACAGGTTAATTGAAAGTTGCCCACTCCTTGGTGTGTATATGTGGGTGTGGGTGTGTGTGTGTGGGGGGTGGCAGGGGGGGCAGCTCTTTTAACCCTGATTGATTTGCAGGAATAAAACATGCCCACCTGAGTCAGCCCCTACACTGTCTTCATTCCTGACAGAAGCGGGGCAGTCAGACAGCAGCGCTAATGATCCCCGACATGCTCACACATTAATTGCCTTGTTATGTCTCAGTGACATTTTTATAGTTCTTTGAAAAAACTTGTTCAATTAGACTAGGGTTTCCCTGACCAGAAGTCCCTGGTTTGAATGAGCGAGCTGGTATATCTGAATGATTTCTTTGTTCTCTCATTGTAGGTGCTTCAATTAGGTGCAAGGGTTCTTCTTGATCTGTAGCTTCTCTGTGGTATTCAAAGATGTGGTAGTTTTAAATGTCAGTTTTACATCATTAAAAATACTCTACCTTATGCAAAGTTACAAATCCTGCTTTTGAATGCTCTTGAGATTCAAACCTAGGTTACTGTCTTTCTTCTACTGAGCATTAGAATGTTACTGAAGTGAATGTATCCAGGACACTTCAATGAAGTTCATTGTGACCCTGGAGATGCATTTCATGGCTTTAATTGGTTATTCCAACCAACCACATGCATGTAAATGGATTAAGGGAGTAACCGCATTCTTGTTCTTGTCACATCACAATTCTGCATATTACTGCCATTGTGCTGAGAGTGACTGTGATCATTAACAGATACTTATGTCTGAACTACTATAACAAGCAGAAATATTTTAACGGGTCAAGACGTCTTTTCACCAATATATGATGTAGGGTTTTGGGGCTTGATTGATAATAGAGTTTCTTAAGTATTGCATTGCCTGCATTTTATTCCAATAGAGCTTCACCCAGTCTTATAATTCTGTTTGGGTTGATGGCTTTTTCCAAGGCGGATCACATTTAATAACATTGTGCCTTATAAAAAATCTAAGGGAAGTAGAATGTAAAATATTATCAATCTAAATCTTATAACCAAACCTTTTTGAAAGAGACTCTTTAGTTGTCTTCAGGTGGAAAACTGTTATAAATTCTTGTTGAGCAAATGAAGCCATCAGTTAGCATCAGTTAGTCATCACTTGAAACAAAAAGCAATTGAAACATAGGGAAGTGGTTCTGAACCCTGCTCCCCGGGGACCCACTGTCCTGCTTGTATCAATTACAATTAATCGTACCTTTCACTGCAGTAATAATTTGGGTAATCTGAGTTTTTTCATTCATTTAAACAGTTGAGGAAATTTAAAAAACAATAAGGTAATTGAATTCTAAAACAAAACAAAAAAGAATCTAAAAAAGTTTTTTTTATTTTTATTTTCAGTTAAGGTTTCAAGTAAGTAACTGAGAGATCAGTTGAAACAAAAATCAGCAGCACCGTCGGGACCCAGAACCAGGACTGAGAACCACTGGTTTACATCAATCTGCTATTAAATCTTTATTTAACACTTATATTAACGGAAGATGCCTTTCTACTTGTTGCTAGACCTATATATTGACTGAAGACAAATTATCGTATTTGCAGCAGGCAATGTAAAATCTAAGAATCACATATCACGACCTAATAGTTGTAAATACTTATTTAACCCTCAAAGCCTAAATCTTATATTCTTTGCAAATTATGATGTCGTGCAAAATTGCTTAATATTGAATTTAAATAGTATGGATATTGACACGAAATTGCTATGCTTCCCTCCAAACCTGTACATTCACTTTCTTACAAAAAAACCAAGATAAATATTTAGGGAATTAACCCGTAATAGTGCTGCTTTGTTCTCCTCGGTCATGAATCGTTGATAGACAAACGCGATTTTGTGACTTTAAGTCCATCATGAATTGGTTTAAAGGAAAAAGAAAACCCTAGGTCCACGTGTCAGCCTCGGGAAGTTGGAAGACCAAACATGGGCTGCGTCTGACGAGATATATAAATAAATAAATAAATAAATAACATGAAATCAATAATCCAATCACATCTTTGGGGATTGGGGTATTAATATTGCAACAGCTGATGTCAGCACAGTATATAAAAGGAACTCCGCTGTAGTACTCAGAAGGATACCAAGACGTCAAAGCATCCCTCTCTAAAGCGCTCCTCTGCACCGTTTCAGCACCATGGTCAGCAGCCGCCTGTTCCTCGTCAGTTTTACCTGCTCCGTCCTCCTCCTGCTGGTCTACTGTGACGACTCGCTGGAAACCCGCTCAGTCGACAACGCCAACAAAAGCCAAGAGGAGAAAGAACTGGTAAGTCTCTCTCAATGGCCATCTTATATGTGCCTTTTAATTGTTTCGTTGTAGTCATCCTAAACTTGACATCTACTACCTCACACTTGTAGCGTGTTTCAGATGTCCTGTTTTCAACTGGCAATGTTAATTATAGTGCTTATCATTACAACGGCACAATATTAAAACTATGTAATGATTTTTCACTTAATTGTCAGCCAATTTTCTTCAAGACATTCATCCATTGTATTAAACATCAGACTTATGCGTGGTGGACTAGTTTCTTCTACTGGAGAACTGAACTACATTTAAGTCGGTCTTTCTGTATTCAGACTTTAGAGATGCATGTTTGTTTGATTTGATTTTTGTGTTTTAATTTGTTTTGAACAATATGTATGTACCTGGAGATTTAACTAAATGCAGTTGTCCCTCAGCCGCAACGATCGTAGTGCAGACGATCAAGAAACAAATAACTCGCACAAATTAGAGATTTACTAAATAAGGACTAATCTACAGTATTTTATGTGGATTGAATACTCGAATTACTCTATGTGTCTAAGTGTGTCTAAGTCTTTAAAACTAGTATATTTTCAATGTGTATATGAATATTGCACTCCTTCAACACCACTAACAGAATACATTTTAATAGTTCCATGCATCCATTAAAGTAAACCTAAAGAGCAACACCTGAAACTAAACTTAATTCTTAGTAAACTTCCAAACATCAGAAACATCAGGTGCTACAAAAGTAAACCTCTGGTTTGAGGTGGTATATTATTTCGATAAACACCATACAACAAGTAGTGAAAGAATATCGTTAAAATAGTAATGAGGTATTATGCACAGAGGTACTTCTGGATTTTGCATTTGTTTTTATAGGACACGTTTTAATACAGACCGCGCCTCTCTTTTGATTCACTCATAGATCGAAGCTCTTCAAGAGGTCCTGGAAAAGCTCAAGAGCAAGAGGATGCCGGCATCGGAAAAGAAAATGGGCTGGGTTCCCTCGGTAAAAAACCCGTCATTTATATCCAGTTCTCAATCTGTCCTTAAGCTCATTCTCAGCATTCTTCAGTTCACCAGTTCACTTGTGCATGGTTTATCCACTTGCTGATGGTTAATCGTTGAATTGTGTTTCTCCCATAACCATCACTTCAAGGATTCAAGTGTGTGGTTTGTCAACTTGTTGAACTTTAAAAATAGGAAAACGTTACATAAAACTTGAAAAACACTTTTGTTCTTAATTTGTCCATTTTGCTGTGCTGAATATCGCACCTATTTCCATGATATATAGCATGATGACAGATTAAATTATAAATCTAACGTAGCGTATTTTTTACTTTAACATTTAACATTAACATTGTATTTGGTTTTGACATTATTATTATTATTATTATTATTATTATTATTATTATTATTATTATTATCCAGTGTGACGCAGGAGAGCAGTGTGCTGTGCGGAAAGGCGCCAGGATCGGGAGACTGTGCAACTGTCCAAGAGGGACATCCTGCAACTTTTACATCCTGAAGTGTTTGTAGAGACTGTTTCTAGGCGGGGGGCTGAGAGGAGGACAGTGGACTGGAAAACCTCGATGGAGACGCCGTGTCGCGACAGGGAAGGGGATCCAAACCACTTCAAGAACATATATATATATATATATATATATATATATATATATATATATATATATATATATATATTCCTTATCTTCCCTGCAACTCGACTCATCTGTTAGAAACTTTGTTTGTTATATTTTATTCTGTATGAAAGGAGTTTCAAGACACATGAATAAATAATTTTTAAAAACTGAGACGTCCTCTTGCATTTCTGAACTGCAGGGCGTTGAGTGGAGATTTTGTTAGAGGGTTTGAAATGCTTCTGAGTAAACATCTCCAATCCGTTAACTTTTACTGGAGATACGTGTCCGATGCAATAATTCACATTTCAGAACAAAATACCCTGATCATCTCCAGCACTAGGTTTACAATCTATGTTGTGAAGTCTGCATTTGTCACTATGACCACAATGTATTACTCTCATGTGCATTATGCGAACCATAACTAAAGTAGCTCTTACTCATTACAAGAAATTAGAAAGAAAAATATATCTGACTGAGAGCATTGTATAAAAATGCATTATTTAATGCGTGCATGTATTTCTTTCGTTATAATAGCATATATTTTATTTAGACATTCATTTTAAAAGTAGATTTAGCCTTATACAATGACCTACATAATGTTATCCGAGTACCTGCACATTCATTTTGTTTTCTGTCACACGCAAAATACACACAGCCTATACGATCGATGTATAATGTAGGCCTATATAAACTCATATAAACTGTCTTATTCTGTGCGTGGTAGATGATTTATTGGATTATAAACGTGCATATCATCATACATTTATCTGTGTATAGTAGATATGAAATCTGAAGTGAATTATGAAGTATATCCTATATCTTCTTAGTCCTTTCCGTTTTTGTATAGTGCGTGCTGGAAAACGATATTTTTGAATGATACATTTGAATTAGTATGTAGTCATTTTGGCAAACTGAGGACAAGGTGTCAATACTGCCTTGTATAGTAACTCAGATTGTCAGAGATGAAAGCTGAGACCAGAACTATGTGTTCCTTTTGATGTGTTGCAATGTATAATATGAAAATATTTGATTTGAACTGGATCCTCCTTGCTCCAAACTCCCAACAAGCTACCAGGAGACCCTGGGAGGGCGAAACTAACAGCGCTGGAGAAAGAGCATTATGAGAGCAACTCTGATCATTAAAACCCCTCGAATTTAAATAAAACCAAAACCAAAAATACCGGTTAATAACGAAATCTGAAGGATATCCCTTTTGTGTTTGTAAGATGTTAAAAAGCGAGGTTGGGGCTTGAATCAGTCTGATCACCCCACCACCACCACCACCAACACTAACACCACCAACACTAACACCACCACCACACACAGGCTACAAAAAGGTCAAACGTTCAGTTGGTATCTGTCTTTTCTGCAGAACATAAATGTCATGAAAAGAGAGTGGCGGACAGTTTCAGATTAAAAAGCATAAGCATGAAGAATAAATATGTTTTTCCACCACCCGTCTCGATCTCTCGCTCTCTTTCGCTCTCTGTATGTTTATATATACATACTTTGTAATATGTAGTATATTATTATACTAAACTTGGAACTGCGGTTTATTATAACTTAATTCAATCAACACATATTGCTATGCATAGACAAAAGGACCGTGCTTACTTTCTTAGGACGCAATGCGCATTTTACTGTTACTGTTTCCATTACAGCACAGCACTCCCTGCTGCATAACTGCCTCGTCGAGCGAAATAGTAACCTCTCGACGCCACTAGGGGGAGATAAACACCAGGAAAATGAGCTAAGCTCCTCGGTGGTCAGCTGTGGTGGATGAAAACCATTGTGATTTCTCCTTGAGTTATTATAGTGTACCATCATGGCCGAATGAGTCAGGAGAATGCACGATATCCATCGTCTAATTTCCTCTGACACAGAAATATCAGACTTGGAAAATATTTTCAATTTGACCTTTCACATTATTAACACATCCGATAGAACTTCGAGGCAAACATCTTTAAATGCATCTAATTAGCTAGTTAGCTATGTGTATGTGCAAATAAGTCAAAACTGCATGTTGGCCCTTTTTTTGATAAAACTGAAAAAGTGACATTGTGAAAGTGCGACCGACCCCTCAGTGTCTAATTATAGAGGGATAAACTGAAAGAATGGAACAGGCACTTCATATTCTGTGCTATCCCTTTATTATTATTATTATTATTATTATTATTATTATTATTATTATTATTATTATTATAAATACACTGGGACTTTGTAAGTAGGTTATATTCACACAAGTTGTTAATATTAAAGAAGCCATAGTAAACAGTTATCACACCTTTCAAACGTATCAAGGAAATGTGTTACTACAGTGTTTGTGTCCTGTTCCTGGACTCTGACTTCTGTATTTCATTCAAATTATTCACCCTTTAATTTAGCTTTTTACCCCTCAGATTACTTTTTTCTACTTTCTTTCTGTCCTCAGCCCTAGCCAACAGAATAGTTCAATAAGGGTTTTGTGGCCAAGACACTGAGCGGAAAGAATTATGCTCATTTTGTTTAGTAAACGGTTGCTCTCTTGAAAATGCACATATATTGGTGGCAATTAATATTGTTTTAAAACTTTTACATTATACGCACTTCTAATTCTTCATGGGATCATGAAGTCTTTGAGTTCTGGAACTTTATTGCCATTTTTTTGTTTAAAGGTATTATCAAACAAATGATACAATTAAAGCCTAAGTGATCAGATGAAACAGGGACCCACCCCCACCACCAGGACTGGATAACCATGCGAAATATTAAATGTTTCTAGTGACAGTGTTTCTAAGCACAGAGCACTAACTGAACTGATATGAAAATATCCTCCCCCGTCAAAAACAATAACACACTATCCTTGAACTCAAATGGCGCGCTGTTCCTTTAAGACTTTGCTACGCTGTGATTGGCCACGTCCAGCAGCACAGCCTCGTGGCCGGCCCGTCTTATAAATAGGGATGTTTCATGGTGACGTCACTAGGCGAACTTCCCAACATGGCGTCGGAGCAGGCAGGAGAGATGGAAGCAGCGGACGCCCATCTCAGAGCGTCTCACCCCGGCTTTAGCGATGAGAAATACTCCCTGCTCGTTATCGTGGGAGAGCACAGCCGCGCAGGCCTGGTGGAATACGTAGTTTCGGAAATAGAAAGAGGTGAGATTTTTCTTCATGTGTGCTGCTGTTCCTCTATTGAAACCGGTTGATAGAGCTCGCCGTTTTCCAGCGAGGGACAGTGTATTTATGATTCAAACGCACATTTTGAGTACCCCCCCACCCCTTACACGTTATTTTTGGATGAAGGCCGAGCGAAAATTGGACAAGAAAATTGGCAGCAGCGGACACATGTTTAATATACTAAAGATGGGGATGGAAAAAGGGATGGGAAGGAGGGGATTGTGCCTGCCGCCCGCGATGGGGTTTGGCACCGTGTTTGCACGTTGCGTGTCTTCAGTGTGCGCCGCGGATTGAGATCTTCAGTATAATGACCAACTGCGCAAGAAAACGGTGTCCCTTGAAATGCCTGCTGCACGATTTGGGAAGATTAAAGGATAATGATGCTTGTTTCAGTCTTGACTTTGCAAGTTGTGTTGGCGGACTGTGATCGTGGATTATATATATATATATATATATATATATATATGTGTGTGTGTGTGTATGTATGTGTATGTATATATATATATATATATGTGTATATATATGTGTATGTGTGTGTGTGTGTGTGTGTGTGTGTGTATATATATATATATATATATATATATATATATATATATATATATATATATATATATATATATATGTGTATATATGTATGTATATGTGTATATATGTATGTATAAAAAAACACCTTCTTTTTCACTAGTGTTTCGCATTGCCCCTCTGTATGTGTTGCGTATGGACCGGGTGTTGTCTAGTGACGTCTCGTAGAAACCGCCTGTCGGAAATTTGAGAAGGGAAAAAAAAACCTGTCTGTGTTGGCCCCTCGGTGACAATTAATTTGTATGTAACCCATCGTGGTCACAGCCCACTTGATTCATATGTATTTATTTGAAGGATTTTCAATGGCAAATTCAAAACCACCCCCTCTAAAGCAACGATCGATATTGTGAAAAGGACAGCGTGTGTAATTCCTCAGTCACTTAAGTACGCTGGTAATAGGCTTTAAGACTCACCAGTCGTCTCTCGGGACAGCTATACGATGAGATGAGACTGACATATATAAGGTCTCCGTCGTCCAAGGAAAGCCGCATTATTTCACGGCGTGCGTGGCTTTTGTCTGCGGTGTGTGTTGTAGTCCCCGGCACTTCGCTTTACGCCGTGTGTGTTTACATTGAGCACAGCGCAGCAGCCACTACCGCACCCATTACCTACCATACATTCACATGCACAACAATCTGACAATCAGGACATGAATCTGTACAACCCTTCTTTATTAACCCAACTACCAAATGGAAATCTGTTATATGTAGTCTACGTGGAATTATCCGAAGACCCCCTACATCCCCCAGTCCACAGATGTAGTATTAGCACATGTATTTTTATTCGTAGCCTCTGTGCATCGATCTATGTCAGCTTCAATAAATAGGAGTAATTTTAAACATGCCACTATATGTAATCGTAAAGCATTTGCTATTCCTTCCGTTGGTAAATATTATATTGACGTACTCTGTAAACTGTATAAGATTCAGTAATGGATTTAGTTAGACAAAGTTCACATGAGGCAGTATCTTATGCATATAGCCCTTGCCACAAATGTACATGATCTTGAATGTCCTAGTTAGCTTATAAAACACCTCTGAATGTAGTAGTTACTAGAATAAGGAATCCGACGTTTGCATACATGTCGGCTAGGGGCCTTGGATATCTGCATGTGTTTTTTTTCTGAACAGGTTTTTCAGTTTGATAGGTTTGATTTGCATTCATTAACACGTGGATTGCTGTATGCGTTCTCTACATTTGATCACTTTTCAATTCAGGCACATAGCCCTTGATTTAATCACTTGCTTGTATGTAATGAATTGAACTCCACCGCTATCGGGATGCTGGTTGGTATAAAGAAGTTGGGAACGATTTCAAAGCTGAGCTGTTGGCATGGACATAGATCGGTTTCAGACAGGGTTCTTGCTGTAAATGCCTCAGGGATTTTCTCTAAACATAGCTTCCCCCATGTCCAACTCCAGCCGTCTTTCTTCCGAATGGCACAGGCACCTAGTTGTGCTGCTCTTCTGACCGATTGTGCCATTTATTTTAAATTAGGTTTCTGGTTCCATCTGAAATAAATTCCCTAAGCTTAATCTAATTAGCAGAAGCATTAAACACGTGATGTCTGCTTAATTGCCAGTTTTTGCAGTTGGTATCCCAACCTGCTTTCGGTCCTCATGAATGTTTAATATATAGGAAGGCATTTTAGGAATGTGCTCAATGGTCCTGTAAATGGAAATTATGATTTGTATTCTTAATCATTGTTGGATTGAGAGAGAGAACCCTTACCAGATGTTCATGGTTTTCAAATGAATTTTTGAACAATGCAAAAAGGAGAAGAACAAAGCTTTGATTCTGGCCCCTGATCAGTGATCCCCTGCACCCTGCTGAGATATAGAAGAGATTGCATGCTGGTATGGAACTGCTGCTATTTGGTTTTAATGCTTATGAAATTGGCAGTTGAAGATCTTTAAGCAACACCTCCTAGCTAATAATAATGAATATCCAGTAATGTTTTTTGTCTTTTTTGCTTTTGTCAAGCCAATGCTTGCCACTCCAGGGGCTGTCTAACATAAAAATCTTCATTTCATCCTCACAGGCCCATGATAGCCACACATTCATTAAATGGTTTCTTTCTAATGCCTTACTGTCTAGTTAAAATCAAGGCAGGTTTCTGTAATGGTGCAGAATCTTTGCCCCTCTGTTCCAAACTGCATTTGTGCAATTAGATGCTTTCCTTCCTTCATTTGTGGTTATAATGTTTTTCTTTGTCTTAAGTACTTTAATACTAATCGGTTAATCATAGGCAAAGTACATGACCTCTAAAATGCACCAGATCGATAGCCTGGAACTTATAAAGTTTGCCTTGTCAAGCAACCTTTGTGTTAAGCGAAGTTGAGGTGACATGAAACGCTGCTGTTAGCCACTGTTACTCATTGTTTCTTGAGATTCAGCCCTTTCCCTGAAGCCCCTTTGAGCGTGATCATGTTGTGATTAATCCCACAATGTCCAGGGAACTAAATCAGAACTGTGCTGTTGCTGCAACTTTAGAGTTTTGGGTTGGATTGGCACTCTCAGGTGTTTGTTACCTATGGCAGGTCAGAGCCAAGAGAAGGCATTACGATAATAAGGGGAACTCCAACATTTCTTGATTGTTAACTGTACATTTAGTTTTAAATATGGCAATGCTGAAAATAGTCTACAGTGAATGGAAAACCATGATTTATGAATGCATAGGCGGCTGCCATTTTCTCTCTAGCTGACAATCGGTGATGTCAGCACGGCCGCAAAGTGCGTTGAGGCTGGGTGTCTGTCTGACACTGACAGCTGCTGGAGCACCGGCACTCAGCGTCAGTGTTAGGAACATGCCACACTGTATGGCTTTTGCCTGTACACAACACAGTGGATGCAAAAGTGATTATGAGGAGGAAGTAAAATTTATTCCCCTTCCCAAAAGTTTGCCATCTTGCCGGTCAGTGGGCTGACAACATGGGTACTGAAATTGGACAGATCAGCATTTCTTGATTGCATTCAGATGGATAAAAGACCGTTAATACACATTGACAAGTAAATTTTTGGGAATACAGAAGAAAATGTGCCTTCTGGCGTTTTATTTAGGCTTTTCAGCAAACATGCATTAAACCGAGAAAGAAAACGAAATATCCTAATAACTAAAAAAAAAAAAACGACGCTTCCTGGTTGCAATGGATGCGGTGATTGCTTTTCTGCAAACAGAAGAAAGATCTAAATAAGAAGATACTTTTCATCCATTTAATTTACATCCTACATAGAGCTATAACATGGGGGAAATAAAAGACAACATAATGCCAGCTAAAATGCATATTGTCAACCAATTTCCCATAAAACAAAGCTGTTCTCTCACACACACGCATTCAAAGTTTGAAGTGCTTTATTGTAACTAAAAACAAGTATTTCCAGTGCTATAATTTAAATGTAATTTAATTCAAACTTTGTCTTTGTTTGCAAAACATTAGTGTTTTACAAGGTTTTGAATATTGCTATAGGCTACCTGTTCTGCTATATATTGCATACAAATTAATGAACAAATTATTTTAATATACATGTAGTCTGTGTTTACGGACAGGTGACAAATTAATTGGGCCACCACGAGACGCCGCAACAGATTTAGTGGGCCTAAGCACAGATTCTACGAGTCTCTGGACTCAACTGGAGGGATGGAACACCATTCTTCCAAAAGATATTCACTCATTTGGTGTTTTGATGATAGGGGTGGAGAGCACTGTCTATAACACTTTGGTCCAAAATCTCTCATAGGTGTTCAATTGGATTGAGATCTGGTGACTGCGAAGGCCATAACATATGATTCACATAATTTTCATACTCCTCAAACCATTCAGTGACCCCCTCATGCCCTGTTGTTGGGGGCATTGTCATCCTAGGAGACCTCTCCCATCAGGATAGAAATGTTCCATCATAGGATAAGTGATCACTTGTAATGATTTGCAGTGACCCTTCCCTCGAAGGGGACAACTGTACCGAAACTCCCACAGCTTAATGGAGCCTCCGGACTCCCTCACTGTAGGGGGTGAAGCGGTCAGTCCTGTACCGTTCTCTTGATGTCACCACACATGCACTCACCCACTTGTAAAGAACATTAGCCAGTTGAGCAGTCTTTGTGACTGAAGCTCCTGCAATTCATGCCCCAATAATGACCCCTCTTTCAAAGTCACTTAGATCCTTTCCTCTTGCTCTCTTGATCCAAAATCGAGGTAAACTGGGCCTGCTCAGCATTTTTATACATGCCACAGAGCATGATAGGATGTTAATTGCTTAATTGCATCATGCAGTACACCTGTTTGGAGGCATCTGCATTAGTTATGTTCCTCATTTATTCAAGTTTTTCCTTTCCTTTGGCTACATATGTATAGCCTACTAAATAAACATAATGGTTAGAGATGTAAATAATATTCAACTATAATAAACATTTATTTTGTGTGATTTTCCCCCCCAGTGTTAATTTTTTATTTAATCTATGATGTCGTTGCTGTTTAACACATGTAAAATAAACTACTCTATTCAGATATTTAAAGTTGTATACATATTTTCCCTGGTTTCTCTCTGGGATGAACAGAGATGCTGTCGCTGCAGGAATCTAATAAGTGTGTGCAAAGACAATCCCTCCCTGAGTCACGGCAGAGCATTTTAAACTTCGCCTACTGATCAAAAGGTTAAAACCTGATATGTTTGCTAGGCCCTGATTTTGAAATTATATTAATAATATATCATTCACTTAAATCTGCTTATCGGTTTATCCAAACACATGTACCGTTTCTTAATACTTTTTGCCTTGTAGACACCAGGCTGAAGGCATTCCGCACCGTAACTACGTCAAGTTTGTACATAACCTTGTTCTGAAATCCAAAAAGGCGCAGCCCACAGGGAGAAAAAGTGAGCCAAAACGCTTTTGTGAATTTAAAATGGAACATATCCTGGGTCAGATGCCTAGTAGTATGTAATTGTAATATATAGAGTTAACAGAATTAAGATAAAACAAATTGGGGTGCAGTCCCTCTTTAATGCTTCATGATACATTATAATGGCACATTAAACTTATTCTACACTATGACCACATCTATGAAGCTGTAGATAAATGCTGGATTGTTTTAGTTCTAGTAACAGGGGAGCGGAAATAATGGGACCAATTTAAGAAAGTGTGGCATTTCGGCTTTATAACACTCAATTGTAAATCCTTACAGTATTTAAAGTTTCTGACACTAATCTTAAATCTAATGTTTGTGAAAAGTTATAAGCTGGTGTATTGGGTTTCAACAGAAATAAGTTAGATATTCATTAAAGGTTTTGTTTGTCCAGCATTCAACTGTGACCAGCAAAAGAAACCAAAAACAATTAATTCCAAAAGTGTTATTTTTTTTTTCCCCCAGCTCTAGAAAGCTAACTAATATCCTAAGAGATTGATTGCTTATGTATATGAGGGAATAAACACTCTCCTCATGGCAGTTAAAAAGCAAAATTGTCACACCTGTGTCTGCAGCATAGCACCTTGCTAAAGGACTGTTGCTATGGAATTGAGTTGTGAGAATTATTTTAGGGATGCGTTCAGAGCCTTTTGCTTTCATATTGATAGCTTTTAAATGATCGGACATAAAATGGCGGCTGGTCCAGGCCAAATTATGCAATTAATTGACGGTGTATGAATGCAGTTTAGCAGAATTCCTGAGCTGTTGGTTTCTGATTCCCAAGGATTTACAGTTTGTGCTGAGCTTGTAGTCTTCATGGAGTATCAGGTTGTAGTGCATCTTACAGACAATTCAGGACAAGACAGTGTCAGATTAAAGTAATGGATCTCTAAAAAAGCACATTTTAATTACCTCTTGAAAGGAAATTCTTCAGCAGGAAGGTACTACATTTAGTCATGCCATGGTATAGACTTTAATGTAGGAAAAGTGCTGACTACTGTATTTGCAGTTATATTATAGGAAGCATGTGGGGTGCTCGGTTCCCTTTTCAAGTTACTAATCCTAGTCTACCGCCATGTGTTCTCTGCCTGTGTTTATTCCAGTTTGTCGTCTTCACTCGAGCCTAAATAGCAGAAGTGGATCTGCTTTCTCCCATTGTTCTGCTTCCTGTCACACGTATCCCATTATGCGTTTTGTTTTTGATCAGATTGGTTCTGCAGGGATAGTAAGCATGCTAGGCAAAGTTTACAAATGAGATGAGGCCATTTGACCCATCATGCTTGTTTGGTTGATCCAAGGATATTATCAGTCTATTTTTAAATGTTCCCAAATTTTCAGCTTCAACAGCATCGCTGGGGAGGTTGTTCCAGATTGTGACGCCTCTCTGTGTGAAGAAGTGTCCCCTGTTTTCCATCTTGAATGCCTTGAAGCCCAATTTCCATTTGTGTCCCCGGGTTTGTGTGTCCCTACTGATCTGGAAAAGCTCCTCTGGTTTGATGTGGTCGATGCCTTTCATTATTTTGAAGACTTGAATCAAGTCCCCACGTAGTCTCCTCTGTTCCAGGGGTTCCCTCAGTCTCTCAGTAGGACATTCCCTTCAGACCTGGAATAAGTCTGGTTGCTCTCCTCTGAACTGCCTCTAGAGCAGCGATATCTTTCTTGAAGTGTGGAGCCCAGAACTGTACACAGTATCCAGATGAGCTCTAGCTAGTGCATTGTACAGTCTGAACATTACTGTGCTCGTTTTAAATTCTAAACTCTAGAAGACTCCCCTCAACCCCCTCTTCCCCAAACTCCTAGAATGGACCCCTGTGAACAGGAATATTTATATTGCTGCCCATCTCCCAACTGTAATCCTGATTATTATTTATATATTTTTCCCTGTTAGGCAGCCTGTTGCTTGGCAGGTAACATCCTATGATGTGTTTTGTGTTTCTAAATGAAAGGCATTAACATAGGGTGTGGCTGGCTGCTGTCTTTGATGGGAGTATGAAAATGTAGTCTGCGCTTAGGGGCATAAATAATACACACTATTTACTTCAGCATGCTTTAAACCAGGGCTGTGCTCACTGGGAATTAAACTGCCTCCGATGTTTTCAATTGAGCTCGTCTGTCAAATACTAGCTAATCCTGACTATGGAAGAAAGATAAAGGGGGAACAGGCTGGAAGTACACCACATTACCTGGTGTCAGTGGTGCAGTCGAAGACATTTATGGCATGATTTTACAAATCCATCACTGGAGCTCAGAACCAAAGCTGCCATTACCAGAATACCACGGACACTCAAGCAGCTTGTTGGTTGAATTGCATGTATAGTAATATGAATCTCAATGCATTGTGCAGTTTGATTTAAAGGTTTTTATGAGCAGTAGGCTTCCAATTAAATCTTCATATATGTCATATCTAAGGAAACTTACCTTGGAAAAGCGAATAGGCACAAAATATCCAGCACGTGCTATAGGATTAAATATATAATGTTATAATGGAAATGTATGGAAGCTTAAATGTCTTGAACTGCTTCTGTACTTGATCTCCCTCCCTATTACTGGACGATCCTCCAGTCTTGCAGGCTTCTTCAGTCATTGGCCATGAGCTTTTTAATTTGTGCCAGTCCAATAATTACTTAAATTTTGGTAACTGGGAGCTCAATTCCAGTACAAATAGGAAGACTTTGTCTCTCCAGGGCGAAGTTTGTTTTTTGGGGACCCCTGTGCTAGGCAAGGGGAGTGTCTGATTTTCCCCATCTCTGTGAAATTTATGCCCTGGGCATGACTGAGATCTCTTTCCCCCCCCCCCCAGGGTTTTATTGTGGGTGTTCAAAGTCCATTCCTTGTAGACATTTCTAGAATTACATTTCAAAAAGTCATGCAGGAAATGGGAGGCTCCTTTTTGCAACTCGGCTTGCTAAGAAATGTGGCCGTGTACCTTGCTCCTGACTCCTGTAGTGTATAGAGGTGGTGTGAGGGCTTACTAGCAGCTTACTAATTGACATATCTCTTCACCTCCTTAGCTACAAAGAAGCTCTATGCTTCACATGTTCTTCTCAAAGAGAAAACTTGGCAAGTCCAAAGCGGAGATAAAGACTTTTAAATCCAAAGTTGAATATTCAGTAGTGGTTTCAGTGCTCTTTCATTTAAAAGGTGAGCACTCCTGAAGCATACCCTTAACACTGTGGCATTTGTTAACTGGGCATTGTTACACCTAGGGCTTGGAGATTCCAGACAGAGTGAGTGGAATTCCTCAGATTTCCAATTTTTTGATGCTGCATCTGGGCTCTGTGTATTGGCTCAGTATATCATCTGATTTAACAAAAACTCTGGTTTCCCCTTTTTATAAGGCTTTTTTTAATCTCCCATCTGTGTTTCTTAGTTATTTAGAGAACATAGTTTCTATATCTGTCAATTGTTTTTGAGATGTGAAATATGTGTATTGTATGTAAGTTAAATATTTTTTTCTTTTTATATTTAACTAGCAGCTCATTGGAGTGGCTTGATTGTAGCCAGAGTGAATTTTGCATGGCTTACACTTAAATGGATATTAGAAAGTTCTGGGAATGCCAAGTCTGGGTGAAGTTGCTTCTCTACATCCTGCGTTAGCATTTCTTGAATACCTCTTACTGGGAAGTACAGCCCTTTAGCTGCCCTATGTTTCTACCTCTAATCCATCAGCGGTCTGGTGACAGGGCCTGCTACACTGGCTGGCAGTGCGTGCTGGGCAAGAGCTAACACTGTGCCGCGTGTCTCTTGGCTTCTGTTCAGAGCTGGGGAGTGAGCACTGCAGAGCCTGCTGGATTTGGAAGAGGCAGTGAGATTTGCAGATGGTGCTTTGGCCCTGTGTGCAAGGGCTTAGAATACAGCTCCTGTTGTGGCACAGGACTGGAAACCTCTGTGCTTCACTCATTCCCACCCTCCTTCCCTCTTACTCACACAGGACAGATGCACTTTAGCCAGTTATTTTAACCCACCCAGATCCCTCTGCCCACAGCTCCATGTTCTTCATCTAAAAGTCAACAGTGCCTTTTTCTGATAGCAGGGTGTCTGCTTTGATCAATCTATTAACCTGTTGTCTGCACACTGTTCTTGAATGTGTGATCCATGAGTGTTGGGAATATTGAGTAATTTCTGTCAGGCCTGCAGCGTGAGTGAGATGCAGTCTTGTAGAGTATCACCCAAAGAGAAACCCCAGATTTCTTATGTGGGGGGGTTGAACAGGGCAAAGCCAGGGGTAGTGCCCACAAAAGGAAAGCGTGATAAATGCAATGTACACTCACCTAAAGGATTATTAGGAACACCATACTAATACTGTGTTTGACCCCCTTTCGCCTTCAGAACTGCCTTAATTCTATGTGGCATTGATTCAACAAGGTGCTGAAAGCATTCTTTAGAAATGTTGGCCCATATTGATAGGATAGCATCTTGCAGTTGATGGAGATTTGTGGGATGCACATCCAGGGCACGAAGCTCCCGTTCCACCACATCCCAAAGATGCTCTATTGGGTTGAGATGTGGTGACTGTGGGGGCCAGTTTAGTACAGTGAACTCATTGTCATGTTCAAGAAACCAATTTGAAATGATTCGACCTTTGTGACATGGTGCATTATCCTGCTGGAAGTAGCCATCAGAGGATGAGTACATGGTGGTCATAAAGGGATGGACATGGTCAGAAACAATGCTCAGGTAGGCCGTGGCATTTAAACGATGCCCAATTGGCACTAAGGGGCCTAAAGTGTGCCAAGAAAACATCCCCCACACCATTACACCACCACCACCAGCCTGCACAGTGGTAACAAGGCATGATGGATCCATGGTCTCATTCTGTTTACGCCAAATTCTGACTCTACCATCTGAATGTCTCAACAGAAATCGAGACTCATCAGACCAGGCAACATTTTTCCAGTCTTCAACTGTCCAATTTTGGTGAGCTTGTGCAAATTGTAGCCTCTTTTTCCTATTTGTAGTGGAGATGAGTGGTACCCGGTGGGGTCTTCTGCTGTTGTAGCCCATCCGCCTCAAGGTTGTACGTGTTGTGGCTTCACAAATGCTTTGCTGCATACCTCGGTTGTAACGAGTGGTTATTTCAGTCAAAGTTGCTCTTCTATCAGCTTGAATCAGTCGGCCCATTCTCCTCTGACCTCTAGCATCAACAAGGCATTTGCGCCCACAGGACTGCCGCATACTGGATGTTTTTCCCTTTTCACACCATTCTTTGTAAACCCTAGAAATGGTTGTGCGTGAAAATCCCAGTAACTGAGCAGATTGTGAAATACTCAGACCGGCCCGTCTGGCACCAACAACCATGCCACGCTCAAAATTGCTTAAATCACCTTTCTTTCCCATTCAGACATTCAGTTTGGAGTTCAGGAGATTGTCTTGACCAGGACCACACCCCTAAATGCATTGAAGCAACTGCCATGTGATTGGTTGGTTAGATAATTGCATTAATGAGAAATTGAACAGGTGTTCCTAATAATCCTTTAGGTGAGTGTATTAACAAACTTCTGCTGCCAATGGATAGTACCAGAGGTCCTTTCGTAGAGGTTAGGTTTGTGAAGGGCATCATGACTACCAGCATGTTTTGTGATATTTTGGGCATTGAAATTATGGTTAGGAGGTTAGTCTATACCAGGGATGGCGAACCTTTTTTGAATGGAGTGCCCAAAGTCTGGTTGGTTTGTATACTTTGCTAAGTGCCAAAGGTTGCTAATGATCAATTGGGGATATAAAAGTTTACACAGGGGCTAAACGGCAATTTGTTTACAACAAAAAACAATACATATTGATTTAAGTTATTAAGCAAACATGCCAACAAAACAAACTGCACTACAGAAAAATGTAAGAACTATGCACAGATCTATGAACCATTCCACCCACACGCCACCTGCATCCATTGCCAACCTCCCCCCACCTTCAATCCACCCCTTATCCCTCTGTAGTCTGGAGAGTAAGTGTAGCTCTGGTCTGCAAATGGGAGTCTGCTGCAGAATATGAAGCTGAATGAAGCGAGGCACATATTCTTCCCAAGAAGTATTATAAATATGTAGGTTCCATTTTTGCTCACAGATTGTCAATTTACAACTATAAAAAAAAAAAAATAGTAATAGCACTGCACTAGTTCTATCAGTTTTGGAATATGTCCCTTTTTATTTTGGACAATGAGAATCTTTAATCCTCATTCAAATGAAATCAATCAATCTTAATTGTATATAGTGGAACACCATGCTAAAGCATGTCACAACATTAAAGAATACAGAATAAGTGCATGATACAATTAATACATTTAAATGTTTGCAGTATTGCTACAGTGCAGTAAAATGCATGAATCGCATTTCATCATGCATTGTTTGAGGATTACAATGCTAAAGTACATTTAAAACCCTAAATTAACCCTGCTGTGGTACCATTGACCCCACCCCAATGGTACTGTCAATGTAACTTTTTTCATGGTGCCAGAGCAGGGTTAAACACAATCTACCCCCAAAAACAAAGTCCTACAGATTCTCCCTTTTTACAAAGTAGAAGTTTGTTCATTTGGCTGCATAGTAACCTGTCCATTTTGATTTGTTTGCACTTGCACTTAATCATTACCAATGCACCTTCATTTGTTTCAACATATTTACTTAATATCTTGTATACTTGCATATCTACTGCTTTTACATCTTGTAAAATAACTAAAACTGGTATATTAATATACATTGTGTGGCACTTACGTTTTAAGACAAAAATAGTGCAGTTATCAATTTGCTGTGAGTATGAATGTGCTCAAATGTACTCTACAAATCAAAGGCATAACTTGTTATTGAGAATTTAGCTTTTTTTGCCAACTTTAAGTTTTTTAATTGTTGGAGTGTTAAATATGAATGATTGTGGCCATTATTCTCCATTCGATACAGGAGATAACCATAAACAAAATGCTTTCCCCCTGTGTGTTCAACAAACCCGTCCATTGTTGACCACAATGAATCGCAACAGGACAGACTTGCTCCTGCTCCCAGAGTGCCACACTGCAGCATAAACAGTCATCATAACATTAACATCTCCTTCGTGAAGTGCAGAATTTCACAGTTCTGCATGGATCTGTGCAGCTCCACCAATGGGAGCAGAGCAATCTGCAGTTCTGCGCATAACTGTGAAAATCTGTGCACAAGAACCCGACCTAAAACTTGAATATTCGGAATATAATGTGAGCGCTGCTCAATTACTTGGGGCTGGTGACATCACTGCTAAATATTCTGACTGGTTTTCTAAAGTTCCAATCAGTTTAGACAATTGAGGGGCGGGCTTGCAAAAACAACAACAAAAAACGCAGATGATGGCTCAATTGGTGTGCCAAACTATATGGCTATGCGTGACACTCTGGGCACGTGTGCTACAGGTTCGCCATCCCTGGTCTATACCTACCAACACCATGTTAAACTCGGAGGCTCTTTATGGCAAGAATGCTGGAACCCCAGCAGCTGTACATCCATTGGTTGTGGCTTGTGAATGTCAATAAATTGCCCCTGGTAAAAGTGATTAAACCAACTTTTTGGCACTACCTGATATTGCAGCACCCTTTCAGTTAATCGTTTTTAGTTTTGAATTTGTTTGTGTAGATATTAATGGTACGAAATGGGTAATGTCATTCCTTATTGATTGCTGCACATGTCTAAAGCGTGAACAGGCTTGACACGGTTGAGGTCAAACAGACAGACAGTTTTCGAACATTCATTAATATAGCTGCATTAGGAGCAGGTTAAGTGTGCTCAGTTCCTCCTCACTGTTGGGGCTTTGAGAACAGTGTTGGGTCTCTGAAGTGTTGAATACCTTGAGGAATAGACACCTTACTTCAGTATTTTTGCTTGTTCAAAGGAATACAAAATTTTCCCAGATTCGCCCTTCTGAACAGCATCTCTGCTAGTCACAGTCAGTGCTGGATGGCTTAGGAACTATGGTGGACCCTTTAACAAAAGTCCTTGCTGATCAGCATTTTACCAATTTTGAGGTTTTCCCAAAATCAGGGCAGAAACATTCTCTACACGTGCGCGCACATATCACACACAGTCAGACACTGGTATGTTTTTAGAAGCTCATGGAAAACAATCATTTGATATGGGTTTTATTTTTTCTTAAAATAATAATCTCATCCGATATTAGAATGCAGCATGTGACATTTGTAATCTCCAATAGCTGAATGTTAACGCACACACTGCCTCCCCTCTGTACATAGTTGCCTGTTCTGTTCAGCAGAGGTTGACACTAATTTTAATTTTTGGAGGTCAACACGGGATGGAGCCATAAACACATCCCACACAGAACCATAACAGTGGCTGCCTGCCATCAGTCTGGCTCTTTGTTTGAGTGCAGAGAGTAACTGCCCTGCAGACAAGTCCTTGTTGTGCCTTTTCTTTTAATTAACTAAATTCCAGCAGGCCCTGAAGAACAGCTTCTTGAAATCCCATCTTCACATGAGGCGATAAACCACACTTCATTAATAACCCCTAAACATTCATTTAAACCCACTGGCTTGTTTTTTGTTTTTAAATGTATATATTTTCACTTTGTGGTAGAAAACTATTTTAAACCCACTGGTTGTTTCTGTTGTAGGACCACACCTCAGTCTTGGTTGAGAGAATTTCTGCTGTTTGCTTTCTTTCCTTTTAGTAGTGCATTTTATGAAAAAATATACCTTTTGCTCTCAAGGTATCAACCAAGTAAAGACTTTGGCTGCTATAGGCTGAATGTAGTTGTCGGATGATCACTTTTATTAGTGCTTTGAATATACAAACTCGAGAAATAAATGCTGGTGCCAGCTTTGTCTATTCCTTACAGGAGTCTGAAGATCCTGATCAAAACTCCAGTCTGAGACGTCTAAGCTGATCTTCAAAGCTTTGATCATTCAGAGGTTAAGGACAAAATTAAAACAAGGAAGATTTAAAACATTTGAGTTCCTTTGGCCAATTGTTCCAGAACAGACTAGGGCTGGGCGATATTGCCTAAAAATAAAATCTCATTTTTGTAATTTTCTCTCTGAACAAACTAAAAATGGCCAAGACACATTCAAACATATGTATTTTGTTATGCATTAACTTGGCCTCCAACTGTTATTGCAAATGTGTAAAATAACAAAAGAACAGCACCACCTGCAAGGCTCATTATGTATACTTTTTAATATATATAACATTTTAAAAAGCCTCTAGTAGGCTATCCTTGGGGGAAAAAAAGTGCAATAACATTTGTGCAAGAATGACAAAAGCACAGCACCACTTCCACAGCTGTCATAATTGTGCAAACTGTTTGTTATGAATAAAATTTAAAAAATGCCTCTAGGAGGCTAGCCTGAAAAAAAAAACTCAAACGTGCGATAACAGTTGTACGGTTCTCCGCCTGTCCTGGACCACGTTCACATTTGAGATTTAGGCCGGCCCAGGGCCGCCTTAACTCAAATGTGAACGGGGTCATAGATTCTAGTGCTGTTTTGGCCTGGCCTAAATGCGACCTAAGCCCGTGTGTCCACCAAAGCGTGTTCACGTTAAACTTCGGGTAAAACGCTGCGCTCGTCACTCATTTTTAACGCAGCCGTCCAATCACAGTGGAGGAGGGGCGGGACAAACACCACACCGCCCGTCCGTCCTCTCTCTCTAAGGGCTTCAGGCTTCCCTTTTCCTTCTGACGACATTGTACAGTCAGTATTTGTTAGCAACACAAACTATCTGCGACATTAGTCCCTTCAACACATGACTTCCGCGGATATTCCGATTCATAGCCCTGAAACAGCGCTGCGCATCCAAAGCGCTGTCGAGCGCTCGCAGCCGGCGCATTCAGACGAACGCCTGGCGTTTTCAGGTGCGGAAAACGCTTTGGTGGACACACAGCCTAATGAGTCAAAGGAGACGCTGCTTCGCCACTGCAGAATAAGCACAGGCACCAAAAAAATTTACATTACTGCACAAGATAAACCGTATTTTCTCTAGTTTGAATGTACTGATGCATTTTGCTAGCTCACATCTTTTATATACAAGTAATGAATTATAATGTAAACGGATCAAACTACTCGGCCAATGAAAATAAGTGTATAGCTGGTAAATGTGCTATTGTGTCTTCTAAGTATGATTGAAGTCTGAAATTTAACAGTATGCAATTTTCAGGTATAAAATGCATTGTGAAATTTTGAACGGGACCAGGTCACTTTATTCACTTATCCGAATTTTGCATTAAAACGATGTACATTTAACCGAAGCAGGTTTTCATTCAAATCAATGCATTTTGAAAGGAGACCTGCAGTTTACTGTCCAATCCGACATGCAATTATATTGAGCTGAGCAGTACAATTACAAATGCCGGCGTTGGAGGTAACTGGGACGATGCAGAAATTAAATCACTGTGGATGGAAGATAAAGTGTAAAGAAACTGAAGGAAGTGTATGAGCGCTGCTGTCTGAGGATTTAACTATTGAACTGATCACAGAAGGCTTCTTTCAATGGCTGTCAATCACTCGCCCGACCAAATTAAAACTAAAATAAAAATGCAAAGATCAGACTTTAAAAATGACGACAAAGGCAGTGGTGTCCAGAGAAATGGTTGCATGTTTTTCCGAGGAACTCGGAAGAAATACTGAGCAGCAGCTTGGATTGCATGGGACACATCGACCTGCAGCAAACCGCACCTTTTTTTTTTTTTTTTTTCAGACCCCGTTCTCAATTCTGGTTTTAGGAGGTGCTTCAAATGTGTCCATTTGTATATTTGTAAGTGCTATAAAACTGAGCTTCACGCGTACTGCGAAAAACAACGATATAATCCCACATATTGTACATATAAGTGATTTTAAATTCCTAGGAACATTTTTTGATGGACTAACAGGAGACATCTGTGGTAAATTATTTAGAAGGGGAGGGGGGGAAGGGGTGAAAAAGTCATACTGGTTCAAAATTCCTTGCATCTGTCCATCTTCTGGTCTGTCGGGGATTTTAGGTCCTGTTTTTTTTTTTTTTTGGTATTTGTCCGTCTAGAAAGCGGAATCGGTAATATAGTATTTATTTTCCCTTAGAGGATCATTTTTGGCATCTGTTAAAGCAGGAACATTTGTTTTTGGTTCCTCTTGAGATCTGACTCGACTAGTGGGTGCAAGGAGATGAGAAGCAGTTTTGTCATTGCAGACATTCAGAGAAAATATTTACAAAAGACTGCCGATTGTGTTCATGAAGATTTGAATCTGACTGCTTTATTTTGCATTCCATTATGCGTTAGTGAAGCTTGACTCCTGCCGGTTAACTGGTTTCTTCCCTGAACCCCTTTCTTTTATGTCTGGGAGAAGTTGTTAACACTTAAGCTTTTAAGCACATGTGATGGTGATGTCATTGCTGTTTTTATTTAGCCCATTCAGAGCCTTGAATGGGAGATTTGTTTCCCTTTTTCTGCAGCCTGTGTGTTTGGGTTAGCATGATGCAAAAACAAAACCACAAGTCCAGATTTTATATCCAGGCCTTGAAACCCACCACAGGGGAGAACATCCAGTGTCCGAGGCACCAAGATGGTGGTATTGCATGCTTTAGAAGTGAACTGTTATTGAATTCCTGTATTTGTTGGCTTTACATGCTTTAGCAGTGTTGCTTTCAAACACTTTTCCTTAACCTTTTGTGGTTCCTTATATAAATGACACTAAATCACAGCTGCTTCCTCTGCAAATGCATTCATGCACTTCAACAAAATTATTTAAATTTAAAGCTTTCCATTTATTTTATTTATTTTTATTTGCTCTCATCTGTTTCAGTTTCAGCTGCGATTCATTCTAAATATTATTTGGGATGTTGTACCAGCATTAAGCAGATTGAAGACATGCCTTTTAGAATTTAGAGCTCAGTGCAGTAAATCAGCTAGTTAACCTTGCCATCCTGTTAAGGTCCTTAATTATTTTGTTGTGTAACATTGTGCAGAGAGCCTGAGGATTTTTTGCCCCCTTTTTTTGCTCAAAGGCTGAATTCTAAAGTCGGTCCCCTGCTGGTTACAGCTAATAATCTGCCATTAATGCAGGTAATTCAGGGTCTAAACGGTTAATCCTTTTACTGCAGCATGTCTGATCTGAGGAAATTGGCTCCAAACTGCAGCATGATCCCTGCTCTTTAAGCCAAACAATCTTAAGAAAGCAATTTATGTTAAGATCTTGAGTTACCGATTGATCACAGACTTCTTGAGACATTGTCTCAAATGTCTATTTGTTAGTATCCAAAGTGGAGAATATTTTTGACATGTGGCCCACTAAATCAATTTACCACCTGCAGTGAAAATGCCCGACTTGGGAGACGTAATGGTGGATTGCTGCATTAAACAGGCATGACTGAGAGGAGTTGATCCCATTGCTCCCATTTTAATGGGATGACTGTATTCCCTGAATCATTATTTTTTTCCATTTGGTAGACCGTACGGGACACTCCAGTAATGTATAATGCCTTTGTCAATGGGACCTTGAAATGAACAGTTGAAAACGATACCTGGACTAGTTTAATGCCTGCTAAATGTATTTTTTCCCCACTATTTATGGATGGTTTTATATTTGATATACACACAAGGTTAAAACTGCACTTTATATTGATGCGTAACTTTAAGAAACATTCTGTACTACTGTTGCAGTGCAGCTTTTGAATTCAAAATTAGTCTGATGGTGCTGTGGTGGTGCAAATCTTTGTTTACCACAAAGTTCAATCATCCAGAAATGTAGCACATTTTGAATCCTGCATAATTCTTATGTAAAATAACCTTTCCCAGTGTCTTTAAACCATGGCTCATAAACTATGCATATTTTTTATTTTTGTCCTCAAATTTCCAAATAGAGAATTCTTAATTTACCAGCTGTTCAGCAGCTGTCATAATGCATTCATCCATGGGTAAAGATGTTTGTCATATTCATCCTCGGCTGTATACTGGTTAACCTAGTCTGATATAAATCTTGCATTATTCAGATGTCATTAAAGACCCTGCAGTCAAACCCTGCAATTTGTAAACCTAATCACTCAGCGTTTTATGATGACTAAAAAAAAAGCAGTTAAAATTATACTGATTTAAACTTGATAACTTCTTAGGACCGCTGACTCTTTACCTACATTTAAACACAGATTGGGAAAGCATGAAATAAGCCTAGTCGATTTAACAATTTATTTCCAATTGGGGTACATAAAAGATCCATGCAATTAATAAGTTAGAGCAAAGTACACCTTTTGAAGTAGTTCTATTATTTATGTAAGTATTCAGCTACTGTTTTAAAGGGAACTTGAACACTTACATTTGTTCAAATGCTCTAAGTGTATCCTAGAGTCATGGTCTGTAATAAGAGCTCCAGTGTCCTGTCTTTTTCCCACATGTGGCAGCTTAATTGGTGTGATTAACTGGATGGATGGACTTCTGTACAACGGGAAAACAATTGGGTATTGTACCTTGAATAAAAAGTCATGAACCATAAAGGAATAAACCACAGACGCTGCCTTCCAGGAACTGCGTTACACTACAATGTTAGTTAAGGGGCAGGACACCTGGTCTCTCCCTCCTGACTGTCACACCCCTATCAACTTCTCTCCACTGTGCATGTTTCCCTTTAAAAGGGTCATTAACATGTGCAGAGCAATTGTACTAAACTTGGTCGGGAATAGTGTTGGTGGTGTTTAGTTTGAACTCCGTCTGCTTCCAGTATACTCCTCATTTCACCTGATCGGGTCACATTCGGTCACCTTTCCCCCAGTCTGTATTTTTTGTACATTTCTTCTGTGAAGGGGAATGATGTTAGATCTAGCTCTGTACTGTATTTGGTATGGCCTGTCACTGTGGGCAACCTTCTGAATGTCCTGGCTCTCTTCCTGCTGTTAAAATGTATACCCAAGGTCTTGTTGTAAATGTCTTGGCTGCAGCACTTGGCAAAGCTCAGTTTCTCTTGAGTCTCTGTGAGTGTCTTGTGATAACACTTCCCTCCACCCATTTGTCTGAAGTGTGGCTTGGCTTTACTTTAGTGAGTTTTTCAGATATTGGAAAGAACTATATTATTGTAAATATTTACTTGGGACTTTGAGCTCAAAGTCCCTTCTCGCAGGATGTCTTGTACACGCTTTCTTTAATTCCATATTTGCGTTTTGTGTTTTCCTGCAGGAATCCGCTCGTGGGATGTGGATCTGACTGCCTGCAACCTTGATGAACAGCTGAAGCTGTTTGTGTCTCGACACTCTGCCACCTTTTCTGAAGAGGTCAAAGGTAATGCTGCTGCCCATGTACTGCACCACAGTGGATGAAGATGGTCCCACAATGTGGGAATCTAACCATTGTCTGCAAATAGACTTTTAAAATAATTATTGGTAATTCATAATTTTTATTTATATATATTAGACTACTGCAACATTATCTGTTTCTCTGGTTTTACTATTTATATGTATGTGTTTTGGGTAAAATTGACATTTATAAACTACTGACATTTATTCCAAATACAAATATTGTCATTTAGAGCATTTATTTGCAGAAAATGACAACTGGTCAAAATTACAAAAAGATGCAGTGTTGTCAGAACTCAAATAATGCAAAGAAAATAAGTTCATTTTTAAACCGCAAAATACTAATACTAAACTTGGGAAGAGTTCAGAAATCAACATTTGCTGGGATAACCCTGATTTTCAATCGCTGCTTTCATGTGTCTTGGCATGCTCTCCACCAGTCGTTCACATTGATGTTGGGTGACTTTATGCCACTCCTGGCTCAATAATTCAAGCAGCTCGGCTTTGTTTGATGGTTTGTGACCATCCATCTTGCTCTTGATCACATTTCAGCGGTTTTCAATGGGGTTCAAGTCTGGAGATTGGCTGGCCATGACAGGGTCTCGATCTGGTGGTCCTCCATCCACACCTTGATTTACCTATCTGTGTGTCATGGAGCATTGTCCTGCTGGAAGAACAATCATCAGAGTTGCGGAACATTGTCAGAGCAGAAGGAAGCAAGTTTTCTTCCAGGACAACCTTGTACATGGCTTGATTCATGTGTCCTTTACAAAGACAAATCTGCCCGATTCCAGCCTTGCTGAAGCACAGATCATCACCGATCCTCCACCAAATTTCACAGTGGGTGCGAGACACTGTGGCTTGTAGGCCTCTCCAGGTCTCAGTCTAATCATTAGAAGACTGGGTGTTGGGCAAAGCTGAAAATTGGACTTATCGGAGAAGATGACCTTACTCCAGTGCTCTACAGTCCAATCCTTATGGTCTTTTGCAAACCTCAGCCTGGCTCTTTGCTTCTCATTGATGAAGGGCTTTTGAACCGTCCTCACCGTGAACTTCACCTCAGCTGCCGTTTGCCATTCTTTTTGTAGGTTACTTGATGTCATCCTATGGTTGTTGAGTGACATTCGAATGAGTTGGTGGTCATCCCAGTCAGTGGGCTGTATGTGTATATATTTAGATTATATTAGTGGTATAGATAGAGATGGCTGTTCATTTGATCTCAATCATGTTTCCTTGATAATGCAGTTTTCTTTGTCAATTCCACTTTTGTATGTTGTTGTGCAGAGTATAGGACTGTATCCTTCCAGGAAGCAGTGACTGTGATTGTGGAGACAGCCTGCATTTACTGTATGAGACCAGCTTTGTTGTCCCCACACCATCTGTTCTTGTTCAGAATGGACAATGGTGACAAACTGGCCTCGTTGACTACTATAATTCAAACCTTTGACTGCAGATTTGTGAAAGCAGTTACATTAATTTTTAAAACGATGAAGATGAGAGAGTCATGCAAATGTTAACTTCGTCAAAATCAAAACATTGATCTACCAGCGAAAGGCAAATTACAAACTTGTATCTTATTGCATTAAGTGGTATGTAAGTGGTAGCTTTCAACAATATAATATATATACACTCACCTAAAGGATTATTAGTAACACCTGTTCAATTTCTCATTAATGCAATTATCTAATCAACCAATCACATGGCAGTTGCTTCAATGCATTTAGGGGTGTGGTCCTGGTCAAGACAATCTCCTGTACTCCAAACTGAATGTCTGAATGGGAAAGAAAGGTGATTTAAGCAATTTTGAGCATGGCATGGTTGTTGGTGCCAGACAGGCCGGTCTGAGTATTTCACAATCTGCTCAGTTACTGGGATTTTCACGCACAACCATTTCTAGGGTTTACAAAGAATGGTGTGAAAAGGGAAAGACATCCAGTATGCGGCAGTCCTGTGGGCGAAAATGCCTTGTTGATGCTAGAGGTCAGAGGAGAATGGGCCGACTGATTCAAGCTGATAGAAGAGCAACTTTGACTGAAATAACCACTCGTTACAACCGAGGTATGCAGCAAAGCATTTGTGAAGCCACAACACGTACAACCTTGAGGCGGATGGGCTACAACAGCAGAAGACCCCACCGGGTACCACTCATCTCCACTACAAATAGGAAAAAGAGGCTACAATTTGCACAAGCTCACCAAAATTGGACAGTTGAAGACTGGAAAAATGTTGCCTGGTCTGATGAGTCTCGATTTCTGTTGAGACATTCAGATGGTAGAGTCAGAATTTGGCGTAAACAGAATGAGACCATGGATCCATCATGCCTTGTTACCACTGTGCAGGCTGGTGGTGGTGGTGTAATGGTGTGGGGGATGTTTTCTTGGCACACTTTAGGCCCCTTAGTGCCAATTGGGCATCGTTTAAATGCCACGGCCTACCTGAGCATTGTTTCTGACCATGTCCATCCCTTTATGACCACCATGTACCCATCCTCTGATGGCTACTTCCAACAGGATAATGCACCATGTCACAAAGGTCAAATCATTTCAAATTGGTTTCTTGAACATGACAATGAGTTCACTGTACTAAACTGGCCCCCACAGTCACCAGATCTCAACCCAATAGAGCATCTTTGGGATGTGGTGGAACGGGAGCTTCGTGCCCTGGATGTGCATCCCACAAATCTCCATCAACTGCAAGATGCTATCCTATCAATATGGGCCAACATTTCTAAAGAATGCTTTCAGCACCTTGTTGAATCAATGCCACGTAGAATTAAGGCAGTTCTGAAGGCGAAAGGGGGTCAAACACAGTATTAGTATGGTGTTCCTAATAATCCTTTAGGTGAGTGTATATGGTGTATGTATATATTTCTTTCTTGGCAGACACCCCCTTCTCCAGGGCGACTTACAACATAAGTGCAAAAATAGTACAAGGCATCAATCATTACAAATTCAATTTAGCTAAAACCATAGCAATTCAAAATAAATTGTAAATTCCAATTTACAATTTACACAAGTACAGTAAGTGAGGTCCTACATCCTGGACGGTGAAAGCTAAGTGCTGTCAAGTTGTAGGGTCACAGTCAAGGGCTATGGGAAAGGGAGTAAGGAGGAAAACAATCAAGAACGCAAGAAGCATAATCAAAACTGTGAAGTGCTACCTAGCAGGGATAGAGGACTAATTACAAGTACTGTCGGAAAAGATGTCTTGAGTAAGTGCCGGAATGAGGTCAAGGACTCTGCTGTTTTGACTTCGGTGGGCAGGTCGTTGCACCATTTAGGGGCCAGGGATGAGAAGGAGCGGGCTCTGAAGGAAGGAGAGTGGAGAGGAGTTAGCCTTCTGGCACTGGAGGAACGCAGTGGTCTGGAGGGGATGTATGGAGAGACGAGTGACTAAAGGTAGCTTGGTGCAGGGTGATGTCCATGGGTGATGTATTGCCCTGTGTGGTGTTCAGAAAAAAACGCAGTTTGGAGTCACTTAGTCTTCAAATTGAAATCGGTGTCAATGTAGTGAATTGTAAGACTGATGTAAGGCTCCATGGTGCGGCTTGACCATATGTCCGTTACAGTGGCAAAGTATTCAGCTGTAGACACATTTGCAACTTCCTCGTGGCATTTATTATACAGGGCAGACAGTGCAACTCTGGTGAAATGTTGTTGCTATGGCATCGCGTAATGCTTGTCCAAAGTATTTACCAGTTTCTTGAATCCCTTGTTGCTAACTAGACACGTGTCATTTGCCATGAAGAATGTGATGGCATCTGTTATTTCTTTGTTTGTGAGAGCAGGATGGGTAGGCGGTTGCTTTATAAAAAGTGTCCTTAATCGATGACTGTGTTGAGGTGGAAGAAGTCGACGGGGCTTTACTTTTCGCAAATTGGTTGTATTTGGGTCATTTCTACAGGAATGGGACAAATTGCAGTCCCCACCTCAAATTTGTATTTTAAAAAAGATAATGTATTTAATAGTCCTATGCAATATACACCTATTTCATAGCTGTTTCATTTAAAAATGATAAAATGTCCATTGTATTTTTGATGCAATTTTGTCATTTATGGGTCAATAACTACAAATGTTCAAACACTTGTTTTAAAAATTACTTTAAATGTCTGAAAATCATGAGTTAGGTTTATTATTCGTCATTACCTTACATGATTTAACATAAGTACATGCATTTTAAAATAAATTAATGTAAATTATAATTTCTGTCTTCAAAATAAAGAGATCAGGATGTGTAGGCCTCAATTTTTTTTTATACAATTCTAAAAATGCTTAAAATTGTCATTACCGTAACAACTTGTTTTGTTTCAGTAATGACCAAACTGTTACGGAAGTGACACCAGAAGTTATTTGTAGTAAACTATTTAAAATATTTACCAGTTAAACGCATACTACCCAGATGGATTCTGTGCCTCAGTGTAAAGCGCTTTTAGATTTTCATTTAATGAAAAAAGAAAAAAAAAAACTTTAGTTGATCATGATTATGAATAATGCTAATGCTTTTAAATGTGTTTATATTTTAGAGTTACAAAGAAAGAGAGAAAGAAAGGCAGAGCAGACAAAATGCCACAAAGTAGTGCTGACAGAGTTAGACGTTTCAGGGAAAAACTAAAACAAGATCCACAAAAATACCAAGAGTATCTCAGGCAGGAAAGGGAAAGAAATGCTCGAAGAAAAAGAGAGGGCAAACTGAAAAGTGTAAATGAAATGTCAAACGGGGAACAGCGAAGCCAACGCAAAAGGTGGAAGGTTAATCAAAAGAGACAGACCGGCAGTAAAAAAATAAGTTTTGTTCAGCAACCACACCCCCCAAGAACACCAAGTGATAGTGACAGTGGCCCACCACGAAGTTCAGCACAGAGAAGTAGAGGCCGAAAGTACGTGAAAAGGGATAGGGCAAAGGCATACAAAACTATCCAAAAATTGAAGGATGAAATTGAGATAAATAAGAAGAGAGCAGGTAAATACAAAAAACTACTACGAAGACTAAAAGCAAAGCTGCAAATGGCAGAATCTCCAAGGTCAAAAACAATGTCACTCTACTGAAAAATACTCCTGTTCCATAACACACTTGCAAGTGAATTGAAAGAAAACTATCACAAAACAGAGACATATTTATGCCAGAATTCTGAATGTTCTGAAGTACAAATATTTACAATAAAAAAAGTTTTTCAGAAGCTTTGCAGTGTTATTTCTTTTAAATGTTTTAAATCAAACTTTAAATCTTTGTCATTACCGTGACAAGCAGTCCTTACCGTTACTATAGTGTCATCGCCGTAACAAAGGCTATTTTAACAAATAAAACTGCAGCTGCAGTATCAGGGGTGAGGGTTATACTGTCAAGGGGTTCAGAGATTCATGTCTGAAATCAATTTTTTTTTCACTGCTAACTGATTTTACAATAAAAAAAATATCTATACAAAACCTCATGCACTTGCAAAGAATACATTTAGATTTAATTGTAATAGTCAATAAAAACTAAAAATCTGTATTTTTCTAAATATGAATTATTTTGTATTAATATGTAATTATAATATTTAATCAGTATGGTGTGTGTTTTTCTTTATACAAGACATTTTTAGTGTTTCGGTAATGACAAATTCATAAGTTTAACAAAATAAAAATCCCCAAATATATAAAAATACTAAAATTTCAGCTCGGCCAAGTACATTACGTGTGGTGCAGACACAACCATGCAACAAATCTTGCACGTTATTTATTTTTGTTCCACATCGGACTCCTTGAAACCAAATTATTTCCAAATGGCTGAAATGGTTTTACCTTTCTTGTCGACCGAAGGCTCTTTCTGTCATCTTGGCTCAATAGTATGTTAAAAATGCCACAGCCTGGCGGTGAGTGAGTTTTAGGGAGGGGCGACCGCGTGCCATTTTTCTTTACAGCGGTGCGCTGTTTTTTAAAAAGACAACATGAGAACATTGCGAAATGGAATGCGGCACAATAATAGTTTTCTCAATTTATTTAGTTTTCATAATAGTTTGTTTTGAAATCGAAAATTCAATTAATCGCACATTATTACCGTCGTATTGCTGTCCCTTATAAAGAGAAGATCAGTTCTTGAGTTTTAAAGAATTCATATCCCACCTTAATTTTGTTAAGTCATATTAGTGTTCATAGGCATACAAGGGAGTGAAGTAAGGATGAACTGGTGTAGCAGGTGCTATGTGTGCTTATTCTACCTTCCCTGGAAAACTTTCACTTGCTGCCCCCCCACCCCTTTTTAAAGTCGAGCTCAATGAGGATGTGAGGAAATGTGAGCATAACCGTTTTGTCTCGGCCTGCAAAAACTTTCACCCCTGCAATGTCATTTATTTTATTTTTATTTCTTGGCAGACGCCCTTATCCAGGGTGACTTACAACATAAGTGCAAATCAAAGTGCAAAAATACAGTTAAGTACAAGGCATCAATCATTACAAATTCAATTTATCTAAAACCTAGTAACTCAATTATACATTTTACAAATTCCAATTTACACAAGTACAGTAAGTGAGGTCCTACATCCTGGACGGTGAAAGCTAAGTGCTGTCAAGTTGTAGGGTCACAGTCAAGGGCTATGGGAAAGGGAGCAAGGAGGAAAACAATCAAGAACACAAGAAGCATAATAAAACTGAAGTGCTATCTAGCAGGGATAAAAGGACTAATATTACATTACATTCCACTTGGAACCTTGTTTCACACTTCTGCTTTTCCACACGAGTGCCCAGAGGGTATGGGTAAGCAGTGGTCAGTTTATACAACACACTAAATGGCATGACCCAGCAAATACGTTTGTCAACATATTTGGATATCTGTAATTGTGTGGGTCTCTTAAGTGTTTTAATCTATTTTGACGTTACTGATATGGACTCCATTCTAATTAAATGCATCATGTTTTTGGAAGGGGTTTAAACTACAGAGAAGTTTGCTATTTAATTGGATGCATCCTCTGTTTGCTCACCATCTTTATTTTAGTATTGTTTTTCAGATGCAAAAGTGGGCCAAGAGCTTTGCTGAAGGAAAGCCTGGAGAGACACTGTGACTTAGTGCTTCTGCATGTCTAATTTAATTTAGCCTCGCTGTGTGTTGATTGGCAGGGAAACGTTGATTTTACTGGATGGTTTACTTATTTATATATATTTATTGCAATGGCCCAGTTTGTTTTCAATGGGGATTTTGAGTCCCAGGTTGTCTCTTCAAACTGTCAGGCTTGTATACTACAGGGAGTTCCCCCCCGCCTTATCTTCACAGAATGCTGAAATGGTTGCAAACTAGTCTGAAGCATATAAAAGCTTTCCTTGTACTCTATGCCTGCTGTGCTATTTCCATATTCAGTAGTTCAAACACCCGTCTATAGAAGAAAGAAGTAGTGATTTGAAGTAATGGAGTTATTTTTGCCTTAATATTTTTGGCTTAAGGAACGGCATGCCCATGAGGTAAAGGCCATCAGACAGCTCCCCACTGGTTTGTCAACTACAGCATCTTCACTCAGTTTGGTTCCCAGCTTCATGTTTTTAGCTGATGACCATTAGTCTCCCAGCTCTGCCCACACCACCACCACCACCACCTTGCCAGTCAGTCCCTAAGCATTAGACCAAATTGCCTTCAGTTCTTCTGTAGATACGATCAGGCTGGTTTGCAGTGGAAATGGTGATTTTACAGTTAACTGCTTTTCAGCTGAAGAGCAAAGAAGACTGATCACAGTGCCTAATTAGCACCTCATCTGTTCAATAAATTTCCTACTTCTACTTTCACCTTCTTGATGTTTTGAGAGTGCATCACAGAGCAAGCCTTCAATTCCATACTACTGACAAGATGCTTCAAATGTGGGATCCTGTCTAGGCCGGGTTTTTGGAACATCTGAAACTTGAGGCAATAAAGATGTAGAGATTCTTTGAAACTGAGCCTTCTGTTCGTTCTAACATTTCCACTTTAAAAGCAAGCAGAAACCCTGAAGTTTCACGACTTTAAATACCCCTTATGTATCGTTATTTTCAAGTCATAATGCAGTATGAATGTTACATACTCTCAAGGAACTTTTGTTTGGCTTGCTGTCATCACTGACTCTATGAAATAAATTACATGCAAAGCAAGAGGCAATTCCTTCAGTGGGCAGATTGTCAAGACAATAAGAATTACTGGTAATGTCTATCACTAAATCTCCTTACATAAGCCCCCCCCCCTTTTTAGGTGGTTATTACCAGCACGCTGCCAGGCTGCTGCTCACTTGCCAGGTTTGATCTTATTATCCTGTAGTCTTTGCTCCTTTCTCCTAATACAGGGGTGCCCAGCTCAGGTGCTTTGGAGCTACAATTCAGCAGGTCATCCTTTAAGGCCAGTGTAAATAGACATGTAATGGATGTAATTTATTGATCAATCTGGTTCTATTCCTAATGAAATTGGGGATTCTTTAAGTGAACACATCCGACACAATTAAGTCTTTGAGAACATTAAAGGGTATCTCCTGGTCAAGGCTGAATAGACCCAGGGTTGACCATGATTAGGTTTATACGGTCAGGAATTAAATTCCTAATGTTTGCAAATGGTTTAGTTTTTTTTTTTTTAATCCAGATTGATTGAATCGAGTGCTAAAGTGATTAGTTTAACATGATCTGATGGTAAGGTGGGGGGGGTTATGAATAGCTTTTGAAAACTGCCACTTATTTCCAGTGCTTCAAATCTAAAACCAGCTACAGTGCAGCCAATCTGTTTAATGTGAGCTTAGCTTGAATATGACCTTCAAATCCACTTGAAAATCTGGCACAATCAATAGCCTTGGAAGTGCTAGCTGCTGAATGTTAGCAGTGTCTACAGGAACTCCTAATGAAGCACTCGGCAGCTTGGAAAACGGAGAGCCTTCTTGTATGTCTGTCAGTTTCTGGTGGCTTCCTAAATTAGGTCGCTACATCACATACTTCTTTCTCCCTTTCCCACAGAACAATGGGAAGGATCTGAACTGCTTGGTGCATGTGGGAGGTGCCTTTTATAAGGAGACTTTTCTGTCAAGAGTTTCTTTATACATTTTAATGCAAGTCTGCACTCACACATCCATAGTGCTTATAATTTAAAAAAAGAAAAAATGTGCTTTCTAGGTTCTGAAGAGTCGCAGGATCTTTTTGAATCAATTTGAACTCTGATTAAATTTACAGTGGTCACAACTAAAAATTGACCCTGGGACCCATTGGCCTGTAAGCCAAAAAACTTTAGGAGCCACATCCAATTTTTTTCTGAGCCAAAATACTACACACTTTTTGTCCCTCTGCTTCTCCTGGGGCAGCACACTATATGCTGGGGCTGGCTGGCTCTGTGTGTCTGATTTCTGTCTGTTGGGCTTGCTCTCTCTGTGTTGACAACATTAATCTGCTACATTCAACATTACCCATTACTGTTAATGTTCAAATGGCAGTACACTTTCATACATGTCTGCTACTACTAAAACTACTGAGGATGGTTCTGTCTGTTGGCGTCGCTGGCTGGTTGGCTCTACAATATTTGCTGGGGCTCTCCTAAGGACTGCTCTATTGGGCTGGCTGGCTGGCTGGCTGGCTCTACAGTATACAGGGCTCTCCTGACGATGGCTCTGTCTGTTGAGCTGGCTTGATAGTATTAGCGGGAGTAGGCTTAATCGTTTTGTAGCTGCCTGCTGATGTCTAGTCAACATCTTAAGCATTCATTTACGGTACTTATTTTAGTTATTGTTAATGTTAAATAGTGATTTACTTAACAATGCACTTCAGTGACGTGGTATACAGTAATCTTCATGATGTGAATAAACACAAACTGAAACTATGGAAACTCAAATGCAGCATAGCTTTCAAAAATACTTTCTATTGGTTTAGAGGGTTTTTAGTAAAACACATTTGTATTGGTTTATAAGCCTTATGTTTTCAAGGGTGTTTTTTTTCCACAACAGAGTTGTTTGTCAGGGGTGCTGCTGTGAATGAGAATTGCTGGAGATTCTGAAGCTTCAGGTGGAAAACTCCATAATTGCCATAACCATGTTGAAAACAATGGTAAATTATAATAACTACTGTAAAACCAAGTAAACAGTCAGACTTCAGTGGAAAAAAAAAGGATTTTTTTTTTCTTGTTACTGTGTAATGAACCATTTTGTCATCGTAGTATGGTACAAATTTGAATGAAATTTGAATGGGCTGCCTCAAAAGGGTTAAGTCGTCGCCAATGGTGTCTAGCACAAATAAAGCAGGCCCCAATTTTATTTTTTGGTCGCAGTCTTGAGCCCTGAATTTATCAAATTTATTTACTACATTAAAACAAGGGAATACGTTTCCCAGGTCTGTTCTTATTCACTGTTTAAGCTACTTATAAAAGCTGCAGGCCTGTGTTTCTATAAGATCAGAGTGGCAGATCCTCCTAGAAATGGACAGTTAATCACTTGGGAAAAATCCCAAATGGATCTGCACAGCAACACACTCTGTCCTTCAACTGAGATATAATGGTAGTATGGAAAACAAATTGGCCTGTTCTTTTGATCAGTGCTCATGATCTCCACAGTAGACCAGTTTACCCCTTTAGCACTGCCACATGTGGCTGAGCTTGGCTTGGGGCCTGCTGGGGACCAGAGAGGGGGGGTTGGGGGATTTGATTTGCGTCACTACACCACAATAACCCCTGTTAATACTGCAGCATGTCCCCAGCTGAAGGATAGGACTCGCTCGGAAATGTGCTTGCTCCAAACATAAACAAACCGTGATGTCCTAAGTTAAGAGCCCGGCACACACAAGGTGCTTTGGGTCTTGGCAGTCTCCACTGATGGCCTTTGGCTGTGACTTGATCCAGAGCAGCACTGTAGTTTTGCAATGCTTGTAGCCTGGGTGGGGAAAAGAAAAATAGATGTTTCATGCCAATTGCCAGGAATGCCAATAGTTTACAATGTGGTAATTTAGCCTTTGAAGACATGCCATTCACACAGTCTGATCTGGAATAAGGGTGGGAGTGGCAATCTGAAGACATGAGGCTGAAAGTGCAAATGGGACCCCTCTTAGGTGAATGAAATTGAAATGGATGTTGCTGTAGTGTAACTTATTAATGCTGCTACACAGGGTTATATAATTTGATGGAGATGTGAAAGACCCGGTACTTTCTTCAATTCCTGTGTCTGTGGGGGAGGGGTATATATGAACTGGCCAAGAGGGCTCTACATAGTTGGTTTCAGTTGCACGCTATGTTACCCAGCAGTATGATTTCCCCAAATTCGAGGCTAAAATTCAGTGATACAGGAGGAGTATTGCCATTAATCTGCTGTGTTAATGGCCAGTGATCTGGATTAAAATATTTTTGTGGTCATTTTTTAGGTTTTTCTTTCTGAAAATGCTGCTGTTAAATGTTAGCCAGTACTGGTGTTTTATGAAGTGGAGGGACAACAAAGGAAAAAAAAATCAATCCAGAGATAAGTAAACTCAAACTCTTATTGTAAATCAGGACTTTTTTTAATCCAGATTAAAAAAAATAATCTCACTGAATTTTAACCTCAGTCCTTGCCTTGGGGCTCCATCTGTACTTTCAAAAATAGAAAGTGGCCTTTCGAGCGGCAGCAGTTGTTTCCTTACAAACTAACAACAGAGCCCTTATGCTAGATGCTGAAAACATTAATAATAAAAAACAAAAAAAACCTCAAATCTAAATTTAAATGGGACTTTTGGTTCTGCTGATGCTGACAATGGAACTGCTGTCCTCCAAGTGCACAATAACATCACAGTGGCAGTAAATGTTTGCAAGAGCAGAGGGTTGCAAGTAATAACTGGGTTATTGTTTCACAATATTTTTACAGGCCGATGCTTTTTGCTCCCTTTCAAAGTAGTAGAAACTGTCTCATTTGAAAGCATTGACACTAGGGATTTGAGCTCTGGGTTATTGAGAGTTGTGGTAATGGCCATAATTTACATTTAGAGGTTCACTTCATCTTGGTATGCTATTTTTTTTTTTTTCTCTCTCTTCAAAGGAATCAACAATAGATGGCATAGTCATACACTTTAAAGGCATAATCAAGGTTTAAAAGAAGCAAAGTACAGATCATATGATTTAAACTCAATTGTCTGAAATGACACTAAATTGTCTTTGCGGAAGAGGTTAGGGCATATAATGTTTCTGCCATAAAGGAATACATGTTTTGAAATGATCAAGGCCACACACAACTTGTAATCATTCTTAATCAATGTTATAGCTGATTTGAAATAGTTCAACATCTGTGTCAAGTCTGCATTGCTGCTGAGTTGAGAGGTTGTACTAATGGTTCATATGGTAGTCACACTTGGAATATACCATATAATATATGGTTAAATGTAAGGGTGATGAGATCTGCAGTTACATGTCTTGCATATTGCATTATTTTTGTATTTTATTTTACTTGCAAAATCACACATTTTGTTCCTAGCACTGTCCCTTTTTCCCCCCCTCAAACTCACATCAAACTTGTGTTCACATTTATAGTGCGTGTCATATATCAATTAAAAATACACATGTATCATAGAAAAGAATGGAAGTGCTGAAAAACTGAAGATAGGAAGAATCAGTTGGAGAGGGAACAGACGTGTTACAATGGGTCCATGCATTTTAATTTTATTAATCTGCTGGGCTTCCCTGAACTTGACAGGGCTGTTCTGGGCAGTTCCCTGCAGATCTGTCCCTGCCCGATGTGAGTTTCTACAGCATTGCCTGTCACTTTGTGATCTACTAACCCTGCTGGAATTGAAACAATGGTCTCATGTCTGAGTCTCCAGATGACAAGTTTTCCTGTCACATCGCTGAGCCGCCACTCTTGCTTGCAGTGCAGAGGGAGGTGGAGGGAAGTCTGATTCCTGCAGGCTGGCAGCGATGTCAAGGGGCCTGCCATCAAACAGTCGGACGCAGCTTGCACTTGCCTCCCTGCGCTGGCCACAACTGCTGCTCTTGTCACTTCCAATAAAGGAAGTTTGGTCCCTATTTCAAATACCACTAGCCATTTTAGTATGTTTAGTATGTCCAGAGCACTACCACACCACAACCAGAGCAAGCCTTTCACATTAGGTCTGGATAAATGTATTTAGAGAAGAGTGGAAATACAATCTAGCTCATGACCTGGCAGTCCCTTTGTATTTGTGTTCATTAAGTCTCCCTATGAAGATTTGAATTAAAAACAGGACTTTAAAGCTCTTTATTTTTCCGATAAGGCAGTGACATTCTGCAAAAGCTTTACTATCCAGGCAGAAGTTTATAGCCATCTCTCGGTATGGAAATTGGTTGGGACTAGCTCCTACTGCAGCACCTGTATTTTGTGTGAATCCAACAGCTGCTAGGAGAATAATGGAGCCAGGGTGCTTTAAAGCAGAGATTAAAGACTGGAGCCTCCATACAGGGAGATTGGTTCGAGCTAAGTGTGTGTGTGTGGAGTGTCTTCTAAAATATTAAAGATCTGATGCCAGAGGCTATGGAGTTGGGGTGGGGGTTACCTCAGAAAAGCACTTCCTTCATACTCTTGTTTGATCAGTAGTGGGAGAAAAGAGGGGGGGTTGTCTGCTCATAAAAAAAAACATGATTGACATCTACATTTATTTTAGGATGCTGATTAAGTCCTTGGGTCTGTTAAACTACAATACAAAATGATATAATATCTAGCCTCTAGCTTGGGCTGCCTGTTAAAGAATGGCTTGTATCCCTTGTGCAGCATGCAATACAAGTGAAAAGTGCAGCTTCCTGGATAAGATAAAATCGGGTACTACAAAAACCTGCAAACCAGGGCATAGTAGGGTCAAAGAGTGTACAGATATTCTTGGAGTAATACTATTTATTTGTGGTCCCCTTCTCTTTCACATCTCCCTTCAGGGACTTCGATGCTGTGTGGTTTAGGAGCTTCCTGGGTCTGGCTACTACTTCTCTGTCTGGATGTTGATGTGTGTGGAGAAAGACTGCCAGACAACAGGCAATTATATCAGCTGTGCTTATTTAAAGATCCAGTACAGGAATGTATATTGTTCATTACCTACCTGCTTTTCATCACCGTGATTTATACCTGTGCATTATTGGCTACTATCCAATCCCCAAGATGCGTAACCCTGGTTTAAAGATTGCACTGTCAAAATTCAGGCTTAGTTTTTTAAATCTTGCTCCTCATTTGCAAGTGTCTTTGTAATACAGTAGCCTATTAATCAGGGTCCCCCGATCCTAGTCTTGGACTTGGAGTAGGTGAGTCAGTTACTTAATGGACACCTTCATTAACTCTGTTTGGGAGTTCCACGAAAGACCCCGAATTGGAAATCACCCTGTGTTATTAATAGGTGAGACTGTTTTATACATGGGAGGTGGCAGCTCCCACAGAGGTGATTCCTTTGGTTATGCAAGATTTTATTAGATGGCAGCATTGATCTTGGGGCTTCTGCTGAATTATTCTTATATAACTGTCTTAGATCAACTGATTGCCTCTTTCCTTCATGTCTCCTAGGAATGTATAAGGTATTAAAGACTAATCCTTCATGTAACAGTAAAGAACAAAACTTACTGGCATTAGCTGTTGAGACTTCTGTTTTATCACATATCAGCTCTTGTAATGTGTCTGTGTTTAGCACTTTGCCTTCTGTTTATAAAAATTAAAAGCTATCCAATACCTTTCACTGACTGCATATGTGATGGTACAAATAGATGTGATGGACATTTCTGCAGTCCAATGCGTTTTTACTCTGCATTGCTTTCGGTTCTGCTGCACTTTCTTGCCAATCCTTTAAATATCAGTTGTCTTCAAAAAGGTCCCGTTTGTCACAGAAGGTCAGATCAGCAAATGAGCTTACATCTGCTCTGTCCCAAGTGTTCACTTAGTTTCCTGTATTGTCTCTGCTTTGTGGCCACTCTCTACAATATGCACTGTATAGATGCATATTATATTGACTATAAGCATGGGTATAGACATTTCCTGTTACATGTTCATACTATTGACTTTTATGGATTTTTGTTTATTACATTTTATTCCCAGTTTCATTTATTTATGTGCTGATGATTTTGCAACATGGACTGTTTTCAAAGTGAATGACTTTTGTGGTTGCCATGGCACCCTGCTTATTCAGCAGGCCCCTGACCTATAGGAAGGAAGTACGTCCTGTTGAGTACGCCCCCCACCCCTCTCACACGTGGTGCACATCAAGATTGACTCTCCTTGCGCCATTTGATTTGCTAAAACGGGGACGGGTGTGGGAGGGAAAGGCTCCCGGAAGGAACTGGCCATCTCACCGCACCGCACTCAATGTGCGGAATCGGCCTCCAAGTAAAATGTGTTTTTAATGGCAACAGTCGACAAGACCAGAGATGAAGCAGAGTAGCAGGTAGGGCTATATCTGCTTTGGGAAGGGGCGGTGATGGGGGTGGTATTTGCTGGTTATAAACCCATTGTAAAGTCAAGCAGCCCGGAGCTTGCTGAATTATGAAAGGCACCTGCTCATTAGGATGTTAAGTTATTACAGCAGGCAGTAGCAACTCAGTGGTTAGTGGTGACTTGCTGAGCTAGAAGCTTGTAGGTTTGAGTAGTTCTGTGGTTAGGGTGCTAAGCTGCAGTGGCAAATTAGTTTTCTCTGTGATTTAATGCTGTTTAATATGTTTAGCCAAAAAGTGTGTAACCTTAAGGTCCAAGTTTAAAATTTAAAATATAGAAGTATGCATAGCGATGACTGCGTATGTTTATCTATGCACCCCCCCTCCCAATTCTTAACTTCCTGCACAGCTGTGTTTCGTGTTATTGCTTCCTCCCGGACACTTGGCTGGGGGGGGAAGAACAGTTCCGGCTGTTAGTGCTGTGCTGTAGGGAAATGGGTTGTGTCCACGGTACGATGAAAGATTGCATTTGAGTTTGTTAAAGCTGCGAAACTTACTCGTGTGTGTGTGTGTGTGTGTGTTGGCATCAATAGTAGTTTTTCTGTGCAGTGCTGAAGCACTTCCTTCCAACTGAAAAGCTGATCGCACTGAGCTGCTGTTAACTATGGTGTGACATCATTTTAAGGTAGGCTTAGCATTGACCCTATCAGAAAACATGGACAGTTTTGTGAATGAAATGCAGAGATCTCAGGATCTGAGGAAATATCATCTTAACAAGTTAACATGTCAGTTGCAGAGTCATGATCTGTTAGGTGCTGTTCTAATTACAGGTCAAATCATGATCCCTGAACACATTTTACAATTGATTTTATTGTTCCTGGTCTCCAAACATTACTAGAAATCACCTCCTTTCCAGTCATTTGGCTTCTCGTCTCTGTGCCTTTGTTCTCTGACAGATCTAACACCCTAGATTTGTGCACACTGTTTCGTCCCATTACCTTGGCTCTACACCTGATTCAACTCGGTATTGGTCCTTCACAATACTAGACCAAGCCTTATTTTCCACTTCCACTTTGAACCCATCTCTTCTACATACATATACATTTACTGTACCTAATATATCACCGAAAACACGGATTTTCTAAATTTACCAGAGAAGAGTCTCCGGTTTTCGGACTTTAAATGCTCTCAGGTTTGGTGCTTCAGTCGTAGTCGTTGGTGCTCCAGGCTTTAATCTTCATAGGGGCACTTGAACGGTCTGCCTGGCAGTGGATAGAGGTTAAGAATGGCAGGCACAGAGCAGTGATGGATGGCTGGGTCTGTGGCTGTCCAGAAGGTGCTGTATGACAGGAATACACTGTCTTGTGGGAGGACCTTGGGGATATTGGATAATCCAGCCCCTGTATGTTATCTCTGGATTGTGCCAAGCATTGCTGGCTGCCTCCTTAATGGGGCTGTAATCCAATAAGAAGCTCTCTAGCGTTGTATTGCAGCTGTAGCGCAGGGCAGCTGCAGACTTCACCCCTGTTCTTTCAAGAGCGCAGCACAAACGGCACAGATGGAAAGGAGGCTTGCTGATGGCGGATTGATCGGAGGTGGGTGTTGCGATACCCATAAAGAATTGCTTTTCAATGGGTTGTTTTAGTGGAGTTTATTTTTTTTTCTTAAGCTATGCACATTTTGGGTTTTTCCAGTATGTGAGTGTTATGTTTAACCATACCTTTTTGTCAGGTTTAGTAACTTAGGACAGGAGGCAAGGGCGATGCAAAAAGCCAACCACGTGGGCTTTGTAAAGGAGAGGAATATAAGAATGAGAGAATATATGAGATTAATATGGAAAAATACAATTGCAGAGGATTAAACCCATCTGTCCACAATCTACAAAAGAAAAGCTTTTTCTAGTTTTAGTTATGATTATGAAAAGGCTACAACTACATGCAATTTGGGAAAGGATTTTCAGACTGTGGTAAATGTTTTGTTGTGTTGTGCCTCACCGCTATGACACCTGTTTATCTTCAGGAGAAGGGAGCTAAATCCTGTATCCTGCAAACGCACACCATTAAAGCAAAAATGTATCGCTATGCAAGCACAGAGTGCCAACTGCCCATCTATCCCATCAATTGGAGGATTTGATGTAGATAGAACAGCTTAACACCCAGCTTTTGTGGGCACCTGAGTTATCCCCAGTCTGTTTTCATTCTCCCTCTGGGAACTCGTGACACTGTTTGGAGAAGTTGTAGACATAAACAGAAAAGGTCAGTTAATTTTAGCTGTCGAAATCTCTGTATGAGAAGTCCCAAGAAGCCATTTTTCTAGGTGGGTTCGTAGGATGGTTACCAATTCCCCACCAATACCGTGCCTTTTTCCAAAACTGTTAATTTGGATGTCTTGGGATAGTTTGAGCAGGTCTGTGAGGGAAGACTTTGCACTTGGTTCTGCAGCATCAGCCCAGTAACCACAATGTAGAGGATAAGGGAGCTGGTCATTTGCCAAGCAGCTGCCTTTTAGTCGGGTTGGCAGAGGACTCTCAGGCTGATGGACAGTGCACCCACAGTCAGCGACCTTCTAATAGAATTACGTTATTAAATGGAGTCAGCCAAGTTAGAACTGAAGGAAGTGCAGTTGCTTCACAGAAAAGGAGTGTTCTTGGTGGGGTGACTTGCCTTCAGAGAGACTGCCTTTCCTCACAAGCGGTGTTTGCAAAATGTACTTATCTAATCGCCCAACTGCCCACATTCTCGCATGCACAGACACCCTGTACACCCTGACCCATACATGCCTTTCACTTCTCCCATCTCTTAACTTGAAACTTAGTCTTACTGTGTTGTAACACTGGAATCTCTTTTATCTCTCCAACTCTACCTTCCTCCCTCTGTTTTATCACCAAAGTGCTTGTGCATTTCTAAACTGTGCAGAACAGTCTAGAACAATGTCCCTCTTATGACCTGCAACACTCTGCTCTGGAACATTAAAATGACTTCCGATTTGAAAAATGCCTTGGTGTGCAGTGCTTACATGATCGAATGTCATATGACCTCCCAGAGCTGAGCTGTCTCCGAGCTTAGTGAGCTACACAACTGTATTGTAGCAGTTCAGTTATACACTGCCGTCACATCAATCGCAATGCATTTATTGATCAGGTTGTGTAGCTAAACAAAGGCTCTCATTGTGGACTTTTAAGCAGGCTGCAAGATTTCATCTCCTGTCCTGGCTACGAAAAGACACTGATAGCCAATGTGATTTTGCATTGTTTCTTGCTTGCTTCCTAAACTCTGAGAAAAGACTCAATGTTCAAAAAGTGTGCATTGTGATGTCCGCTCCACTGACATGGCAACCCTTGGTCCCATGTGTACTCAGTTTAAATCATATTAGCTCCTTTAAACTGTCTTCAAAATCCTTGATTTTAAGGTTAGAATTAGAGCCAGGGCACTGTCTGTGAGAGCTGCACTCGACACGATGTAAATGAGATCACATCAGCTCATGTGGTTTGCCAGATGTGTGATCAGTGTAATATCCTGCAACCCTATCATGACTTATCCTCCAATATACACAAGCAAAGGACTTGAGGAGTTAGCAGAATACTGCTGAACAAAGTCAATCTGTAGAGATGTATAGAAATATAAGTTTTACATATTTAAAATGCATTCATGCAAAGCAAGCACTTAAGAACTTCTCTGTTTTAGACTGTTCCTGTCATTCAACACATTTTCGGATAGCATTATATTGCTATCATGCACTGCCCTGCCATGGTAATCATAGTGAACAATTCACTATGTGGACGACAAGTCACCCAGTAGAAACTAACTGACTGGTGCTTCAAATTGAACTAATTGTAATGTTTTTGGGTTCAACTTTGAAAATTAACTATGTATTTTCTGAACACAGCCTTACTTGACACATTGTTGGGCAACTTGAGTACCACCAATGATTGTGTTAACTGATTAGACACCCAAAAAAAAAAATACATTTGGGGCCCTAATTCAGTTACTCGAAAATAACGGTCATCAGATATTGGAGGAGACTGCTGGCTTTTGAAGATTTTTATGGTTTTATTTCATGCATTCCAGCCTGTCTCATGTCAAGAGAGTCCTGTTGGGCTCTGACTGGGCTACTTTCAGCACACAGGGAATTTGCCAGTGTCCCTCAATCAGGTTACTGTAAGAGTGTAGGTTTTAAATTGGATTTTGAGTGGTGTCCTTTATACCCCTACTTTCATTGCATCAGGAGAAAGTATTTTTTGTATTCAAGACTTGTATATAAATTGCCTGTTAACATTTCCAGTCTCTAAAGGACCTGAATTTATCAAGAAGACATTGATAGTCCTATAAATCTCTTGAGATATACTATACTATGGAAAACATTGTACTGGGTCAACAGGCACAATATAAAATCTATTTTAATAGATGTGCAGACCTACCTTTGTCATCATGTTAAGCTGTAACATATTCCTCCACTGCCCCCCAGTGTAGTTTCTGTTGCAGTTAGAGTAACTGTTCTTTGCTGTCTCATCCTGAATTGCCCTTTCAGTTTGAGGTGTTCATTGGTTTGAAGTCTGGATGCTGTGCTATTGACTAAATAGAATTAATTGATCTTGCATACAACAAAATAATCCCAAAAAGTATCAAATACCGCTTTTAAAATGATATCAGTTTGCCTTATCTGTTCCCAGTCTTTTGCATTTTTCAACTTTGTTTCTCTGCCTCCATCTTATCTGCTCTTGTTACTTCACTTCCCCCCTTTCCTTCTCCCTGTTCTCTTTACCTTCTTTACCTCTTGTTCTCTCTCTCTCTCTCTCTCTCCAGGTCAGAGGACACTGCACCACAGTGGAGATGTCTTGGAGACTCAGGTTGTTGTTAACCCTTCTGATGACTTCGTTTGTTCAGAGGTGAGCCTCCCTAGATGTGAAAAGCACCCAGTGTGCCAAGAAAGTTTGCATGTGGGTTTGTGGGAAAAGGGGGAGTTATATTTGTATTTTAATACAATTATTCTGTTGCTGGAGTGTAACTAAAAGTAACATTTTACTTTCCCCCAGCTATCAATTTTGCTTTCTGGTCTCTAACGTTTTAAAAAGTCAAACATTTGGCTACAAAGTTAAGGTTTAGTACATCACTTTCAATGGCAAGCACTTAACTGTCAAAAATGCTAGTTAAAAAGACTGTAGAAGCCAGAGATATAAAATTAAAATAAATCTACACTTTTCCCGGTCACACTATTTTTGGATTTTTTTTTTTTTTCTTGTGTATCTGCATATGTACCTAGCCATTGAACTTGTTCCACTAGTTGCAATGTGCATGCTAGCTTTACTTCACAAGCATGCATATATTCATTTCCCCATTTCAGGAAATGCATGCAGATGGTAGTGTGCAGTGGCTTAATATACATTTTATTTTTCTGGCTCTTGTTCTTGGCCTGAAAATGAATTCCCCTTAATCGCTGCTTTTATGAGTTACATAAGTCTTATTTTAACCACGCATAAGGTATGTGTTGTGGGATTGCGCTTCACAGTTTGCCAGGGATTTAGGAACTAGGTGACTGAATATTTAAACCTTAATTTGTCTTATTTTAGCCCCCTTTCTTCCTCGGAGACATATTTCTCCAGGGGCCTTTCTAGTAATAATCTTTCTAAGTCCCCTGCCTGTTTAAGTGTAGTACCACAGTGCCAGGAGAATTTGGCAAGCTACTGCACAATCTTAGCACGCAGCCACTGTTTACACTTACAAATGCTTGTCATTCAGGGGCTTGGTGTGACCTGAGCTTGACCCAGGCACTCTATTCCAGTTCTGCCCCCCAGCCACACCCCATAAAGACCGCTTATTTTTTTTAGGTTGTTTAACTCCCACTTCTGAATTTCTAGTCTTCAGTAAGACTTTGGCACTGCCCAACAGTGGTCAAATGACTTGCCCCTGAGCATCGCGACTGGCAGAGTTTCCTGCCACCCTCGGGCAGCTCCTTAAGACAAGGAACCTGTTTAGGTTAGACCTGTAGATCTGATCTTTCCAAGTTCTACCTCGGAGATTATTCACTGTAATACGTAGAGCAGTGTCATTACCCATTTATTGTGTATATGGAAATACATTGTCAGTTTGCGTTTTGTCTGCTGCTTTTTACACTGCGAGCCCACAGTGCAAACCACAGAGCTCATCGTACCCAGTAAGTCACAGGGGATGCTGCTGATTGGCCAGCTGGGGGGAGACACTAATAATAAACCCTCAACCCATCATAATTGAACCAGTGCTGTCAGCCAACCTGTGCTCTAAAGTAGAAGCTTTTACTGGATATAGAACTCTGGAGACCAGTAGGCTAAGGGTTAAAGCCCACAATGCACATTAAAACGTGTGGTGAATCTACACTGCTTCTGTAAGAAACACTCCCAGGAACTACATTTTGAAATGGGGACAGTGTCTTATCTGCAGTGTAGATAAAATATGATGAAAATGTAATGGATGGATCAGAAACAAAAAAGTGACATCATTGTCCTGTTGCCATTGTAACATTTTCACTCAGACGCATTGCAAGAAGAGATAAAAGATGGACAAAGGAAGCTATCGAATGGATTCCAAGAGATTTAAAAAAAAAAAATAATAATAATAATACTTAATGACCACATAAAAGATAGGAAGATGAAATTCTAGGCTTTGCAGGTGTGATATGGAAAATAGAAGCTATAGACTGAAATGAGTAGAAACATCTTGGGGAGGGGATGATGATTATATATACACACCCATAATGAAACATGAGCATGACGTCACATATTTTATTCCTGCTATCAGATATTTAGCACTGATAGTAAGTATCACTCCCAGCCAGCTGAGGATTTAATGGAATTATTCTGGCTAAAATAAAGTATTGTAAGCAAAAAAAACTGATCGATGCAAAAATAAACATCCAGGGAGTTGCTAGAAATTGCGGTTAAATTTGAAAGCTTTTTGATCAGCGTTAAACAAATATCACAGCAGGGCTAAACATGTTAAGATCCAACACATTAATGACCGTTGGTTTTGCATATTCTAGTCAGCATTTAGGCATGTTGTACAATGATTTTTTTTTTTTTTTTTTCCAGAAGCGAGCTGCTGTAGTTCTATATCCATGTATGGACAGGGTCACAGTGTCCAGTGTGAAAGGGAAGAAGTTGCTTTAGTGTTTATTAGTAGGCTTATTACTAAGAAGAGGGATGCTCATACCAGATCAGCTCAAATGGTTTAACTCCAGTTAAAGAGGAGTTAGAAATCCCAAAAATGTGTTCCCAACTGGACTAGGAATCTAGATAATTATGCCGTAATAATGCAGATTTGTTCTCCACTTAGTAATGAAAATTACAAAGCAAGATGAAGAGGAAACTTTAATCAAAACCTGTAGATTACTCTGAAGGGAAGTATGGTGATGATTTCTGACTAACATTACCTTCATAAAGAAACAACAACTTAAGAGTGGTCTTTTTTTTTTTGTCTTGATGTAGGAGGTTGGTTGACAACAAGGACTTTTGTGTTCTATACCATGTGTTAGGCACGCGTTTATTTTGAAAGTGTTTCATAACCTGGCAAACGGGGTGTAAAAATACCACTTAAAACCCCAAGACCACTACAGTGGTGCTTCACAGTGAAAATTGAACATGACCTTTAATCTGGATTACTGACTGCTCTGTAGAGACCATCATTCCTGCTGTATTTCTGTGAGAATGGCTTTTTTTTTTCTCATAGAAAAGGGGGGGGGGGTGATGAGAGGAGCTTCTCAATCCATCATTCCTCAGGGGGTCTCTGTAAACTGCAAACATTTCATGTGAGGTCAGCAAATTTAGGAGTACCCAAAAAAAGATGGATGTAAGTTTTGAGTATGTTTGATCTTGGCTTCAGATGCTGTCTTTGTGTTTAAAGGTTTTATGGACCTTGCTTAGGACTAGTCTAGGACTACTCTACCTAAAATAACATTGGACAGTCAATGAGTAGTGCTATTTTGGGTATATGAAACCAGTCCATAGTGTTTAGACTAAAGGATTGTTTTGCTGTGTTATGTGTACAACTCATCTGCAAAACTAAATTCAAGATTATCCCTTAAATGGATACTACTAAACGCAACCCCATACCCCTAAATCACAAAATAACACATGGAATAGGTCATCCTCTTGGCTCAGTTAGACATCTGTAGGGTTTGGGAGAATGATTGGGCTGGGTCTCTCTCTGCCCCTGCAGGTGCGGAGCCTGATTTCGGACGTGTCCCGTCACAAGCTGCTGGTCCTGGCAGGGCAGTGTGTGGAGGAGGCGGGGGACCTGGTTCTTCAGACTGGTTGCTTCTCCCTTCAGGACTTCATCCAGATCTTTGCAGACAAGGAGGTCAGTATGCTGCTTGCAACTTCATCTCCAATGTTAGAAATACATCCAATAGTATCTTGTGCTTCTCTTATGAGAGACTGTGGGGAGGGGGAGTGTAAGGGGAGTGATCCTGAAATTACAATAAAACAATTGGTTGCATCTTGAGACCTTCACCAGCAGGGCTCGTTGGTAATACTGTTAGCTTGACTTCTGCCCAGGCCTGGATTGTGAGGGTGATGGTTTCACTGTTTACATAAGTTCCTGAAACCCTGGTCCATCAGTTCTTTGTGATTTTCAAGCAACGCTACCTGGTAAGCTAAAGCTGATGGATACAGCTCATTTTGTTTTTCATTGTAAAAAGAAAGTAAATATTACCTAGCTAGAAATTATTTTGGTTATTTGTGTTTTAGGTGGGATATTAAACACTAAACACCTCCTTCTCCCCTCTTTACTTCTCTAGATTGGTGAACTGCTAAGCTCTGCAGACCCGACACACAAAGCTAGTCTGACCCTGGCGTGCCCAAACTCAGGCGAGTGGAAGAACTCTGTACTGGAGAAGCACAACCTACAGGACTTTATTGAGATCAAGACCAACCCCCCTACAGTTCTGCCTGCGATGGAGGGGCTGCAGGAGTTCACTGAATACCTCTCTGAGTCTCTAGAACCCCGGTCCCCATTTGAGCTTCTGGAGCCACCCAGCACTGTGGGCTTCCTCAAGCTCTCCAGACCCTGCTGCTACATCTTCCCAGGAGGCAGGGGTGACTCGGCCTTCTTCGCCGTCAATGGCTTCAACGTTCTGGTAAACGGTGGCTCTGACCCCCGCTCCTGCTTCTGGAAGCTGGTGCGCCACCTTGACAGAATCGATTCGGTCCTATTGACCCACATTGGAGTGGATAACCTTCCTGGTGTCAATAGCCTGCTGCAGAGGAAAACTGCAGAACAAGATGAAGACCAGTCGGCTGGATCCCAGAGCAATGAGGACTGGCTCAAAAACCTCATCTCCCCCGAATTGGGAGTGGTGTTCCTCAATGCCCCGGAGAGGTTAAAAACCCTCCGAAGTGATCCCAAAGTCTTGAGGAGCTGTGATCAAGTGGCGCTGACCCTACATCTGCTGGATAGGTTGAGTATTCAACCAGAGCCTCTGTGCCGCACCAATGGGACTACTGTTGAGCCTGTCATCCTCTTTCAGAAGATGGGAGTCGGTCGCTTGGAGTTGTACGTGCTCAACCCTGTTAAAGGGAGCAAGGACCTTGAAAACTTGATGCAGAATTGGCCAGGCAACGGCTCCCCCAAAGGCTCAGAGATCTCACTGCAGTGTCTGGTTTCCATCTGTGCGCTCCTGGTGTGGCATCCAGCTAACCCTGCAGAGAAGATCATTCGTGTACTGTTCCCTGGCTGTACCCCTCAGGGGAAGATCTTGGAAGGGCTTGAGAGGCTAAAGCACCTGGACTTTCTGAAGCACCCAGTTGTGAGCCTTAAGGACCTTGAATCCTCCAAGTTTGATAAGCAGCCTAAAAGAGCAGAGAGCAGGGAGAGCCTGAAATCTGGTCCCAAAGACTCAAGATCTGGCAGTGTGACAATGAAGGATAAATTTGTGCGTGGGGACAAAAAAACTGAGACTAAAAGCAAGACCAAGGTAACTAATGATGCACCGAAAGAGGGACCCTCTGGGAAGGAAGGGGATGAAAAAGTTAAGGAAGAGGAGAAACCGAAGGCTGATGTGAAGCCAAAGCTGTCAAAAGAGAAGATGGTAAATAAGAAGGAGCCTGCAAAAGATGACAAGAAGGAGGCAAAGAAGAAGGAAGAGAAAAATCTTGTTAAGAAAGAGGAGAATGGGGAGAAGAAGAGAGAACTGGTGAAGAAGGACTCTGTGGCTATGAAACCAAAGAAGGACATAAAGCCTGAGCACAAGAAGGAGGTAAAGAAGGAAGTCAAACCAGAGGAGAAGAAGTTTACCAAGCCTATGAGTAAGGAGGTCAAAAAAACAACAGGAGCAGCAGCATCTACTGCACCTGAATCCAAGAAAGCAGCTGGTAAAGCTGGGACTTTAAAGAAGGATGGAGCCTCACTGAAAAAGGAAGGGGCAGCATCCACCAAAGGAGCAAAGCCCAAGGTGGCCAAAAAGGAAGCTGATCCCAGTAAGCCATCTGGCCCTTCTGAAGGGGACTCTGAACGCTCAAAAATGTCCACTCCTGAAGACATGACCGCAGAGTTTGAGAAGCTTAAAGAGGAAAATGAAAGGGAGTTGTTGGGAGATGCTGGTAGGATCAGCAAGGATGAGCCCCTGGATGAGGGAGTGACCACAGCAGAGAGTGAGGTGGCGCAGTCACCTCTAGACAAAGTGAATGCAAAAGATCAACAGAAGGGAGATGGCAATGACCTTGAAAGCCCAGAGAAATTCCGCTGTCTGGAGGCCCTCCCTAACCCCACCAAAATGATTGGTCCCCCATCTCCACTGGTGAAAACGCCTAAAAGTGACCGCAGCGTGAACTTTGACCTTACACCCACTGAATACCGGCTGCTAGATGGAGCCTTTAAAGATGGACTGCTGAGGAACGGTCAGGAAGACCCCTGTGCCAGTTCGGATGAAAAGACCCTGGAACTGGTTTCCCCTCCCGGCTCAGGACCCGCCAGTGCCGGCCACACTCCTTTCCACCAGTCCCCTGCAGAGGATGCCCTAGGATCTGGGGAGGACAGCAGTCTTGGAGGGAAGATGTCTAACTTTGTCTCAGAGGATGGCCGGCCTGCTAGCACTTGCAGAAATTCAGAATCTGGCTGCCCTAAGGCCGGCATGGAGAACTCCTCCTCCTCCCAGGACAAACAATCAAGCTTCCTTTCACTGAGCCCCTTCAAAGACATGATGCCCGACGTCTCTCCCACCATTACCACCCCGTCTCTCCCTGCCGAAGTTGGCTCCCCCCACTCCACTGAAGTGGACGAGTCTCTGTCAGTTTCCTTTGAGCAAGTGCTGCCACCGGTCAGTGAATCTCCCAAAGAAGAGTTCGGGGACAGGCCATATTCCAATGGGCACTTTGTGGACCCAGAATCCAAAGTGGGCATGACCCTACCACTCCGAACATCTCATAATATCCGCCCGCCGGGGGATGGCTCTGAGGGGCGCATTCCTGGCTCTCATGGCATCCTGCCCGAGGTGCCTCCTCATGATGTGGATCTGTGCCTGGTCTCCCCCTGCGAGTTCAAGCACTCCAAAGCAGTGGAACACCAGCATCAGCTCTCCCCTCCTCTGGTCAACCCCAGTCCACGGGACCTCTCAGATGACAGCGATCTTTCCCAAGAGCTGGCAAAGCCTCTGGCCCAGCGGCGAGTGGGCAGCAGTCGCAGGTCCCCCCAGGGCCAGGAGACCCCACCTACCTCTGCTAGCGAGTCCCTGCCCACCCAGTCCGACTCTGATGTACCCCCAGGGACTGAGGACTGTCCCTCGATCACGGCAGACGGTGGGCTGGACTCAGACGAAGACTCTGGGAGCTTTGCCCCACATGAGCGCCCTGCATCCCGGTCGTCTCATCGGGGGCTTGGGTCCCGGGACCCCCCTCCCGCCCCCATGAAGGATCTCCCACCCCTGCCACCCCAGCCTGGTACTTGCATGGCAGACCCGGAGGCAGAACTGCAGGCAAAAAATGGCAAGAGCTCAGCTAAGACCAAAAAGCAGACTCCACGACTCAGCTCTGCCAATAGTGCAGCACAGAATGGCAAAATGAAGGGCACGCAAGGTACCTCCACTTCTGGCAGGGCAAGCTCCAGCCTGGAGTCCCGGCCACCTTCTAGAAACACCATGGGCAATCCCAAGAGCACCATTTCAAGACCCTCCACTGCAGGTGAGCACACTTGGTTAACGCCACCCAATCAGCATTCATTACCAATTACAATCTGTATCCAATCTGTATAGAGGAAAAGGTTACAATGTCTAAATTTCTTGGTCAAGGTAAGGTCCAGACTCCAGAGGGGAGGGGGGGGAAGAAATCACACCTCCAAATGCCCCTTTCCAACACGCACACAATGCTGCAAATTAGTAATATACCCTGTTGCTTATATATTTCGTACATTCAAGTACAAAACTAAAACTTGTTAATGTTCGATATTGGCGCGGCTACAGTATTCAACAGTGCATCTGAGCTTGAGCATTATGAGAGTTAGAAAATACTGTTGTGTATTGCAGCTTTGTTTTGGAGGCGAAATTGAAACATGTCCAGACAACAAATGATCCACAGTTTAGCTATTTATTTATAGAAATCAGGAAAACGCACCGAATACCTGTTTTATTTTTTTTACTAGTACAAAGTGAGGCTCTTGACCCAGTCCAGAACACATACAGCAGTGGTCTCCAGCCCTGGTCTTGGAGAGCCTCTATCCAGAAGGTTTTGGAGATCACCCTTCTATCACCAATTTTTAAACACCTGAAAGTGTTTGATTCGAAACAATTAAGTAGGTTGTGTGGTAAATTCAGTCATTTAGTACCATTGGAGTAATCCTCTGAACACCTTCAGCCTCTTCAGTCAAGAAATCCCTTGGTTTAGTTGCTTAACTAATTTATTACTCCTGTGTGTCCCCAGTGTTTAGAAATTGGTGATTTAAGGTGACCTATAAGATGAAGTGGATTGGGGTTCCACAGGGTTGGAGACCACTGGCATATAGAGATGTCTGAACCAGGAACCTGCGAGCAATCCTCAACTATCCAACTAACTAGCTCTATATAGGACATCCCATATTACGGCAAATATGTAACATCCTATTGGCTAATAGCCATGAAGGGCTTCTACTAGGTTCCACACAATTGCAAGCATTTGATGCAACAATCCCCTGTAACCAATACTTTTTTTTTTTTTTTTTTTTAAATTACAATCATGATTATCACTTCATTGCCATTATTTTAGCGGTCCATTCAGAAGCGTCTGGCGGTATGGAGTTGGCCCACGGTCTGCCTATTGACTACCCCTGGTCTAAAGCATTGAATTTTGGGGGTGAAATTAAAATATTTTATGATTATCTTTGCATTGCTCAATGTGCTGTGATCTCAAGGTCACATGATTCATCAGTAAGTGGTGACATGGAAGGGACACAAGTTTTTTCAGCAGACCCTGTAAAGCACAATACTTTGCTACTGCTGGCTGCTTTGCATACATTTTTATGATGAGTGACGTGACTCATTTTCTTGGGCCTACTTATCAGCAAATGTCTCTTCAGTCACGGAGTAAAAGCAGCTGAGTTCATCCTGCAACTGTTGGATTCCTCCTTGTTTTGCATGAATAAGTTTAATTTGAATAAATTAGGCCAGCTAAAGAAAAATAAATAATCCTTTTATGTTCACTTAGTCTACACTCACCTAAAGGATTAGGAACACCTGTTCAATTTCTCATTAATGCAATTATCTAACCAACCAATCACATGGCAGTTGCTTCAATGCATTTAGGGGTGTGGTCCTGGTCAAGACAATCTCCTGAACTCCAAACTGAATGTCTGAATGGGAAAGAAAGGTGATTTAAGCAATTTTGAGCGTGGCATGGTTGTTAGTGCCAGACGGGCCGGTTTGAGTATTTCACAATCTGCTCAGTTACTGGGATTTTCACGCACAACCATTTCTAGGGTTTACAAAGAATGGTGTGAAAAGGGAAAAACATCCAGTATGCGGCAGTCCTGTGGGCGAAAATGCCTTGTTGATGCTAGAGGTCAGAGGAGAATGGGCCGACTGATTCAAGCTGATAGAGCAACTTTGACTGAAATAACCACTCGTTACAACCGAGGTATGCAGCAAAGCATTTGTGAAGCCACAACACGTACAACCTTGAGGCGGATGGGCTACAACAGCAGAAGACCCCACCGGGTACCACTCATCTCCACTACAAATAGGAAAAAGAGGCTACAATTTGCACAAGCTCACCAAAATTGGACAGTTGAAGACTGGAAAAATGTTGCCTGGTCTGATGAGTCTCGATTTCTGTTGAGACATTCAGATGGTAGAGTCAGAATTTGGCGTAAACAGAATGAGACCATGGATCCATCATGCCTTGTTACCACTGTGCAGGCTGGTGGTGGTGGTGTAATGGTGTGGGGGATGTTTTCTTGGCACACTTTAGGCCCCTTAGTGCCAATTGGGCATAGTTTAAATGCCACGGCCTACCTGAGCATTGTTTCTGACCATGTCCATCCCTTTATGACCACCATGTACCCATCCTCTGATGGCTACTTCCAGCAGGATAATGCACCATGTCACAAAGGTCGAATCATTTCAAATTGGTTTCTTGAACATGACAATGAGTTCACTGTACTTAACTGGCCCCCAAAGTCACCAGATCTCAACCCAACAGAGCATCTTTGGGATGTGGTGGACCGGGAGCTTCGTGCCCTGGATGTGCATTCCACAAATCTCCATCAACTGCAAGATGCTATCCTATCAATATGGGCCAACATTTCTAAAGAATGCTTTCAGCACCTTGTTGAATCAATGCCACGTAGAATTAAGGCAGTTCTGAAGGCGAAAGGGGGTCAAACACGGTATTAGTATGGTGTTCCTAATAATCCTTTAGGTGAGTGTATATACATATACACATTATATACACACACACACACACACACACATATATACATATATACACATCATACATACATAACACACACATACATATATACAAACGCATACACAGTGAGGGGAAAAAAGTATTTGATCCCCTGCTGATTTTGTACGTTTGCCCACGGACAAAGAAATGATCAGTCTATAATTTTAATGGTAGGTGTACTTTAACAGTGAGAGACAGATTAACAACAAAAAAATCCAGAAAAACACATTTCAAAAAAGTTATAAATTGATTTGCATGTTAATGAGGTTAATAAGTATTTGACCCCTTCGATTTAGTACTTGGTGGCAAAACCCTTGTTGGCAATCACAGAGGTCAGACGTTTCTTGTAGTTGGCCACCAGGTTTGCACACATCTCAGGAGGGATCTTGTCCCACTCCTCTTTGCAGATCCGTTTGGCAACTCGAACCTTCAGCTCCCTCCACAGATTTTCTATGGGATTAAGGTCTGGAGACTGGCTAGGCCACTCCAGGACCTTAATGTGCTTCTTCTTGAGCCACTCCTTTGTTGCCTTGGCTGTGTATTTTTGGGTCATTGTCATGCTGGAATACCCATCCACGACCCATTTTCAATGCCCTGGCTGAGGGAAGGAGGTTCTCACCCAAGATTTGACGGTACATGGCCCCGTCCATCGTCCCTTTTATGCGGTGCAGTTGTCCTGTCCCCTTAGCAGAAAAACACCCCAAAGCATAATGTTTCCACCTCCATGTTTGACGGTGGAGATGGTGTTCTTGGGGTTATTCCTCCTCCTCCTCCAAACACGGCGAGTTGAGTTGATGCCAAAGAGCTCGATTTTGGTCTCATCTGACCACAACACTTTCACCCAGTTCTCCTCTGAATCATTCAGATGTTCATTGGCAAACTTCAGACAGGCCTGTACATGTGCTTTCTTGAGCAGGGGGACCTTGCGGGCGCTGCAGGATTTCAGTCCTTCACGGCGTAGTGCGTTACCAATGGTTTTCTTGGTGACTATGGTCCCAGCTGCCTTGAGTTCATTAACAAGATCCTCTCGTGTAGTTCTGGGCTTATTCCTCACCGTTCTCATGATCATTGAAACTCCACGAGGTGAGATCTTGCATGGAGCCCCAGACTGAGGGAGACTGACAGTTATTTTGCGTTTCTTCCATTTGCGAATAATCGCACCAACTGTTGTCACCTTCTCACCAAGCTGCTTGGCGATGGTCTTGTATCCCATTCCAGCCTTGTGTAGGTCTACAATCTTGTCCCTGACATCCTTGGACAGCTCTTTGGTCTTGGCCATGGTGGAGAGTTTGGAATCTGATTGATTGCTTCTGTGGACAGGTGTCTTTTTTATACAGGTAACAAGCTGAGATTAGGAGCACTCCCTTTAAGAGTGCTCCTAATCTCAGCTCGTTACCTGTATAAAAGACACCTGGGAGCCAGAAATCTTGCTGATTGATAGGGGATCAAATATTTATTTCCCTCATTAACATGCAAATCAATTTATAACTTTTTTGAAATGCGTTTTTCTGGATTTGTTTGTTGTTAATCTGTCTCTCACTGTTAAAATACACCATTAAAATTATAGACTGATCATTTCTTTGTCAGTGGGCAAATGTATAAAATCAGCAGGGGATCAAATACTTTTTTCCCTCACTGTGTATGTGTTTGTATATATGTGTATATATATGTATGTGTGTGTTATGTATGTATGATGTGTATATACAATGTGTATATGTATGTATGTGTGTGTGTGTGTTTATAATGTGTATATGTATATACACTCACCTAAAGGTTTATTAGGAACATCATACTAATACTGTGTTTGACCCCCTTTCGCCTTCAGAACTGCCTTAATTCTACATGGCATTGATTCAACAAGGTGCTGAAAGCATTCTTTAGAAATGTTGGCCCATATTGATAGGATAGCATCTTGCAGTTGATGGAGATTTGTGGGATGCACATCCAGGGCACGAAGCTCCCGTTCCACCACATCCCAAAGATGCTCTGTTGGGTTGAGATCTGGTGACTGTGGGGGCCAGTTTAGTACAGTGAACTCATTGTCATGTTCAAGAAACCAATTTGAAATGATTCGACCTTTGTGACATGGTGCATTATCCTGCTGGAAGTAGCCATCAGAGGATGGGTACATGGTGGTCATAAAGGGATGGACATGGTCAGAAACAATGCTCAGGTAGGCCGTGGCATTTAAACGATGCCCAATTGGCACTAAGGGGCCTAAAGTGTGCCAAGAAAACATCCCCCACACCATTACACCACCACCACCAGCCTGCACAGTGGTAACAAGGCATGATGGATCCATGTTCTCATTCTGTTTACGCCAAATTCTGACTCTACCATCTGAATGTCTCAACAGAAATCGAGACTCATCAGACCAGGCAACATTTTTCCAGTCTTCAACTGTCCAATTTTGGTGAGCTTGTGCAAATTGTAGCCTCTTTTTCCTATTTGTAGTGGAGATGAGTGGTACCTGGTGGGGTCTTCTGCTGTTGTAGCCCATCCGCCTCAAGGTTGTACGTGTTGTGGCTTCACAAATGCTTTGCTGCATACCTTGGTTGTAACGAGTGGTTATTTCAGTCAAAGTTGCTCTTCTATCAGCTTGAATCAGTCGGCCCATTCTCCTCTGACCTCTAGCATCAACAAGGCATTTTCGCCCACAGGACTGCCGCATACTGGATGTCTTTCCCTTTTCACACCATTCTTTGTAAACCCTAGAAATGGTTGTGCGTGAAAATCCCAGTAACTGAGCATATTGTGAAATACTCAGACCGGCCCGTCTGGCACCAACAACCATGCCACGCTCAAAATTGCTTAAATCACCTTTCTTTCCCATTCAGACATTCAGTTTGGAGTTAAGGAGATTGTCTTGACCAGGACCACACCCCTAAATGCATTGAAGCAACTGCCATGTGATTGGTTGGTTAGATAATTGCATTAATGAGAAATTGAACAGGTGTTCCTAATAATCCTTTAGGCGAGTGTATGTGTGTGTATATATATTAGGGCTGTGCAATATGACGATATATATCGTATGGCGATAGAAAAACGTCCATCATTTCATATTATGCTATATCGTTTATATAGTGGTGTCACGCATATATATATGCATTTGCGTGTGTGTGTGTATATGTATGTATATATAATATGTAAATATGTATGTATATATAATATGTATATATGTGTGTATGTACATACATATATACATACATACATATACATACATATATATATGTATGTATGTATGTATGTAAATAATATATGTATGTGTATATACTATATAGCTTCCACAGAAAAGCACCCTCCCTTTTCTCTCAAACACTGAATATTCCCTGCATTTAAACAACAAACCAAATGAGTATTATGAGAACTTCTACAGCAAATTATCAAATGAGGTAGCTACTAAACCTCATTAGAACTGCAACATACTCACCTCAAGGCTAGAGTTGGGTGTAGAGGCCTCCTTTGTAATTTAACAACAATACAAATGTCCACTGCCCTTCCTCTGCTGACCCAGCCTGACTTGGGGTTGTTTTCTGTTCTGCAGGCTCTGTGGGCGGTAAGGCCCCCCCAAGTGGCACCCCCGTGTTCCTGGACCTGGCATACCTGCCCTCAGGCTGTGCAGCCACCACCGTGGATGTGGAGTTTTTCAAGCAGCTGCGCTCCTCCTGCTACATCATCAGTGGGGACGAGCCACTGAAGGATACAGTGATGCGGCCCATTCTGGATGCCCTGCTGGACGCCAAGGCATTATGGGCCAGCAACGTGCAGGTCGGCAAGAGCCAGTTGTTTGTGGAGAGACTAAACACTCTCCAGTATATTAAAATGAGCAGCCTTGACAGAGTAATAAATGCAGCTGCAAGCAGAGAAACAGATGCCTTTTGTAGTTGGTAGTTTGACCTTGTGGGTTATGCTAGCCATTTAAGAGGATGCTATTTATTCTAGGTTTAGGGATGAGACAGTGTCACTGTTTTTGAATCTGCTCGCTTATAATACACTATGAAACCGATGCAACAGCATAAAAGCCATCTAATGCTGCAGACAAGGCTGTGGCACAGCAAGATCAGTGATGAGGTGTACATTTGTGCTGATGTCATGCACATCCACCCTGGTTTGTGTTGAGATGGTGTATTCTTGGAGTAGGGTTTTTGATCCAAGATTTAATTTGTCATTTGAAATTACTGCACTTTTTATGATCTTTTAATGGTTTCTGGTGGCAGTGTTATTTATGATCTTAGAATCCTAGATATGTGTAACAATTGGTTGAAATTGAATGCAGAACTCTGGGCAGGCACCATTTAAACAAAGGCTAGTATATACTGCAGGAAAAAGTCCTTCATTTAGTGCTTATCCAGCTAGGTTCTAAATTGGCTGGAGGGAAACTAACAAAAGCAAATCCTCAGTGGCTATGTAGTCCCAGATGCTTGCAGACTATGTATGGAACAATGATTTACCAGCAGGAAACACTCTAAAGACTGGCTTATGTATGGATAAATAAAGCAATTGCTGCATTTTCTCTGGATCTGCTGTAAATAACCTGTATGACTGCATCTGTGAAGCTGCTTTTGTCTGTTTCGTAACAGATCAGATGCAATGCAACGGTCACTTTTATCTTAAGCACTGTGACCTGTGTGCCAACTCGCTACCGTTCACTTAAATGGCACATCCAGAGATGACAAAAGTTCTGTTAACTTGGCTTTGTGAAAGAGCCCAGATTGCAGAGCTGCAATTAGTTTTCTAGTGCCAAGTGACCAATACCCTCCCTTGTCTCTTCCCCCACCGCCAGGTGACCCTGATCCCAACCTTTGACTCCGTGATGATGCATGAGTGGTACCAGGAAACCCACGAGAGGCAGCGGGAGCTGGGAATCACCGTGCTGGGCAGCAACAGCACTGTGGCCATGCAGGATGAGACCTTCCCAGCATGCAAAGTGGAGTTCTGAGAGAGAGAGAGAGAGGGGGGAAGATGACATCTTGCATAACAGCACAGACCCTTTCACCCGCAGACACCCCCTCCCTCTCCACAGTCTGTGGCCAACACCCCCGAAACGTCGCCCCAGCCCTCTGCCACACACACTCCCAGGTGTCCCTCCTTCACCTGTTGGGGTCAGGACTCCCTTGCATGTGGCACTGTCTTGCTAGTGAAACACCCCGCTCCTCATCCTTCAGGGACACCTGTCTGAGCACTATATAATACAGCACTGAGCTCCTGCACCTCACCCCAGCAGCTTTAACCCTAAAGCAAGTCTAGATTTCCCTGCGATACCAAGTGATGCAATATAAAGAACCTTTTCAATCTAGAATCTGCGGAAGACCATACAAAAAGGCTCAAACTGATTTCCCCCCGAAGGTTGTGAACAAGAGTTCCTCGATTTCAGTGGCAGACGTCCCTGTTTCCAAATGTTATTTTATTTAAGGTTTTAAAAAAACTTTCAGCTGTCTTTTTGAAACAAAACCATGACGTGAGCAGTGTTTTTAGAGTCCAGAGGATTGGTGCGAGCGTGACATCGTTGTAACCGTACAGAGTGATTTTGGTAGCATGATGGAGCACTGTGGGGTCTACTGTCACCTGATTTAAATCTTTGAATGAGAAGGGTATTTAGCAGCCTGTTTGGCCAAATTGTAGCTTATTCCTTCTCCATTCAAACATCTATGACTGACAGAAGATCCCTACTGTGTTACAGAACTTCACATCCCAGTCCAAATCCAAATATAGCACATTGCAGTGCTATAAAATGGCCATGGGGCATTCTTTAGCAATGTCAATGGCTCCATGAGGGAACAAGCCCAGACAGGGAATAAATTATGGGAAGAATTGGGGGTTGCAGTTAGTCAAGTGCTGTGTGATGTCAGTGTCCCTCTCCCTCTCTCAGTCGGAGGGGAGGGTGGAATAAGATTAGTGCAGATACACCCCACTCCACTTCCCATTCCCAACATGTCCCATTCTGTATCAGAATGTGTCCAGCAGCTTTAGATTCTGGATTTCTGGCCAGGCCGGCTCACCTGTGGAGACCTTCTCCGTTGGAAGAGATTGTCCACCCGAGGACCGAATTGGTGGACAGAGATGGTTTAGTCACCCCAATAGTTTGTGGCATGACTTTTGACCCTGTGGAACGCGAGGTTATTCACAGCATTTTACACTTCTGCACAGTTTCCCCCAAACCTGGTGGAATTGTACCCCCTTCCCATTTTTTTGTACTGCACTACAAACGGGCATGCTCCACCCCCACCCCCCCCCCCCCAAATAAAAAAAAAAGTAAATACTCAAATGGCCTTGAGAAGGCACAGTTCTGGAGTAGTGTTAAACCAGCTAAACAGGAATCTCTGTACTCTTTCATCCCATCCCCCACGATACACTGGTGTTAAAGCGCTTGTAAAGGTGCTTTTTTTTTTTTTTTTTTCCTCCCCACATTAGAATGTGAGATGGTCGTTCACTTTGTGAACACCTGGTGGTTGCAGGCCTGGCTTTTGGTTCCAAGAACTGATGTGTATGCGGTAATTAGTTTAGGAGGTGGTTTGAGGACATTGAAAGATAGTAAAGGTTTTGGGTCAGCCTAGAAATTTGAGTCTGGAGGTTTGATGGTTTGTCTGTAGAAGCATGTCAAGAAGAAAATGAAATGGAAAGTGGAGGAAGCAAGTTCTTGATTTTGATGTTTATTTTACCTTGGAAAGATTTTGGACAGGTCCCTATTCACAAAGCTTACACCACTCTGCTGATTGTGGCATCACCTTTTTGGACAATGGTTTAAAAAAAGAAAATGGGATGCATACAGTTTAACAGATCAGAAACAACAGAAGGTAAACAAATGTACAAAGATATTAGAAGGGGGGGAAAAAAATATTTGGGTAATGGTTACAGCAGAGTGGCACCTTGTTTAAAAAAAAAAAAAAAAAAAAAAAAAATCCTAATATAACCGTTAATGACAGCATCGTACCAGTGTTTGCAGATTACTCTGTCTGGCTGTTTCAGTTCTGTGACAGCCGCGCCATACAATCGCCACCCTTCTGCAAGTGTCTCCATTCTTAGAAGGCTTCCCACACCATTGGACCTACAAATTAAAAAAAAAAAAAAAAAAAGTAAAACCACTTTTTAATGTCTGTACTGTAATGGGGACCACTAAGTGTCACTCTTGTCTTGGGGTAACAAATGCTGGTAAAAGGTTGCACATGCTTTTTTTTATTATTATTATTGAAGAGGAGAGGTGGCTGTAAACGGCAACAGAAGGACACATTTTATAGGACAGGGATTGTTTAAAATTTTTAAGCCTGGGTTGCATTAGTGCCTAAATTTGAATTTTACACAAATGTAACAAAAGTAGAAAAAAATATAAAAATGCAAGAAAAAAAAAAACCCGCAGCATTTATAAACTGTCACCTAGTCTGTCTGTCTGTGGTGTAATGCTGTAGGATATAGCGACTTGTTTTCCTGTGAAATATTGGTGCTTTTTAGCCTAACATACACTGCATGCACTGTCTTAGTTAGGATGTATGCAATACAGTGGGAGCAGGGGCTGCTAACACAGTTCACTGCACAGTTCAGTTCCAATGAAGAAAATTCTAATTCATGCTTTCAGCCCTGGTTTGTGTTTGGCACAATTAATGATGAAGGTTACAAAAGCACTTTTAGTTCTGTGACAACGTGAAATGCTTCCAACATAAGTTTTTTTTTTTTTTTTTTTTTTTTTTAATTTATTATTTCTCAAGTCAGAACTACTTGTTAATCTACAATCTGCTAAATGATTTTGGGTGTTAAATTCAACCAATTTCAAGAACAGCTCTCTTAGCTAGAACATTGAATTCCCACCTTGGTTGGGAATTAGCTGCCTGAATCAGTTCACAATTCAGACTTTAGTTTAGTCAGTTTTATAGTCTGAAAAATCTTATCCCAATATTGATATGAACAAGATCTGTTTTGTGGTTGTTGCTACAATTACATGGGGAAACTTTGTCCAAGGCCTTAAAAACAATACTAATTAAGAGGGCTGTTGATTTTATTTTCATTGGGAGACATCTGTTGTGTGAGTGTGTTGTTAATGGCAATGAGAAGCCAATCAGCATGGGACTTGATTTATGTGCACAACAGATCCAAGGCTGAAACCTTAAACAAGTTTTATTTAATTTTGTACTCAACATTGCAATGTTAAAAAGAAAAATGGAAACCAATTCCATTGCCCGGTTTATTTATTTCATGTTTGGTTTTATTTTCTCAATATGATTTTTTTTTTTTTTGTTTGTTTTTGATATTTTCTATTAATTTGTCATGTTTTTCTCTAAAGCTAATAGCCTCTAATTAACTCACCTTTTTAAATTAGTCCTAGGCTAAATAATAAATGGCATCCCTTACAAACCCTTGTAGAAGCCCATCTTAGGAAAGCAGTTTTCTTATCTGGTATAGTGACTTCACAATGTTTTGAAACATTTGCATATTCTGAGGTCTCATGAGAAATTTGCTTAAGTAATCAAATCCTGGAAGAAAGTGATTTGATCTTAAATACCTAAGTGTCATTTTGTCTGGGAACATTGTACCTGTTTTTTAATTGGTCTGTCTATATTGCACAGATTTAAACAGGTTATCAAGGAACTGTGTGTGGCAGGGGAGGAGAATCCTGTGAATTGAGTCATGTGCCACCCAATGGATACCTTGTGCAATTGCAACTTATTTTTGGTAGCCATGTAGAAGTGTTTAGGGAATTGAACTACAATAACCACGCTGACAATAAACAGGCTGCACCTTTCACAGTGCTCTCGCAGTGGATCCAAAAGAGATCGTTGGCCTTGTCTTGTAAGTTTTTAAATTACTTCAGCTGGTTAAAGCTACACCTTTAGCTTGATCTGGCATGTAAAAATAAAAAAATCCTCTTTACTGGCTAATGTATTACAGAATAGTTTCTAAATTCTCAAGCATTTCTCAGTCTGTTTGTAAAGGTTTTTCAACCAGGCTGTCCTGAGGTTTATCATATAAGGCTACTCAAGTCATAAGAACTGAAGCTAACCATTATTTGGCCTAGTTTGCTTCATTCTCTGTTGGCAGTTTCTATACAAGGAAGATTCTGCCTGGGAACATTTGAATAACCACTTTCTTCTCTAGCAGTCATTTGTTGTGTAAAGACCTAAGGTAGATCAGATGTAGGATCTTTTTAAAATTGCATCTCTGCCCCATTTTCGTGGTGAAGTTCTACATGGTGTCAAAAGCCTTTAGGAGGGAAAAGTCCTATGCTTTCTTTAGAAAAAATAATAACAATCACTATCCTTGTATTCTTTGAATGGGGGAGTAAGGGATTTGCCAACCAGAAATTCATATGCTCCGATTTAGCTCACACTTGCACCAAAAGCAGCTGAAACCGGGCAAAAATGAAGTAAAAATCTAAGGGAGGGTTGTCCAAAAGCAAAACCTTTTAATAGAAGTTTGTTTTAAATTCAGTTTTAGCATTTTTCCTCCCCAGATCAGTACTTGGCTAATTGGCATCTTTTTCCAGTCAGTAGCTTTTAGTGCAAGATTTCAGGGGAATGCTGCTGCAGTTTCTCTAGGCCAGCGGTTTGGCAGCGTTCTCTACCCACTGTTGCTCACAAAGTTGGATCAGCAACAATTACGGCTGGTGTTTACCTGATACTACAGTAAGTGTCTGTCTGTGTATGGGAAGGGGGGGGGGATTTGTGTACTCTAAATTGAAGGCTGATTTGGTATTGAACACTAATCCTTTTTGTTTTTCTTTTCAATAAATATGCTTCTTTTATAAATTGGTAAATGTGTTTTCTACCTTATTTGATGCAGGTACTTCTCATGTGTGCCAGTAAGGTTTTTGTTTTTTCCTTGGTTCTGAGTTTTTTTTTTTTTTTTTTTTTTTTTTTTTTTTAATCCATATTAAATATTGCTTGCATTTTACAAGAACAAAAGTAGTAACATTTTGGAACTCTCAAAAAAGCTAGTTTACACTGTTGTCTTTTTCTAGTAACAAAGGAAATTTTAAATTGGTCAGATCAGTGTTCTGTAATTATGCTTGCCTTTATTAAGTTTGTTTCCAGCTTGCAGTCAGGCAGTTTGGTTTCCATTGACTGTTACATAATTTTGTTCTCAACGAATTACACAATGTACAGTAAAGATTTTGATCTTGAACAAAATATATTAATCGAGATCCAATGTGTGATTTAAGTGTTCCCTTAATTGTTTTCAGTAGTGTAATTTGAGCATCACCTTCTCATACATTGATGTTTTGCCTTTTTAAAACCCATTTTAACCACTGGGGGGAAAAAAAAACTACAATCAATTTTTAGGTTTGTTCCATTATACAATAACATACACTGTTACTCAACATTACAAGGGTAATAATTCCTTAGAAAATGTATACAAATTATAGTTAACATTAGAGATGGAGGGGTCAGAAAGATATAAGACCCTGCAGTCCTAATGCTCACAGGCAGCTCATTTCACTGAGTGCAGTCCTGACAGGACAATGTCCTGGACTGAAAACGGAGAAGAGTGAGCAATAAGAAAATCCTGTATTCTGAGGATATTGCATTGAAAGAAATTGCAAGATTAAGGCAGGGAAGATGCATGATGAGTAGGAATTGGCAGGGCACAAATCAGATGGTGGAAAAGAAGGAGGGTTAGTGTGGTGGAGTTGAAGGGGAATGGAAAGTGAAAGATAAGCAGTTGATGCAGATTCATCCAGGATGAGGCTGGAAGGTAGTCGAAGTTGCAAGAGGAAATTAAATTGAAGGAGGAAAACACTGGGCCCTCATATTAACAGAAATTGTAAAAGGTTTCCACAAGGGGAGATCAAGGAACCTGAACTGTAGTACTTTATATATTTTAAAAATAATAATCTGAGCATGTGTTTGTGTACAGCAGGAAACTTTGAAGTCAATGTATTTTTAATGTTAAACAAATTGATAAATACACAGCTCGGTAGTCTCCATGCAGTAATCACACACCTAATAAAGAAGCCATCTGCTCAGGAGTGAGAGAAAGTAGGTGAAGTTCAATAGATGGGCACATCAAGAGGCCACTGCTCTCTTTGTACCATCCTCTTGCAATAGGTACAGTGAGGGGGGGAAAAAAGGATTTGATCCCCTGCTGATTTTGTACGTTTGCCCACTGAAAAAGAAATGATCAGTATAATTGTAATGGTAGGTGTTTTAACAGTGAGAGACAGAATAACAACAACAAAATCCAGAAAAACGCATTTCAAAAAATTTATAAATTGATTTGCATGTTAATGAGGGAAATAAGTATTTGATCCCCTATCAATCAGCAAGATTTCTGGCTCCCAGGTGTCTTTTATACAGGTAACGAGCTGAGATTAGGAGCACTCTCTTAAAGGGAGTGCTCCTAATCTCCGCTCGTTACCTGTATAAAAGACACCTGTCCACAGAAGCAATCAATCAATCAGATTCCAAACTCTCCACCATGGCCAAGACCAAAGAGCTGTCCAAGGATGTCAGGGACAAGATTGTAGACCTACACAAGGCTGGAATGGGATACAAGACCATCGCCAAGCAGCTTGGTGACAACAGTTGGTGCGATTATTCGCAAATGGAAGAAACGCAAAATAACTGTCAGTCTCCCTCGGTCTGGGGCTCCATGCAAGATCTCACCTCGTGGAGTTTCAATGATCATGAGAACGGTGAGGAATCAGCCCAGAACTACACGGGAGGATCTTGTTAGTGATCTCAAGGCAGCTGGAACCATAGTCCCCAAGAAAACAATTGGTAACGCACTACGCCGTGAAGGACTGAAATCCTGCAGCGCCCGCAAGGTCCCCCTGCTCAAGAAAGCACATGTACAGGCCCGTCTGAAGTTTGCCAACATCTAAATGATTCAGAGGAGAACTGGGTGAAAGTGTTGTGGTCAGATGAGACCAAAATCGAGCTCTTTGGCATCAACTCAACTCGCCGTGTTTGGAGGAGGAGGAGGAGGAGGAGGAATAACCCCAAGAACACCATCCCCACCGTCAAACATGGAGGTGGAAACATTATGCTTTGGGGGTGTTTTTCTGCTAAGGGGACCGGACAACTGCACCGCATCAAAGGGACGATGGCCGGGGCCATGTACTGTCAAATCTTGGGTGAGAACCTCCTTCCCTCAGCCAGGGCATTGAAAATGGGTCGTGGATGGGTATTCCAGCATGACAATGACCCAAAACACACAACCAAGGCAACAAAGGAGTGGCTCAAGAGAAGCACATTAAGGCCCTGAAGTGGCCTAGCCAGTCTCCAGACCTTAATCCCATAGAAAATCTGTGGAGGGAGCTGAAGGTTCGAGTTGCCAAACGTCAGCCTCGAAACCTTAATGACTTTGAGGGGATCTGCAAAGAGGAGTGGGACAAGATCCCTCCTGAGATGTGTGCAAACCTGGTGGCCAACTACAAGAAATATCTGACCTCTGTGATTGCCAACAAGGGTTTTGCCACCAAGTACTAAATCGAAGGGGTCAAATAATTATTTCCCTCATTAACATGCAAATCAATTTATAACTTTTTTGAAATGCGTTTTTCTGGATTTTTTTGTTCTGTCTCTCACTGTTAAAATAAACCTACCATTAAAATTATAGACTGATCATTTCTTTGTCCGTGGGCAAACGTACAAAATCAGCAGGGGATCAAATACTTTTTTTCCCCTCACTGTAAGTGTCTGGTTGCTGCGGAGAGCATTTTCTAATTGGGTAGGGAGCCTCAGGGATGCAGAGAGCAAGAGAGAGATGGTGAAAGGGTTGCTATGGCAACAGCCCAGACGAATGTTGGCTTTTTCATCTGCTGTCTGGTGGGGAATGAAAATCTGAGACAACAGGTAGAAGCGATGCTTTCTCATAGTGCACAGAAAAACAATCCACAGATTTCATATTTTTTGTTTTTGAATTCCTTCTAAGGTGGAAAAGAACCTAAAACATTTTATATTATCGTACAGTATGTGAAATGATTCGGCTAACAAGTAAAATAATGGTAAATCCCAGAAGCACTGCACACTTCTTAATTCACCATGTTTCCTGTTAGGTACATCTAGACGTCACTTTGACAATGAATGTTTATTCGCCTGGTGGTTTCCATCGGGACCTATACACTCACCTAAAGGATTATTAGGAACACCTGTTCAATTTCTCATTAATGCAATTATCTAACCAACCAATCACATGGCAGTTGCTTCAATGCATTTAGGGGTGTGGTCCTGGTCAAGACAATCTCCTGAACTCCAAACTGAATGTCTGAATGGGAAAGAAAGGTGATTTAAGCAATTTTGAGCGTGGCATGGTTGTTGGTGCCAGACGGGCCGGTCTGAGTATTTCACAATCTGCTCAGTTACTGGGATTTTCACGCACAACCATTTCTAGGGTTTACAAAGAATGGTGTGAAAAGGGAAAGACATCCAGTATGTGGCAGTCCTGTGGGCGAAAATGCCTTGTTGATGCTAGAGGTCAGAGGAGAATGGGCCGACTGATTCAAGCTGATAGAAGAGCAACTTTGACTGAAATAACCACTCGTTACAACCGAGGTATGCAGCAAAGCATTTGTGAAGCCACAACACGTACAACCTTGAGGCGGATGGGCTACAACAGCAGAAGACCCCACCGGGTACCACTCATCTCCACTACAAATAGGAAAAAGAGGCTACAATTTGCACAAGCTCACCAAAATTGGACAGTTGAAGACTGGAAAAATGTTGCCTGGTCTGATGAGTCTCGATTTCTGTTGAGACATTCAGATGGTAGAGTCAGAATTTGGCATAAACAGAATGAGAACATGGATCCATCATGCCTTGTTACCACTGTGCAGGCTGGTGGTGGTGGTGTAATGGTGTGGGGGATGTTTTCTTGGCACACTTTAGGCCCCTTTAGTGCCAATTGGGCATCGTTTAAATGCCACGGCCTACCTGAGCATTGTTTCTGACCATGTCCATCCCTTTATGACCACCATGTACTCATCCTCTGATGGCTACTTCCAGCAGGATAATGCACCATGTCACAAAGGTCAAATCATTTCAAATTGGTTTCTTGAACATGACAATGAGTTCACTGTACTAAACTGGCCCCCACAGTCACCAGATCTCAACCCAATAGAGCATCTTTGGGATGTGGTGGAACGGGAGCTTCGTGCCCTGGATGTGCATCCCACAAATCTCCATCAACTGCAAGATGCTATCCTATCAATATGGGCCAACATTTCTAAAGAATGCTTTCAGCACCTTGTTGAATCAATGCCACGTAGAATTAAGGCAGTTCTGAAGGCGAAAGGGGGTCAAACACAGTATTCGTATGGTGTTCCTAATAATCCTTTAGGTGAGTGTATATGCATGTGTGTTATATGAACCTGCATGGCTTTAAACATAGGAATATCTGGTATTGGGCATACTGACATTGTCTGCTTGGTAGATTAACTATGTATGTATTTTGTAGGCAATATTTAAGGAAATCTATTATCAATCAAAAAATATTTGTAAAGGGCTTCAGTTCTATAATCAAGGCAATGTTCATCTGATTTCAAGTTTTCAATATTTTTCATGTCTATCTATATATATTATTTCCAACTCTTCCATGAGTTTCAGGTATAGTAACTGGTCTATTGTGCTGCACCAGGCCTGGAGTGACAAATCAGTAAACTGCTTTTGTTTAAGATTTCAATTAGTTTTTTATACTCTTCTGCCCTCTAGTGTTTAACATCTGGTAAAGTAACCTATGTTTCTTGCTACTGGTATTGATAGAAGACAATACCTGAGATGTTTTTTTTTAACAATTTAGTTTACCCAATCGTTACTGGAAACAAAACTTCTGAAAACGCTAGCCTTTCCCATCAATATTAATATCTGGTTTATACAGTTGCGCACATCCAAGGGTAGTTTATAGCATCACTGTATCATTAGTGGACATGAATGCCAAGTACTTGTTAATACAGTTAATTTCTGGTTGCTATAATTAAAACAGGAAGTCAAGATATAAAACGAATTACGTTACCCGACAAAAATTTACATTAAAACGACTTAAAAATATATTTTTATTTTCCCATATTCATTAAAGTAAAACTTTCTAATCCCACCCTCAACCTTTGAAGGCGATGGTGGTTATTGTTATTTATTGATTAGCAGATGTCCATATCAATGGTGATTTACAGTTCACACAAAGCATATTAAAGCATTATAAAAGTACAATAATACAAACTACAGTTTAAACCTTTACAAAAGTTGAACAAATTACGAATAGTGAATTATTTCAGGTGACTGGTAGATTTGCAGTTCAGTTTTTAATTGATGTTGCTCTCTTCATGCGAGACCAGTATGGACACGCAGGAAGGGGTAAGGAGCGCAGAGACTGGGTATTGCTATGAGCAGTTGTTTGATAGCATATCATAGTCAAGCATAGTTAAATGAGATTAAGCCATTAGGCATGGAGGAAAGCAAACCAAAAACTCAATTTTAGAAAATAAATCTGAGGGTGCATAGGCTAATGGTTGACTCTCCTTGTACCAAGTTAAAAAGTCCCATAGACTTCCTTTATCTAGGTTCAACTTCACAGGATGTCGTCAACACTGAATGATGAGGGGTGAAGAGAGGTTGATCAATCCTAAGTAAGAACATCAGAAAGTTTACAAATAGAAGGATGCCATTCGACCCATCATGCTCATTTAGTGTCCATCGTGATCGAAGGATCCTATCCAGTTTATTTTTGAATGTTCCCAAACTGTTCCAGATTATGACAACTCTGTGTGAAGAAGTGTCTCCTGTTTTCTGTCTTGAATGCCTTGAAGCCCAATTTCCATTTGTGTCCCCTGGTGCATGTGTCCCTGCTGATCTGGAAAAGCTCTGGTTTGATGTGGTCGATGCCTTTCATGATTTTGAAGATTTGAATCAAGTCCCCACGTAGTCTCCTCTGTTCCAGGGTGAAAAGGTTCAGTTCCCTCAGTCTCTCAGTAGGACATTCCCTTCAGACCTGGAATAAGTCTGGTTGCTCTCCTCTGAACTGCCTCTAGAGCAGCGATATCTTTCTTGAAGTGTGGAGCCCAGAACTGTACACAGTATTCCAGATGAGTCTAACTAGTGCATTGTACAGTCTGAACATTAGGCCTATTCCAACAATTATTAAACTGAAAACAGATGTTGATTATATACAAATTAATATTGTAATGTAAGTATCAATATTCTCTAGGTCCCTCTCTGCAATTGTTGCACATTACATGACACTAGGCAATTTTCCACATGTAAAATCAGAACAGTGCATTTTGAGCCTCTAAGGCCCAGTTTACACATGGCATTAAGCAACCTGTATCTGGATGTTGTCCACATTCTAGCCTGATCAAAGATAAAAGACATACACGTTTCTTCAGTCCACTGTGCTTTCATGTGCAACAAGTGTGACCACCAAGCAGGCATACACAATCCGTCTCCACAGTTTTCTTCCTTCAAGAGAGTGTCTACTGTGGACTCAACCACAATTGTAAAATATCCTGTACGTTACAAACTGTAACATTTCTTGTGCACCCAGCACCATTGCTAATTTAAATGCTGCACGGGAATTGCACAATCCGATTGACATCCGGATGCAGGAGCTAAATTGAAATGGGCAGGTGTAGAGACACCGTAATTATGTTAATGCCAGCCAGGTGTGAACAGGGCCTATACTGCCAGATGTGCATTGCTGCCCTTTTAAACACAGTTGACAGGAGACAAGTTTTTAAGAAACTGGAAATAGTATCAATCAATCTTTATTTGTATAGCACCCTTCACAGGGTAGCCTCAGAGCGCTTTACAGATTGATTAACATACAACAACAAAATAAATAAAATGAACAAATAAATCAACCACAAACAATTTATAAAATAAAATAAACCAACATAAAATAAACCATTAGGAATGGTGGAAAGAGACTTTCAGATTGTTATAGTAGAAAATAAATCTCTGTGGGTCCATGGCTAAGGGTTGCCTCTCTTCCAGGCAATATTATGTTACAGCAGCAAGATGATCAGAAAGTTCTTAAATGGTGCTGCTGGCTGTGGTCTTACCTCTAGTGGGAGGGGGCCTTGCCGGCGGTTTGGGGTTTGGGGGTTAATATCAACATCATCAGTCCTTGGGGTTTGGGTACACTTTTAGTTCTCTGTGGTGGGGTACTCATCAGCCCTCTAGTGGGTTGTGCCGCATCAGCCTTCCAGGGTGAGGGTCAAGGTGCCTCGTCAGCCCCTCAGAGGGGACTATTACTGGGAGCCAAAAAAACAAAACAAATTGTGCTCAGGTGCTGGTCATAAAATGCAGGACATCTCATGGAGGACAGAAAACAATTGTGCATAGTATATCCATGGCACACCGGAGACAAAAAATATGAACATAAGAAAGTCTAAAATCGAGAGGAGGCCATTCGACCCATCGTGCTCATTTGATCCAAGGATCCTATCCAGTCTATTTTTGATTATTGCCAAATTGTCTCTTCAGCCACATCACTGGGGAGTTTGTTCCAGATTGTGACAACTCTCTGTGTAAAGAAGTGTCTCCCGTTTTCCATCTTGAATGCCTTGAAGCCCAATTTCCATTTGTGTCCCTGGCTGCGTGTGTCCCTGCTGATCTGGAAAAGCTCCTCTGGTTTGATGTGGTCGATGCCTTTCATGTTTTTGAAGACTTGAATCAAATCCCCACATAGTCTTATGAGTCATATGGGTCTTCTCCTGTGATTTAAAGAGGGGGGCATTTGACTCTGCCATGCAGTTTTCTTGTGTATTTTAGGATCCAATGAGTAACCGGCTCCCTGGGATCTCACTGGCCAACCTGGAGTGTATTTGATAAGCAGATATTTTAAGTAGGGAGGTGCCAGTCCCTTTTCTTTAAATGCTAATAAGAGAACTTTGAAATCTATCCTGTAGCACATGGGGAGCCATTGAAGTGAAGCTCATACTGGAGTGATGTGGTCATGTGTTTTGTTTGTATGCTTTTGTCGCAGACGGTCTCGTGTAAATGTGAGTGGGAAGTGTTCACATCGATAATTAAACGCAAAGCAGACATGTCGAGACGTGGTCGCAAACAAGCAAATTAACGAATCTTCCAGCGAATCTTCAAGATACAAATTAAAGATAATTGAGCCACAACTATAATGTATTTAACACTTAGTATATTGCATATTCTTTCATTTAAATGTCCTAATTTCACATTCCCATATCTTAAAAACGACGTTTCTGTTTAAAACGGCGGTCGCGTTCTTGTAGTGCAGATTTCCGCAGTTCTGCATAGATCTGCAGAATCGCAACGACCCCATTGGTGGAGCCGCGCAGATTTGCGCAGAACTGCGGACCTTAATTTTTAATGAAATGCACTCGATTCAAATCTATTTTCCGCCTTTTTCCTTTGATAGATGGATGAACAGTGTAGCCAATAGTGGTCGCGGTCGTGCGTCCTCCCACAGGTGGGCGATAACCTCGGAAGATAACGGGCCTCCCGATTGGCGTGGCGACGGGGCGGTGCTTAACCTGTCTACGCCACATTGCGCTCAGGGGGTAGACGGACAGGTTCTGCAGCCAATGGGGATGGAAGAGGGTGGGGCTTGTGGCAGTGGAAGAACTGCTGGTTGAAATTGTATCAGATAAGACTTTCCACACATTGCTACAGGAGGACAGGTGAGCGGGGGATGTAGGATGAGGCTTTGTGTCTAAGAAATCACCGGAAGGTAAATTACAATTCAAGATATCCGCTGCGTTTTTACAGCAAACTATAAGGAGCATGGTGCTTTTCTTTATATATGGGCGAAAAATAAGCCTAGCGACATTAGTGATGTATAATGTTCTACATGTATGATTCGGTTTATTTATTTATTTGACATATGAAACGTTGAGACGGTTGCAAGCGTTTCATGCAGCAGTGCGTGTGCTCCGTCCAGGGCGCACAGGGTGAAGACGCGGCCGGGCAGCTCTTCGTCCTCTGCTGCCGGGGACCTCATGGGTGTCCGGGCTGAGTGCGGCTCATTGTGCTCGGTGCGGGAGCTGCGGGCTGCTGTCATCCGACGCTGCTTGGCGCTGACCGAGGGAAGTTGACAGCGGCGTCGTGCTCAGCCTCCGTGTTGCAGCGCGGCTTTCAGCGACACCAGTGCTAATAACAGCGTATTATTAGTAACATAGTATATACACTGCTATTTATAGGTGTACTTCCATGACCTGGGTGATGGGAGGAAGTCTAAATTGGTTTAGTGTATTTGGAGTAAAGGACGCGGTACAACGTTGCTGTATTTTGTCATCATTTTAACAACCGTTATTTACGGCCGCCCAATCGGGGAAGAACTTTAGGTTTTTTTTTTTATGTAAAAATGTGTTTAATTTTGCAATGACAGCACCGAGGGATTATTATTATTATTGTCTTAAATCATTATTATTTGGCAATATCTCTCTTGAAGAAATGGGAAGGGAGGTAATATATATCTTTTCTGGCGTTTAACTCACCCAAAGCTTGAAAGTTGCCGAAGATGAATGAGGAGAATTCATCGAAAAACGAACCATATCAGAGAGTTAAACCTCGGCACGGATTAAAACGTTTAGTGGCTTCCGTGTGCTTGCTGTAACTTAAATTGAATTAAATATCGTTTGTTTTAGAAAAGTATAGTATTGTATAGAAACGGTATTTCAGTCACCAGTTGTACATTTTAGGCTGACCTCAGGATTGTATTTGTGTGTGTGTGAGACAGAAGTAAAGATGAATGACTAGCAATGCACGACATGTTTCCTGTTTTAATGCGTATCGTGTAAGTCAATAGTAATTGACCACGTATGACAGTAACCAGGACTCAGATGTAAATACGTCTGTTTCAACATTATATGAAGTCCTTTGAGAATCACTTTTTTTTTTGCCTGTCTTCGGTAGTCAAATGGTATTCATTTATATTTTGTAACAAATGAAGAGATTATATACCCCATCATGTATAAATAGTCTGTATATGTCATTTTTGTATTATGTGCCAACGACTTTTAGTGACGGTTGTTACTAGAGAGAATAACTTGATTTTTATGCAAAGGGAAATTCCGACCTAGTGAAATACTGCTTTGCGTGCTTTGTGTCAGATGTAAGAAGTGGAAACCGGTATCTTACTATGCTTATAACAATTACCTCCCCCGCTTCCCTGTCAAAATTTGTACTTTGAAGGAAGAAAGAAAAAAAATCTCATTTAATGTAATCTTATAATCTCTTAATGTGATTACAATTGAATCGTCAGGGCTGCAAATAGCTCTTTGATTTTAACTAACAAAGGGATTGGTTTACAATGTAGATGAGCTGTAAAGTAATAGGCTACATTATATCGTGTTTACCTTGAGATATCATGCGAAAGCCTTATTAAATCTAGTGGATCTGTGCCATCAGGCAGTCACATGTAGATTTAAACCTCTTTCTTGGGGAAGTCAATCCCAGCAAAGAAAGGCAGCAACAAAATAAGCAATACAAGAATCTACTAATGTTATTTGCGGCATAATTGTCATGTTTGTTTGTAAATCATTCTAAAAGCATGGGACAATATAATATTACACTATGGGAGGAATAGAACTAGATGAAGTAACGCATGAGAGACCTAGGAGTCTATGTGGACTCCTCACATTCTCCAGCCAAACAATGTGGGGAAGCAATAAAAAAGGCAAACGCAATGTTAGGGTATGTTTGTTATGGAAGTAAGACTGTAATGTTCAGACTGTACAATGCACTAGTTAGACCTCATCTGGAATACTGTGTACAGTTCTGGTCACCACACTTCAAGAAAGATATCACTGCTCTGGAGGCAGTTCAGAGGAGAGCAACCAGACTTATTCCAGGTTTGAAGGGGATGTCCTACTGAGAGACTGAGGGAACTGAACCTTTTCACCCTGGAACAGAGGAGACTACGTGGGGACTTGATTCAAGTCTTCAAAATCATGAAGGGCATCGACCACATCAAACCAGAGGAGCTTTTCCAGATCAGCAGGGACACACGGACCTGGGGACACAAATGGAAATTGGGCGTCAAGGCATTCAAGATGGAAAAAAGGAGACACTTCTTCACACAGAGGGTTGTCACAATCTGGAACAAACTCCCCATCGATGTGGTTGAAGAGACAATTTGGTAAAGAACTGAAATGCAGGTTGTGTAACGACTTTGGTGCCACTGCAGCAATCACAGACATCCATATTATCTCCCTGTATTAAATGGAAGATGCTTTGACCCTGCATCATGATTCTGCTTGACGGTGGACCAGATGAGCTCTTTGAAGTGAAAGAGCGTCCGTTAAGGTCCTGCTACTTCAGAGGTGAGAGCAGATGCACATGAAAGGATGTGCAATTAGAAAATAATTGCTCTTAATAGGCTTCCCACTTGGTTACCTGGACTAAACGGCACACTGTCAAAAAAGGGGTTGTATTCCTTATAGGAAGAGAGGTGGAAAATTGTGAGTCTGGTTTGCTTTTGAAATTGTTAATTTCCCAAATGCTCGCTTGTTATGCAAGTATCTGCAAAATATGCTTTCATTGATATAGAGTACGGTTTAGATTCCACTTATGTGCAAGCTGTGTGAGCTGACTGGTCAAATGTTTGTTTTTGTTGTCCTGTAATTTTTTTAATTGACATGACTAATTCAGATACTGTACTTTTACACAAATATCAACAATAGCACAAGCATGCAGAAAATAGCACTACAGAGATCTCATTGTGTGTGTTAAAAATCAGAGCCTCAATCAAGTGAAAACCAACATTTGAATTAAAAATACTTGTTCTATAGTGGTATTCTGCTGAAAGTTGCTTTAGCTTCTGTTATGTCTATTGACATTGACAGGGGGAAGAGTTGCAGGAAAAGGGATATCACTTCCAACAGTGTGCTCCCTGAGGAAGACCTATACCTTGAGTCTACTTTCAGAGCTAATGGCAGCCAAGCTGAATATCTGAGTGTTATCATGCAAATATCAAGACCAGCAAAGGGAGAGGATGTAAATGAGATCCCAGTACAGTTACATTTTTCTTTCCCCTCTCCAATTTTCATATAACGTATGTTTGGTGTTTGTGTGTTACTGCAATTTTGCCTGGAATGGACAAGCAGAAACGTGTGCTTTCTAGTGCTCCTGTAAAACCTGGCAAAGTGGAGCTGTATGGATTAGGCGCTTCCCAACCCCTTGCACACTTCCCTGCTAATTGTTGTTCACACTGAGCTCTCGGTTACTTAATTAAACCATAAATTGAATTCGCCATTTGCCTAATCACAACTTACTAATTATTTTTAACAGTTGGAGATTTCAGGTTAAATCTAAAACAATATAAGGCCCTTGAATTCTCCAACTTGTTGCAAGTGAAGCCGAAATAAAAGTTGAAATGTGCAAATTATTACTTCAATTAAGAAATCAATTGAGTATTTGAGAGCAGAAACCAGCAGGAGAGTGAGCCCCCAGGACCAGGGTTTTGAGAGGCACTAGTTTTAGATGAATCTATTGCGGTCCTTCCAGGGCAAGTGTGGCCTGGCTCTATTTTTCCCCAAGCATGGGCCAGTTTCCCCACGTCGGTTCCCTTTATTGTTGACCAGTTATTGATTTCAAAGCAAGTTTAAGGTGTTTGGAATGCAAGGTATTTAAAAGGCCTTTTCTGCTTTTGTTTGAAAGCGACCCTTTCGTTTCCAGTAGCAGCATGGTCCTCATTAATAAATCAAAATGAACACTTCTGATGTTAACAGCCAGTGGCACACAAGTAGCAACCCTGCCAATGGGGACAGTGCTGGAGGGAATAGCAGGAAGAAGAGGAGCTAGCTCACTTGAATCTCTGTAACAGATGGAGGCAAAGGCAGAGGTCTCTGTCTAGGTCTGGCTGTCAGCGATTTATAGTGTTATAGGCTAGGTTCTATACACATTGATGAATGAGCTGAAATCTATGCAAAATGATAGTAGCATTATTTATCCTGCTACTCCCAGCTCCTGCTCTGTGGACTTCGGGTGAAGTGTTTGGTGGTTTAACTAGGGTTCTTCAGAAAAGTGGTTTGTGGGTCAGTCAGCTGCAAAAAACGACGGCAAAGGAAGGATATAGAATGGTGTAACTGCTCTTATGTTTGAAGAAACGGGTAAGCCTTGTATGCCTGTTGCTAGTGTTTGTATTTCAAAAGATGAAAAAGGGCCTCTTTCATGGGGGAAGAAAATGCTAATCAAAATAAATGATAAGTTCTATCTCTGGATACCCTTACTGAAAGGGTACTAGATGTTTCAGAGCAGATCAGTTTGTTGCATAAAACATTTATGTTCATGGTAAAGGGTAGATAACTTAATGCTTCCCGTGGACCCCCAACAGCTGAGCTGAGGCATGAAACTCCACATTTTTCAATGGAGCAGATGACTTCACTTTTATTTACTGAAAGTATGGAATATAAAAAATGTTAAAAATGTTAATTCAAAAACTTAGACTGAATTTTAATAGTATGGATATTCACATTTCCATACAATTCATTAAGGTCCTATGACAAAATTGTGACTTTCCTGTAGGATTCCATTATTTCCCTTCTCTCGCTCGTGCTGTAGTGCTCTCTGGCTGAGGAAATGTGTGCAAGAGTGGATCTTCAGAGACACTTTTCTTTAGAGCAGTGTCAAATCTGGAAACACACACAGAATCCGACAAGTAAGTAATGTTTGTTTCTCCATAAAATCACAGCAAGACCTTGGAATAAACCCTTTAGTAGGGTGGCAGTAACTGGGGCTTAAGACCTGGAACAGTCTGCCAAGATGAGTATTGATAGGATCACTTTAGATTATATGATGGAAGTGGAGCCTGCGGTACTAAAGATGTCTAGTCTTGTACATCCTAATCAAAAGTCTTGGAATGTTCATGCTATCATGCCATGACAGAGTGTGCTGTTTAAAATCATTCTTTGTTTGGTACAAGAGTCGCACATTTTGAGTATTTGAACCACATGGTAAAGCACTTCAACAGTGTGCAAAAAGCTCTCGCAATCCTTTTCCAGGAGGATAAAGTATGCTTCTTCTATGCATTCCAAGAGGACCGCACATCCTTAATGGACATTTTATCATAAGTATAGTGCTGTACAGTTTGAGGTTTTAATGCACTTTTGCAATGCATATCGCATCGTGACTAGCCTGGATAGTTGTGCTGTTCACAGCAGGTGGTGAAGTAAGCGAGTAACAGTGGGAGTGTAAAAGCTCACAGACTGTTAATTGAATAGCTCTCCTGTTTCTTTGCAGTGTGTGCACAAGCTGGTGCTCCTCAGTTCTCGGCTCTACCCATAATGTACATGCGCTTACAATTTCCCTCTTCACACTTGCCTTAATAAGATTGAACAGCCTGAAAATATTGCTCTGAAAGACCCCCAGAGGCACTGGGTTTGACTGATATCAGAACTAAAATACTTGAAGTCTATAGCTGTTTTCACATTACACCATCTAATCCCTGGTCGAGTGGACCCATGTTCAGCCCTCCTTGCGTTCACATATGCCTTGTGCTACGAGAAACTGGTTATGATTCACACTAACCTTTTTCAACCCGTGGTGAGCACTTCGTCTCGGGTAGGAAATCTCATCCCTAGTCAAAAGCAGGGGTGAGTTCACTCCGGCTTTAGAATTTCGTCTTGGGTTGAAAATGTGAAAGCTTGATTTTTCGACCTGGGGTAGCCCCGGTTTAACTGTCTAGTGTGAAAGCAGAAAGCATGTAAAAATGCTAGGACTGCTCTAATAGAATTATACAGAGAAGACCAGTTTTTTTCTACAACCAATCAATTCCAAGTAACAGTTGACAGGCTATGGTTCTTTATCGTTCAGATCGAAAACCTGACCTACACATTGCAAAGTACTGTACAAAGAAATTAGAAACTTAATTCTTCAGGTTCTATTTATCAGATCTGTCGGAATCTTTTGCCAGTACCTGAAAAGCCAATCCAGATGTGATTACTTTCAAAGGTGACCTTACACACACCCATAGATTAAACCACCTAGCTGCACACTCCTTTCCAAACACACATGCAAATCTAGTGGTGGGGAAAATTCAGTAAATGCTCTCTCCAAACTTCACTCAATGTCCAAAAGAAAATATTACATTGACCATTCCTTAATCTAACTTATACCTCTTTCACAAGCATACTATGGCTCACAGGACCTGAAATTTACCTGAATCAGACCGGCTTCAAGGGGAGCTCCAACAGAAATCCATAATTTCTCAGGTTATTGTATACATATTCTGTGGAGTGAGCCTTTCATGTCCAGTTCATTCTATGAAATCAGAGATCTAGAAATAGGTCATGACGTCATGTGGGTACTAACTCTGGAGCTGCTTTGCTGGAAGTCAATGAGGAAAATCAAAGTCATAGTCCGAAAATCACTGGCTACAGAGGTTCCCTTTGGAGAACACGCGTGAGCAGTTTGCACTCCACTGTAGCCTACACGGCAGTCCCTCAAATAAAATATTAGCGACAGTTAGTGAAAATCAACTTTTTATGACTACAAACTACAAAGATGGTTCTTCCGTAAAATTAGGGTGATGGGGCCATCGAACGTTCATAAAATATTATTTTGGTAATGATTTTCGTGCCGTCATGGCCTACTTCTTTATCTCTGATTTTTGGTACATAGAATGAGCTGGACATGAGATGCTCATTCCACAGAATAGAGAGATACACTCACCTAAAGGATTATTAGGAACACCTGTTCAATTTCTCATTAATGCAATTATCTAACCAACCAATCACATGGCAGTTGCTTCAATGCATTTAGGGGTGTGGTCCTGGTCAAGACAATCTCCTGAACTCCAAACTGAATGTCTGAATGGGAAAGAAAGGTGATTTAAGCAATTTTGAGTGTGGCATGGTTGTTGGTGCCAGACGGGCCGGTCTGAGTATTTCACAATCTGCTCAGTTACTGGGATTTTCACGCACAACCATTTCTAGGGTTTACAAAGAATGGTGTGAAAAGGGAAAAACATCCAGTATGCGGCAGTCCTGTGGGCGAAAATGCCTTGTTGATGCTAGAGGTCAGAGGAGAATGGGCCGACTGATTCAAGCTGATAGAAGAGCAACTTTGACTGAAATAACCACTCGTTACAACCGAGGTATGCAGCAAAGCATTTGTGAAGCCACAACACGTACAACCTTGAGGCGGATGGGCTACAACAGCAGAAGACCCCACCGGGTACCACTCATCTCCACTACAAATAGGAAAAAGGCTACAATTTGCACAAGCTCACCAAAATTGGACAGTTGAAGACTGGAAAAATGTTGCCTGGTCTGATGAGTCTCGATTTCTGTTGAGACATTCAGATGGTAGAGTCAGAATTTGGCGTAAACAGAATGAGAACATGGATCCATCATGCCTTGTTACCACTGTGCAGGCTGGTGGTGGTGGTGTAATGGTGTGGGGGATGTTTTCTTGGCACACTTTAGGCCCCTTAGTGCCAATTGGGCATAGTTTAAATGCCACGGCCTACCTGAGCATTGTTTCTGACCATGTCCATCCCTTCATGACCACCATGTACCCATCCTCTGATGGCTACTTCCAGCAGGATAATGCACCATGTCACAAAGGTCGAATCATTTCAAATTGGTTTCTTGAACATGACAATGAGTTCACTGTACTAAACTGGCCCCCACAGTCACCAGATCTCAACCCAATAGAGCATCTTTGGGATGTGGTGGAACGGGAGCTTCGTGCCCTGGATGTGCATCCTACAAATCTCCATCAACTGCAAGATGCTATCCTATCAATATGGGCCAACATTTCTAAAGAATGCTTTCAGCACCTTATTGAATCAATGCCATGTAGAATTAAGGCAGTTCTGAAGGCGAAAGGGGGTCAAACACAGTATTAGTATGGTGTTCCTAATAATCCTTTAGGTGAGTGTATATTAAGTGATACAATTCAGATTATTCTATATTTGACATTATGGACATTTTCTGTGTTGATCAGTGGCAAAAACTCCTGATTTTAAATTCATTCTGATTTCATGTAACAATGACATGTGGAAAAGTTCAAGGGGCGTGAATACTTTTGAGAGCCTCTATATATTAAGTAAATATAACTCTCACCTGGAATTAATATTAGTGCATTGTAAGGGAGCCTTCCACTGAATTGTGCGGCCAATATTTACATTGACTGTAGCCTTCATAGTACAGTAATCTGCTCAGGGATACAGTGCAGTGTTCGCAGTACCTGATCAGTGATCCAGAGACTGTACCACATATCTGTTCTGCTTGCTCTCATTTATTGATGAAATCTATCAAACTGTATCATCACTGCAGTCCCATACTGTCCTAGGGGAACCCACAACATATGGTATCCCCTGAATAAAATTAATCCAAAGCTGTGCCTTACTTTGTCCTATAGAACAGTTTTGTTGTTGTTGCCTCACTGTCAGGGTTGTAGAGTGGCACAGTCTGGATTTGAACCTGTGATCTCCAGACCCTAGGACTCATTTTGCCATCAGGGTGGACGGCAGGCAATTAATAGACCTCTAATTATGATCTGAAAGGTACAATCCAGGTAAAATCTTCATGTAAGCCCAGCCGGTGGCATATATCCTAGCTTTCAGACCCAAATACCACTATGACATGATTAATGATGTTTTCAGTTCCATCTATTGCCTTTAAGGCTTTCTGTTCAGCATGCATTAAGCGTCCACTTTGTATCTAGGAATGTGTGTAAAACCAATAAAACTGAGTAAAGAAAAGGGGAATAAACACATTTATCAATGTAATATTTTTGAAAAAATATGTTTATATAATAGTTTTCCCAGTAGGTTCTCTCTCTTTCTCCCTTGTTTTCTTGCACATGACAGATGGAACAATTAAAAATAAAAGAAAATGGAGCAGGCAATTAACAATTGATGTCTGGCAATCTTTTTTTGTTTGTTTCCATAAGGCAGATAATTTTCTGTGCTATTCAAATATTTTATTTATTTATTTTTTCCTCCACTTGCCTGGCTAGTGCCTCAAAACATCCCCCAACTAACCCAGAGTAAACCGCCTGTCAGTATCTTAACCAACTCCCTTGTCCTTGTTTAAAGAGTGAATAAAGAGAGATGCCACTTAATCCCTGCCAAGGAAGGTATGAGGGATTAATTAAAGAATGTGGACAAGTTTCTCTGCAGCAGTTTGTATTGGCCATCTGTTTCTTATGAACTGCTCTTTGTTTCTTGATTACCATGGTGTTCTTCAGTTCTTCTCTGTGGGAACTTAATTTCTCATAACAATCATTTCTATTACACGGTGGTGGCAGGAGTGGCAGTTTGGACATAAAAAGTAAAAATCATAAAAAAGGTAATATTTCTGGTTTTAATATGTAGTGCTTGAGCATGTATCATATCCAGAGTTTACATTGTACTGGAATCTAGCAAAATGAATCGGACTGATTTCTGCTGTTCAGAATAATTGTCTATCCGTGAATGTTGAAGGATTGAGTGTTGTAAGAGGTGACTCACTGTAAGATCGAGTTTTAAGAATTATGTAATACATTTTCTTTTTTATATATTTGCATTACACTGATTCTTGTCATAACTACGCATTTCTCACACATCTGACAGTTGCTGACTGTCCACATCCTTTTCTTTATCTTCCAGTTATTAATGAAACAATCTGCGTTTGGCTGCAACTTGAACTTTAAAATGTGCTGGTCTTTTGTTTTGGAGAGTTGGCAACTATTAGGCTAAGTGTCTTAATCATGTCCCACTTACACAAAATAAAAATTGCTATTTCTTAAAATGCATTGATGGTTGTCCAGGTATTCTTTGTGGAAGTCCCAAGTTTAAAATCCAGGATGGTTTGAAACTTACTATGGTGCCAGTGGGGGTTGCCCTGATGGCTGGGTTGGGGTCAATGCCAATTTATCCATTCCAATGCCATTTGTTGTTATTTTTTCAATTCCATTCAAATTCCAGTAGAGCCTAATAGTTTAGACCTACGTCTAATTATTTTTGCCATAGAAATAATGGCAAAAAAAAAAAATTGGAATTAGGTCTAAAATAATGGAACTGGAATTGACAAAGTGGAATTGACTAGGGTGATGTTGGGATCAGTGACAGGGACTCAGTGTGGCTGGCCAGCTGTGTTTACAGTGTGGAGCAGAGCGGGAAAAGGCAGATGGAGGCCAGACATTGGTGTCACTGCCAAGCTCTAAGCCACAGAGCGTTCTCACCCCAGCTATCCCTTACAATGACAGGCAGCTCTGTGACTTTGGTCAATAAAGGGCACACTGTGGGTTTGAACAGCAATCAGGACTTTATTTACTGTGATAAGGTATATTAAAAAAAAAAACATTGTTTAAAAAACGAATGACGTTTTCACTCCACTCAAATCATTAATAGTATGCTTCCCTTTTCAATAAATAAATCGCACTCAAGCATTTAATGTAATTATTATTATTATTTTTGTCATTTAGCTGACGCTCTTATCCAGGGTGACTTACATTTGTACCCATTTATATAGCTGGGCATTTTACTGGAGCAATCTAAGTGAAGTACCTTGCTCAAGGGTACAACAGCACTGCCCACCTGGGATTTGAACTCACACCCTTCTAGTCATGAGTCCAGAGCCCTAACCAATACTCCACACTGCTGCCCTATTGCAAGACAACACATTTGTCTTTTGGCTCTGATATTGATTAGTGGCAGTAATGCCCATTTAACATGCACTGTTGTAAAACATATATTTATATCAATAAATTTAGTATAGGCCTACTTAATTTCTACTAAATATCCACCCTCCAGTATTACGTGTCTATATTGGAAGTTGGTGATAAATGAAAATGTTTCGAAAGGCATGTAAAGGCCAGTGAGAAAATTGATTGATTGTAACACCTACTTACTGTGCAATCGGTTTCATCGTCACAGTAGTTTTTACCTTTGAAAAGCTGTTTATTTTTAAAATGACCCTGAGCTCAATGTGCAGTTCATCTCTGTGGGTATTTTATGAGTCACCTTCCAACCAGATGGTCTCTTTTGTTAGTCTCCTAAGCTTTAAAATCCTTATAAATGAAGACGGAAATGTAGTAGTTTAGTAGCTTTTGGTCTAGTCACAGGTGATTCGTACCTCTTTTTAATGAATCCGAGGTACATGGAGAAATAACAGCATCGTAATCGGCATGTTTCAGTAATTGGGCACTTCTTACCTTTGCTACACGAGAAGCATCCTGCGTCACAAGATTTAAACTCAGGAGTGATTGATAATTTGTAAGTGCTGGCAAGCTGCTGTACATAGTAATTACTGTAGTACCTGAGATTACCTCAGATGCAAATTTGATTTGTCCTATTCCATTTATTTCGACGAGTCCTATACCTTCAAAATGTAATATTTCAAGATCTAATTGAAATAATTTGCCTAAGACTTAAGCAATATGTGGATTGTGTATGGGCTGGGAACCACTTTTTGTGGCATAAAGCAGTAATGTACACAGTAGGGGAAGAATGTAGGGCTGCCTCAGAAATCTATAATGTGGGCTTTGTATCCATTATCATCAATTAATTTTAGTCCTTTCATAAGGCCAAATGGAAATAATTTTGTGATGTGTAAAGAGGTCTATAACATGCACACACTTCTACTTACTGCCACCTGATTGTGCATTACTTGTAATTTAAGGTTTACAGGCCCAGTTGGTAGTACTATCTCGGGTTAAGTCAGTGTTGCGTGTCAGTTTAATCCAGTGCGTCTGAGGCGTTGAAAAGCATAAAACTGATGAAGAACAAGAAACTCGTATCCCCTTCTGAAGCACAGATGACCAGAAACCGCTTGCAATGCTTAACATAGTGGAGAACCAAGTAGTCTGAACCAACAAACAAAATTCAGTGAGATGCATACATTATAAATAAAAACACAATTATGTGTGCTGGTAGGAATGGGAAGTGTGTAAAAAAAAAAAACCAAAAAAAAAAAACCAACGGTTTCCAATTTAATTTGATCCATGGATAGTGGTGTGCTCCTGCCAAGAGTTTCAGAAAAGAACAGCTGCAAACAGAGAGGCTGGATAGAGCAAGGTCTTACTCCCTGGCATGAGCCCCACTACTATGGTTAGATGAGGTGTAGTCATGTAGAGATGACCTCAAAGCGGATGCTACTTTCCAAAATACTATGTTTATGATTTTCATTTAAACTCCATAGCAACAGAAGTTTACCCCTTCACCCCCCAAAACAGAATACTATATTAAGTGCTGATGAAATTGGAAATAATTTTATATTATTTATTTTAAACCAGTACAGATAATTATAGCGCAAGCAGTACTGTCTTGAAATAGTTATACTTTTTGTTACAAGCATTAAATCAGAAGTATGTTTTTATTTTCCTAGTTAATTTCTAAACAACTTTAGTTATTTTTTTCATTTACCCTCTTTTTATTATATTTTTAAAAAATGTACCATCTTCTCTCATGTACTTTAGCTTTTATCCTTTCCTCTTTCCCATGACATTGTTGCAACAAAAAAGTAATGTGTTTGATATTACTTAACATTAGTGCTATATTTGTCTGGTTCTTTAAATTATTTGGTAACCCAAAAGTAAGAAGCAACACAACCATATTTATCTTGGGTGCCTTTTTGTCCATGCCCCTTCTCTGCTGTAAAACTAATATTTAAAACAAAACTACTGAATTATTTTGTGTTCTGCAGTTTGATTTTTTGAAGATCTTTAGAACAGGGAGGCTGTTTTATTCATTTTGTTCACTTCATGTTGGTTGTGCAAATTGTCCTTCGAGGTGAATGTCTGTCTTCGCTGTCGCAATGCAACAGTTCTGCTTTTCAGTGGAAACTACTTCACCACGGTCACATATTCACATCATACCTTTCTTTATTTCTTTGTTTTAGGTTTTTTCACCAGTTCACCATGATCAGCCTGGAAATTACACGGTAAGCAATGCAAGCCCATGACCTCGTATAGCACCAGTTTTAATGAATCGGAACTGTTGTCCGAAAGTTGCCTCGCAGACGTCTGGTAAACGGGTCTCATATTTTTAATGTCTGAAGGATGTATAGTGCTTGAATTGGGCATTATTAAAGGTTTTTATTGCCCTGTCTCTCCCCTGTAAATCTCACATCCTGTTTCCCCTTTACAATTCTTCCTTCCTGGTGCTTTCTGGAGAAGTGAATCTCATCTCATCTCGGTCTGTCTGAAGCTTCCAGAAGTAGCATTATATATATTTTTTTTAACTGAACTATGTTTAGTGGCCTATTTAGTGGTAAAGGCTATAGAAACGTTAATCCAAAACTGTGTACAAATTACAGCAATAATTGTTATTTAAAGCAATCTGCATCTCTTGCTAAATTAATTTGTCCTTTATGGGTAAAGTGGCAGTTCTAGGTCTGTTTTATTATTAATCTTATTTTTGTTTCTGTGTTTTCTCTTGCTTTGCCAAGGGTCATGGAAAAAAGGAAAACGTGCTTCTTCCATTAATGCATTTTTCACTCAGTGTACATTTATTTTATTAGATCTTTTTGCAGAATACAGAACTTTGACTTTGACATGCACTGTAGATTAGGATCACAAAGCAAACTGGAATGAAGTACATTTGAGCCAACTGCTAGCTATATTGTCAAAAGTACAGGGGATTAAATGCAAAATTGAAAAGAGAATATACATTATTACAGTTCTTATAATAATTTGTATCCTACTGTGTGTGGTGGGAGACTTCTGTTTCTGTGTAGATTTGATGCATTTAAAACCGTAGTAATACAAATTGAAAATGAAAACGTTATCCCCCAAACTGGGAGCAACTGTACAGAGGACCATCAAACCTGTGAGGTCCATTAGTGAACCAGCTTTGCGCAGCACTAATTTACTTCCCCTTCAATAATTTCCTGTGGTTCTGAAGCTGGACAGGATGAGAAATGGAACACCTTATTCAATACCTTCTTCATTACTTTTACCACCTCCTTCTGTTTAGACATTGTTTTAGTTTTTTTTCCTAATAAGAACATTGCATATTGAAATTTTTCTTTCCCAAAATTATAATTCCTACAGGCAGTATCAGGGTTTATTTTGATCTTCTCATATCTGAAGTTTGCATTTCTGATGTGGTAAAAGGGTATTTGATGTGTAAGATGTTTTTTAAACACGCCATCAAGATTCACTTATCAGGGTTTACCCTATCCCATTTGTCTTGAAAATCAATTCAGTTGCTTTTTCCTCCAGGTGCAGTGGAATCAAGGAAGAGTATCTATGTGTTGGGTTCCTCCACCTGGAAACCTGCTCTCATGTGACTTCTCTTGGGTGAGTGTGCGCGTGCAGCATTTATAAATGGGTCAACAACTAGGCTTCTTTGAACAAGTTCTCTTGCCCTCATTCCCTCTGTTGCTCTTGCTCCTTCTCACTCCCTCTTACTCTAGTTCACTCTTGAGTAACACCAAAACCATATTCAACAGCTTTGTTAATACAAAGGAAAAAATGAGTAGATCAATAGATACTTGAAGCAGTCAAAAGTTATGTATACCTTGGACCATAAATCAACGCAGATGGAGATCTTATGGAAGAAATCAATAGAAGAGTGAAAATGGGAAGAAATGGCACACCATTTAAAGGAAATCTTCCCATTTGCCTGAAGAAAAGTATTTGATCAACGCATACTACCAACGGACACCTATGGCTCTGAAACCTGGTCACTAAAGACAAAAATTATAGATTGACAGAGGGAGTGGAATTTAACTCGCAACTCATCTGCCAGCAATTATCTGTCGAGCAGCACTAGAAAACAATGGGAGAAGATTGCATTATTGTTACTGGAATTATTCCCGTGTCTGCATGTAAACCTGTTCTGATTGATTTTGTGTTTTTGTTTGAAGGTAGTAGGGAGGGAAATGCAGGACACCATCTTTATCCTGTTCCTGTTAGAATAAGATAAGCTCTCAAATGAAAAGAAAGATAAATGAAACACTATTTAGCCAAGAAAGTTCTTTATTCTGAACCAGCTCTCTCCCTCTCTCTCTCCGTCTCTATCCTTCTGTGTTCTTGCTAATAAGGCCATCCAAAGCACTTCCACTAATGCCCTGTAGTATGTGTGAACAGATCTGATAAAAAAACAAATAAAAAAGCCACAGCAATATTTTTTGCAGTGTAGCTGTCTACAGAAAGTGGGCACACTTTGCAATAATGGGGTGTGCAACCATTATATTTCCAAACAATGTTCAAAATCATACTAATACCCAATCAATTATTTTCCTTTTTTTTTCTCTTTTATTTATTGTTATTATTTTTTTAATTTATGTAATAGCCATCCCTTTAAGATGCCGAGACCTTATCATCAGCAAGTGTCCAAACATTTATCCACAACACTATATTGCAATCTAGTACTCATTAGTCTGTTATGGTGTAACAGCCCCAGATCTTTCGGTCATTTGATAGCCATGATAGTAAGAATGTTTGGTTATATACTGACCAGATCTTGACAGTGTTTTAAAAACCTGTTATAAGAGAGCTTTCTTTATTTTGGAAAGATGTTGTCAGTGGCTTTGCAGAATTCTATCAGGGCTCTGGGCTTTTTTTTTTCTCCAGGGGATTATGGAGATGTATTAATTCACACACTTGTATCTCGTTATGCAGCTGTATTGCATTTGGCGTGAATCGGTCACATCACAGAGAAAGTAATTTTATCACACACTTAACTTCCCTCCCACCCACTCGGAATAGGTTTGCAGGCTAGTAATTATCCTTAGATTTGTAAAAGGAACTGTGAGAGAGAACCACTATTTAGTCACCCCCCTCCCCTCACCCTTCATTTGAAAATTCTCTCTTTTGCTCTCTCTGTGACATGTTTTTAAGAAGCTTAGAGTGTGCCTCATTCGAGAAAAATCTGAATACAAGTATATTCTTGCTGTGTACACATTGACGCTCATGTCATTCCACTTTCCAGTTCCCTGTAATGCTCTGAGGTCTAATTGAACAAAGATGGCGCTGTTCAGGAACAACTTCTGGGTAAGTGGCTGATTTTACAGTATTTACTTTTCTTAAAACATTTCAAAGCTCCAATCAAAACTTGATAGAGAGACATGTTGGAAGACAAAATAAAATGAAAACAAAAAGATTGAAAGTGATGCAATATTGGAAGCTGTAAAATCCCTTTCTTGGTGGCTCTGGTGTTAATGCTGCAGTGGGCACCTAGAAAAAATGTATTTTCTAATCAACCAATCCGCAAGCATGCTGTGTTCAACAAGCATGTGGGTTTTTGGCTTTGGGTGGTGTAGTGCACATCCTATTTTCTTTTATTATCAAATAATGAACAACCTCCAAAAGGCGTGTGGATAAAAACAAGCCAATGTTACATTTCAATTGATGCAGTTACTGCTATATTGTTCCCTGAAGATCAGATTATCCGAACTGTTTGGTGTGTTAGGTTGTTCATACCCACTGCTGTGTATGTCAAGTAGCGTCTCCTATTCTCTGAATTGAAATGTACTTGCTGAAATCTTTATAGAACTTCACACTTGGCAGGCTTCATACTCCTTTGGAGTATGTGGTGCAATATCCTACTGATTCACAATAATTGATGTCTAGAACCATCAAGGTCTTCAAACACTCGGGGGGGAGGGGTTCCACCTTTGAACTGTATGAAGTTGCTCATTACACTGCAAATTGTGCAAATCTTTGGATGGGTGCCTGGTTGAATATGATCTATATAATATTGGTAATTTGCTTTAAGAACATAAAGTTTATAAACAAGAGGAGACCATTCAACCCATCTTGCTCATTTGGTGTCCATTAATAACTAAGTGATCCAAGGATCCTATCCAGTGTATTTTTAAATGTTCCCAAATGTTCAGCTTCAACCACATCGCTGAGGAGTTTGTTCCAGATTGTGATAACTCTCTGTGTGGAGAAGTGTCTCCCATTTTCCGTCTTGAATACCTTGAAGCCCAATTTACATTTGTGTCCCCGGGTCCGTGTGTCCTTACAGATCTGGAAAAGCTCCTCTGGTCTGATGTGGTCAATACTTTTCATGATTTTGAAGTCCCCATGTAGTCTCCTCTGTTCCAGGGTGAAAAGGTTCAGTTCCCTCAGTCTCTCAGTAGGACATTCCATTCAGACCTGGAATAAGTCTGGTTGCTCTCCTCTGAACTGCCTCTAGAGCAGCAATATCCTTCTTGAAGTGTGGTGCCCAGAACTGCACACAGTATTCCAGATGAGGTCTAACTAGTGCATTGTACAGTCTTAACATTTACTTCCCTTGTTTTAAATTCTGCACTTTTGACAATATACCCTAACATTCTGTTTGCCTTTTTTTATTGCTTCCCCACATTGTTTGGATGGGGAAAGTGATGAGTCCACTTACACTCCTAGGTCTTTATCATGCTTTACTTCTAGTTCTATTCATCCCATAGTGTAATTATAGTGGACATTTTTGTTACCTGCATGTAATACCTTGCACTTGTCCACATTGAATTTTATATGCACAGAAGCACAGAAAAATATCTTGTCCTTAGAAGGGGTGTCTAACCATCTGTGCTTAATATTTTGTCCTTAGCTAAATGTTTTTTCTGGCATTTGTGTGATGGTACATGATGCTTTATTGGTTAATGATGCATATAGTTCTGATTCATTTATATTGGGAATACCTTGATCATTGGCTAAGATTTAATGTACCTGCATTTATCTCTTACTTGAATTCTACTAGGTGCTTACTATGATTTTTGTTTGATCCAGAGATGTGATCAGTGTGGACAGGTGTGCATCTGCACCACTGATAGTACCCCAATCCTGGTCCTAGTCCAGTCCAGCAGGTATCCTAGCTTTTCACTCAATCCTCAAGTTAACCCTCTCAAACTGTGAATACTAGTTCAGCTGGTCCTATTAAGACATTTTGTTGTGCCCCGATGGATACAAAAAGCCATTGTTGCCCTGCTGATGTAACAAAACACTGTCTCAAGAGCTCATGCTCAGTATTTACATTTGGGTCTGTTAGACAACCACAGACACCCCTCATTTCAATTCATTTTAAATGTGACAGGAAATTATGTAATCAATCTTTCAATCACTTTTTATTCAGTATAGTACCCTTTGCAACAAGTTGCCACAGAGCACTACACATTTGAACACAAACAGAAATAGAAAAATGAATGTAAGTGGGGCTCGTGAATAGTTTTTCAGTGGCTGTATTAACAACCTGAATCTGACCTCTGTTGTAGGATCATATCCTTTATTCAGATTTAAAAAATGACAGAGAATGTGTGGATTAGAAGCCATGAGGTCCCCCCCCCCATTCTTTGAGATTCTAATCTATTTGAATGTATAGAGTCACTGGATAGAGTAATACAAATGAATGGCAGATTGCTGCATGAAGTTTCCTTCAGGGCTGCCATCTGTCCTGATTTATCTGTCGTTTCCCTGCTGGTCCTGTATTCTGGGGTGCCATGTAGGTTTACCTTCCAAAGGCTGGGGATGTGTATCTATGATGGTCCTGCTGGGAAAAATCAGAACAGTGATTATATCCAAAAAGAAGGAAAAAATCTACTGACGCTGGGGAAAGGCACTTATTAGGCGGTATTGATGATAGTGTGTCTATGTGAGGGTGTATCACATTGGTTGTGCTTGCAACACAATGAAATGTGATTAGGAGTCGCCCTCCTCCTGAACTTTAGTTTTAAATTCCAGTGTTCTTCATATATTTAGATATTTCTAGTTTGGCAGGGTATTGGCAGTACTTCAGGATGAAATTAATGGTTTGTGTGTGTGTATCTAATCTAATTTCTATTCATGAATTTCCCAAAAACACCTGTGTAAAGGTTTTCTCACAGGTCTTATCTGACATAACCTATTTTTTTAATACAATACTTCCAATGGAAGCTTTCACACTTGCCCTATATTTTTGTTTGTGTAAGGCGTACATTTTGTTTATCTAACCAATCGCATTCCAACTCATAGCCGCATTACCATGACAACAAAGATCAACAACCTAGCTGCCGAACCTGATGAATTTCTCATTGTAGAGATGTCAATGCATACCGACCATTACGATAAAAACTAAAAAAAATTATAGTGTGAAATTGGTGCCAATATGAATTCCTCTATTGATAAACATTTTAGTTTTAAATGATGATTTGGTTTAAGAAAACTAACTAACTTCACTTGTTCTTTCAATGTATATAGCGTGTTCACGCAGAGCATTTTCAGACTGTGCCTCTCAACATCCTTCATTGGTAGCTTTCCTGAGTAGCTGCTGTATGGTACTGAATGCGATTACAATAATGAAATGATATGTATAGTAGTATCACTTGTTGATGTGTACAATGGAGCACTGTCCCTTAAAAACCTAATGGCGATAGGTAAAAAGCATAAAGAAAAGCCAGTGTAAATAATAAATAAGAACATTAAAAACATCAATTGATGTAATTTTAATAATGACAATAATAATCATACTAATTTGGAAATGAAGAGGAAGAGAAAATATCAGGCTTTATTATCAGAGACCGACTTTCCTCAGTGTCTTTCCACTCTTTTTTGCATTTTTTTTTACCTTGCAAAGCTTGCAAATAACACTTAATATTTACAGTATTCTATATTAATATTATTGATTTTTGATTTATAATCACCTGGGCCAGATGGTATATTTCCAAAAGTACTTGAGCCAGGAAAAAAACTGAGCCAGGAAATTATAGACCAAACAGTTTCACTTGCATCACTTGTAGAAATGATGAAAAAATGATTAGACCGAAAATAAAGGAGCATCTTAATGAAAAACATATTCTTGGTGATCGACAGCATGGGTTTAGATAAGGCAGATCATGTCTTACTAATTTATTAGTTTTTTAACATGAAACTGCAGCTGTAGATCATGTGAAAGCATCTGATATGATATACTTAGATTTTCAGAAAGCATTTGATAAGGTCCCACACCAAAGACTGATCCTAAAATTGGAAGCTGTAGTCATTCAGGGTAATGTAAGTAGATGGATTATGAACTGGTTGATGTATAGGAAACAGAGGGTGTCGATTAGAGGAGTCGCTTCTAACTGGAGTGAGGTTGTTAGTGGAGTTCCACAGGGATCAGTACTAGGGCCTTTGCTTTTTCTAATTTATATTAATGATCTGGACTCTGGGATAGTTAGCAAACTTGTCAGATTTGTAGATGATACTAAAATAGGTGGCTCAGCAGATACAATCTCGGCAGCTCTGCTTATTTAAAGGCACTTAGATAATAATAATTGTGAGCTGAATCCTGGCAGATGACAGTCAATGTGGACAAGTGCAAGGTATTGCATGCAGATAATAAAAATGTACACTATAATTACACCATGGGAGGAATAGAACTGGAAGAAGTAATGCATGAGAGACCTAGGAGTTTCTGTGGACTCCTCACTTTCCCCATCCAAACAAAGCAATACGAAAGGCAAACAAAATGCTAGGGTATATTGTCAAAAGTGTAGAATTTAAAACAAGGGCAGTAATGTTCAGACTGTACAATGCACTAGTTAGAGCTCATCTGGAATACTGTGTACAGTTCTGGGCTCCACACTTCAAGAAAGATATCGCTGCTCTAGAGGCAGTTCAGAGGAGAGCAACCAGACTTATTCCAGGTCTGAAGGGAATGTCCTACTGAGAGACTGAGGGAACTGAACCTTTTCACCCTGGAACAGAGGAGACTACATGGGGACTTCAAAATCATGAAATGTATTGACCACATCAGACCAGAGGAGCTTTTCCAGATCTGTAAGGACACACGGACCCGGGGACACAAATGGAAATTGGGCTTCAAGGCATTCAAGATAGAAATCAGGAACAAACTCCCCAGCAATGTGGTTGAAGCCGACAATTTGGGAACATTCGAAAATAGACTGGATAGGATCCTTGGATCACTGAGTTATTAATGGACACCAAATGAGCACGATGGGTCGAATGGCCTCCTCTCGTGTGTAAACTGTTATTTGTTATTTTCCTTTGTCTGGATTTTGTTTTGCGGTCCTCTGTCTTGACGTCTCCTGCATTAACCCCAAGTTTGCCGTTTCTTGTGTTCTACTGATTTCAACGTGTTTGGTGTGAAGCAACTTGACTGCGTCAAAAATGTCTTGACGCTGAGGTTTTGACATGATGCATCCAGTGTGAAACAACCTTAATTGATCAGAAATAATTGTAAGTCTTCAAGAACTGATGACTTAGTTACCTATACAACCTGTGAGGCTTTCCAGAACCAGGGCTGCAGAACCAAGCACAAGACCTTACCATGTGGGGCCGAAACTGCTCACTTTTTTTCCCAAATGAAGGGAATTTACTTAAATCTCTTTAAATGCATTTAATGTAAGAGGTTGCTTGTTTCATCTTTTTTAAAGTCTGTCAGCAATTCAGACATCAAACTGAATAGAAAAAAATGCAAAATTATAAACCTTTAAAAATTAAAATTAAAAAGCCCACAATGCTGTTCAAAGGATAATGCAGAACTTCATTTTTGACATTAATAACGGGCTTGATAACCACATCCCACCATGTATTTGCATCCCTCCCACAGTATAGAAGCCCTAATGTTCTTCTTTCTCTTATCGTTTTGTGACAGATCAGCCTTTCACTGCACTTGGTGTGTGTATTTAGCTGAGTGATTACGTTTTTAAGGTTTATCTGTGTCAATCTCAGTATTGTTCTTTTGAGTTTTCTTTCATGAGGATCAAAACTGAATAACAAAGTTGTTTTTATCTCCTTGGTTATTGTGTAACTTCTGTCAAATCTGAGACATGCCTGGCAGCTAACTGCATAACAATTTGCACCAGAATGACAGTGAATCTGCAAAGCAGGGTCTGTTTTGTACACTACAATCTACTGTGTGGAATATTAACTGGAAGCAATATTTTTCTTAAGGCAGGACCTTAATCTCATGGCCCTGCAACTGTGTCTGCTGTGTTTCTGGATGTTATTTGAATTGCAAATAAAGAAAACATTTGCTGGGGTTAGAGGATACCGCTGCCGGTCAAAACAAAGGTTACAACAATCTTGTTGCTGTCACAGTTTTTAACAGTACTGTACCATATGGCACCACTAACATGAAACCCTAGGGGAAAGGAAGAGGGTTTGGACCATACGTTTTAGACTGTATACTCTACCGTGTTTTGAAATAAGTGATTATTGTGAGGATAAACAGAGCTTTGTGATCTCAAACGTTAGAAAAAAATAAATGTCTCAGTGTTTCTCTACAGTGCCAGAAGAAGGGGGTAGATATTGTACCACTCACTTCTCCAAAACCTTTTTCCTTCCCTGTGCTTATTTTACTTCTCTTCTTTCAATGTTCTTGTTTTCAAACTCCATATTTGTGAACACTGCTCCTGATGTATCTGATGATCAAAGTCGTGCTATTGTCACACTTATCTGTGTCTCCTCTTAACTTCTCCTTTCTCAGTTATGAAGCTGGAAAAGTCTCTTTTGCTTCCAAAGAAACACTTTATTTCAGTTGGTTCTTCCCTTCATTGTACAGATGGTACTCTGCATAGATACTGTTTAGCATATCTCCTCTCATGCCTAGACTGGCCTCTTCAGATCATTGTGAAACAATTTTAATACATTTTATAAAGTAGTTTTATCCTAAAGAGCACGTAAAGGGGTTCTATCCATCAATAGCCGACTTTTAGTTCTGCTGCGTTTGAAAGTATATTTAAGATCTGTACTCTGTACACCAGTGAAAATGAACTGCAGTATCTCCTGTACATTTCCTAGTTGAGTGTTGAAGTGGTTGAAAGGTTTATTAACTGGTATATTGATTGTATGGTAATGGGTGGAATTGTGGTTTTAAAAGCTTATGAATGTATTCATAAA